>NC_064619.1:359248426-359565371 GCF_023898315.1 Schistocerca nitens | reverse complement strand
TCTACAAAGTAAATTTTGTTGTGCTACCTCTTGTCTTTCTTGGTGTTGCATTTACGGTGGCCAGCAGTGTATATAAAATAGTTGATAGAACCATATTCATTAGACTTCAATCTTTTGAAGATTTGCTCATGTTTTGTAGAAAAACAAAGCATTAAAACGACAGTTATGTATGTTCGGCGGTATATAATACAACATCAGCGTCTGCTCCCTCATTTTATAGTCGATACTAGAAAGTCGTTTCACAATATCGCCAGTGCAAAAGCTGTTGACATGCTCAGTCAGGAACACAACACTCCAAAATTCTCCTTCCATATCCTTGAACTTGTGTCTTCAAAGTTTTACTCCCCACGAAAGATTTGCATAAATTAGCAAACGATTTGTAGGATGTTCTAATAATAGTGCATTATGCTCAATGTTTCTGTACACCCCTTCTTTGCGTTACACTCTCAATTTGGCGTCATGTTACACACACACACACACACACACACACACACACACACACACACACACACACACTGATTGTTTGATTGGGCAGCAACAACCCTGAACCTGTTGACAAAATACAAAATATTTGCAGGTCCCAAGTTATCTGGAAATTCTCGAGTCAGTGCAATATGAAGCTTATGCACTGACAATCCTGTAGTTTCACGACACACATTCTAACAGTATCAGCTTGGCTGAGAAAAGCAGACAAGTTTTTTTTTATCCAATCAGTAGTATATAAGAGATTACGGAGGTATTGAGTCACTAAGTACTTTTCCAAGTCCCCATTTTCAGGACTGCCGCGACTATGAAATATGAAATTACATCACTGCGCTAGCGCAGATGTCAGTAATTCCTGACTCAGCTGGATGAGACTATGAAATCTGGGAGCAGACACTCAAGGTGAAGTATTTGATGCTGAAACTTCATAACTGTCGTTTCAATGCTTTGATTTTCCAACGAAGTGTGAGCATTTCTTCAAAAAAATTGACTGTGATGTACATGTTACTATCAACAGTTTTAAATTTTTTCATCACTGATCGCTTGTTCTAACTAAGTCATGGTCTGTCTTATGCAGTGTTGTAGGACCCACACCTGCTTACATCTATGCAGTATCAGACCAGAGCAACGGGCTAAGAACTGCATTACAAAGTGAATGGAGATCATAACAAAAACGAAATCAAAATATAGTCTACATGTAAATGTTATTTTAAAATTACTGCATTCCAAAGAAAGTGAAATGCACATTTGGATGACTGTGTTTATTTACAGACAGCGATGAATATTCAGAATTTAAATTGTACAATGTTCTTTTCTTTTTTCACACTACAAAAATACTCTCGTATCGTTACAATCGGTTTGTTATACTGGAAATGAATCACTTTTCATTCTGTCATATACATTGTAGTTCATATTCCAGACTTCTTAGAGTATCACATACTGTAAATACTACGTTGTTAGAGTTTATGTAAATATATGCGACATGCCAACAACTGCTCAGCATTATAATGGTCAACACCTTACCAAACTGAATGAACTTTCAGGTGAAAGAAATAAAATTGATTTATTATATGTTTTATTTTACACAATAATTAGTTATTTTATTTAATGTTGTTAGACTTTCACATACATTCACTATAAAATGGACTGCCAGTGTACCCGAACAGTTAGAATCACTGCCTTTGGTGTGGAATGACTGGAGTTTGATTCCCTGTGGCTCCTAAGGTTAATCTCTGGTATAGAGGTATAGAATCGGCAAATGTGCCACTGATCTCAATTTACAGAGTTCAATTTACGTTGAATTCCCATCAGTTACAAAAGTGGTACAAATCCCAAATTAAAGTCTGTAATTACATTTTTTGGTATTTCCATTATCTGCAATGATTCATCATTTTCGATATGGTGGTGACTCCACTGTACTTTCATTAATCAGAAATATATGATGTGCCTGACTGATACCATTCCACGTAAGGTTGCTTAATTATTATTTATTACAACTGTAGTTTCGGCACTTGGTCACTGGGAAGCATTGTGGATGTTGGGACGCATTCAAGAACAAGTTGTGACATGTTGGAACATAGCAGTGTTAAAGCAAAAACATTAGTGGAGTATGAGAACAGAAAGGGGGGGGGGGGGACAAAGAAAAGGGACAGAGAGAGAGAGAGAGGCGGGGGGGGGGGGAGAACGAGACAGAGAGAGAGAGATGAAAGTGCACTCTGGTGCACAGTGTGTATCGTAAGCCCACCCACATTGACTTATACCTTCAAGCCAGTAGCTGCCAACACCCGGCACAGAAGAATGGAGTCTTGAAAACATTAGTTCACACGACTCAGGCTCTGTCGGATACGGAAAGCCTGGCCACAGAGATAGAACATCTACAGTTGGTGTTCAGCAAAAATCTCCACAGACATTCAAAGGGCACTTCGTGCTACCAGCCAACCACAGGGTACAGAAAAGGAACCAAAGGAGGCGAAGATGGTGGCATACCTGCCATATGCTGGACCTATTTCTGCAAAGACCAGCAGAATTATTTCAAAATATGATATAAAGAGTATCTTCTGTCCACCCTCTAAAATTGGGACAATGCCAAGGAGTGTGAAGGATGACCTGGGGCTACGTAAACCGGTGTGGAAAATCATACATTGGCCAGACAACCAGGACGGTGGACGACAGGTGCAAAGAACACCAGAGGCACACCAGACTCGGACAGGCAACCAAATCTGCCATAGAGGAGCACTGTCTGGAGCTCGGTCACTCAATGGAACTACAACAACACCAAAATTATGACACAGACTCCACGATTTTGGTACAGTGTCGTAAAGGAGGCCATCGAGATCAAGGTTACAGACAACCTAATAAACCGAGACAGCAGTTACCAGCTCATCTCGGTGTGGAGTCCGGCTCTGGAGCTTATCAGGGCACAACGAAAGGAACCAAGAAACTCCTCAAGAAGTACTAACACCGCAGGAGCAGCGCCAGGCAGGCGCGGTCCGCGACCGCAACCCGACGCAGGACGGGCCTCTGACAGTCGCCACGACCGCAAATGATGGACTAACCGAGCGCGGACGACCGTCGGAGCACCAGGGTAGTGCCAACACCTTACGAGCAGCGCCAGGCGGGCGCGGACCGCGAACGGAGCGGCCGACAAAGACGGGCCTCAGTGAGCTGCCACAGATGGATACCAAGTCGGGCGCGGACGTCCGAGGGAGCACCGGGGAAGAGACAACACCTTACAAGCAGCGCCAGGCGGGCGCGGACCGCGAACGGAGCACCCGACGCGAGACGGGCCTCAGACAGCTGCCACAACTGCAGATAGTGTACGAGGCAGGCGCGGACGTCCTTGGGAGCACCAGGGAGGTGGCAACAACTCAGGAGCAGCGCCAAGTGGGCGCGGACCACGAACGGAACGCCAAACGGTGGTCCGGCCCCAGACAGCTGCCACGACCACAGATGGTGGACGAGCCGGCCGCTGACGTCCGTGGGAGCACCAGGGAAGAGCCAAACCCTCAGGAGTAGCACCAGGCGGGCGCGGTTCGCGAACGGAACGCCCGACACAGGACGGGCCTCAGACAGCTGCGACAGATGGCGACCAAGTCGGGCGCGGACGTCCGAGGGAGAATCAGGGAAGAGATGACACATTATAAGCAGTGCCAGGCGTGCGCGGACGGCAGAGAGAGCACCCAGCGCTCTCTGGGCATAAATACTGGACAAAATCCTCCAATACGGTAGTCTCAGGTAGCACCTGAAGAAGGCAACGAGTTACGTAGCCGAAATATTGTGCCAGAGCGACACTAACATACGGCAGTAGACCCGATCATTCCACATGTCAAGATCTCGCCGGGAAAACATGTAGTTACAATATTTTATTTATTGTCAACGTAAGCCGTAGGTGAAGTTTGACTGCAATGGGATAAGGACATAACCGGGAAGTTTGCATGTCAAATACATTTGTACGATTAGGACAATATTTAATACTGAGGGCAGCGACAGGTTGGAAATGTACATTTGCAGTTATTTCATATGCTTATGTTTTGCCGTCCCATGTTAACTAGCACATTTTCACTTCTATGAGTATTACTGTTTACTTTCAGCCATGTCAGTTTTGGCTGCTAATTATTTTTCCACCTGCATGCAGATCCTGCACTTGGGAACCACCCTCTCAGCTTGGCACCACAAGCATCTGTTAACAGCTGCTTCTACTTGATCTGAATACACTGACATACTCTGAAGACTTCCCTGCTTTGTCACAAGGCAGAACCTCGAGATTTTTATAGCATGGCTGTTTTGCATCCTGTTCTACCAACTAAATATTTGCAAGTTGTGGCCATTGACACCTAGAGGCCATTTCCCAGGAGTAGAACAAGTGTAAGTTTTGCGTTCGTGCTTCGTGACACATATTCCAGAGTAGCATTTCCAACCTACGTCCTCAACTATTTGCTGTATTTATTCCAAAATCTGTCTTCCTCCACAGTTTTTGTCTTCTACAGCTCTCTCTAGTAGCGTGGAAGTTATTCCCTGTTGCCGTAACAGATGTCCTATCATCCGGTCACTTCTCCTGGTCCGTTTCCACATATTCCTTTCCTCTCCAATTCTGTGCAGAACTTCCTCATCCCTTACCTTACCAGTCCACTTCATTTTGGCCATTTGTCACTTCTGCTATTTCTCATTACTTTTGTTTTTCTCCGAGTTATTCTCAGTCCATATTCTGTACTCATTAGACAATTCATTTCATTCAATGTGCGTTTGTATGCAACACGTATTACGACAAGTCAGCTGATTATCAGGAAGATACAGAATGACTAGATCCATAGTTTGGCCATCCTGAAGCGATTTTGATATAAAATGTCAGTACCTTCAGCAGTGTCAAGTGGAAGGACTCTCTGCAGCAGAACAGCATTAAGCAGATCCTGATCTCTAAATACGAATTTGAATTCAATCCTTCTGAGACAGTATGTAGAGAACTCAACCGTTTCATGAGAACCTACAGTAACCACAGACAGTGCATGTTATCAATACACAGAAAAATTTGAAAATATTAATAATAACCTGCCTCACACATCCACAAACTGCACACGTAAGGAACTGATGCTTCACCAACTAGATAAAAATGAATGGCGCTCAACTGTTTCTCAAGCCATCTCTACTGATAAGATTAAAGAAGGATTGGCAGTTACTATATCGTGGTCCTTATGTGGTAACCATAATACGTATCCCTGGTAATTATCTGATTATGTGTTCTGAATCTGGCAGAGTTAATGGGCTGTCCCCTATCAGGATTTAAGGAAATTCCATCAATAAAGAGTGAGCTGTTAGGGGCTGTATACACGGTAGAGCAATGTATATAGTAGACATAGTTAATATTTGTTAGCTATCATCTCCCTTTACACAGTGAATTAACCGCTCAGTATCCTCATATACAATCTTTATCCCTTCATATTCTGCTTGCGACACTGGTTTGCCGTCGAATCTGATGATACCAAAGTTATCTCTAAACTGTTCACTGTAGCTCAGTCTGTGCTTCCTTCCCTGTTCACAACGAGTTCTACTCATGTTTTACCATTTTCTGCCGCTGTTTATGTTCATCTGCCCAGAAATCTATACCTTATTATCATTCCACTTCACCTGTCCTCACTATAATTGACCCTCGGAATGGTCAGTTTCAGATTTTTTTAGCTATTCTATTACGTTCAAACTTCATACAATTGAAGCTCCCGACGCGTAGAATGGTATCCATTATGGTTATTGCTTCTTCTCCTGATGGTCATCTCCTCCTTGGCATTTTGCCAATGAAGATATCATCATAACACTTGATAATCATAGTAATACAGATCTCATAGGTACACCAAGATACACAGTCGTATTTTTGTAATATTTTATATTCAACGTGAAATACTAATTCCTATGAGAAAATAGCTGTCAAAGTTATATTATCTTAAATATTTTGCATTCTCAAGCATTATACTAGCCTGTTTCATCATTCATACTGTTAGGATAAGTTAATTGATATAGAAGTTTAGGGGATTTATTTAATTTTTCCTAGAGCAAGTCAGTTGATTTAGTAATATGTCCATACGGGAACACACTCCTGTTCTAAATGACACGAGTTTTCCTATACAATGGAAGAAATATTGCTATCTTCTAGGTTATAATGTATCGTTACAGTACCCCGCTTACCGCTGGCTCCTGGAACTTTCAGAACGGAGGGCGCCGTATCGCTGAGGGAGCATTATCTTGTTGTTAATGATAACAGAGTCTTAGCGATAGTGCTCAAGTGCCTTCTCAGTGTATTAAGTAGAGTCGACACTGGGCGCCCATATGAAGGATCACCCGCACCTGCGTCACGGAAAAGTAATATCGATAATTGGTAGAGAAATAATTATGATATCCGTAATTGGTAGAGATAGAAAGACCCGTGGTCTAGGGGTAGCGTCTTTGATTCATAATCAAAACGTCTTCGGTCCCGGGTTCGCTCCCCGCCACTGCCTAAATTTGGATAAATAATCAGCATTGGCGGCCGAAGACTTCTGGCATAAGAAGTCAGCCTCATTCTGCCAACGGCCTTGTCAAAGAGGCCGGAGGAGCGGATAGAGGTTCAGGGCACTCTCTAGTCCTAGGGGTGGGAAATTGCCCCTAAAGGCGGAAGAATCAGCAATGATCAACGACATGAGGATGCAGAAGGCAATGGAAACCACTGCATTAAAGACACGTAACGTATATCCACAGGACATGTGGCCTGTAATTGAAGAAGTGTCATGATGATCTCTCCATTGGCAAAAGATTCCGGAATAGTCCCCCATTCGGATCTCCGGGAGGGGACTGCCGAGGGGGGTTACCATGAGAAAAAGATTGAATAATCAACGAAAGGATAACGTTCTACGAGTCGGGGAGTGGAATGTCAGAAGCTTGAACGTGGTAGGGAAACTAGAAAATCTGAAATGGGAAATGCAAAGGCTCAATCTAGATGTAGTAGAGGTCAGTGAAATGAAGTGGAAGGAAGACAAAGATTTCTGGTCAGATGAGTATCGGGTAATATCAACAGCAGCAGAAAATGGTACAACAGGTGTAGGATTCGTTATGAATAGGAAGGTAGGGCAGAGGGTGTGTTACTGTGAACAGTTCTGTGACCGGGTTGTTCTAATCAGAATCGACAGCAGACCAACACCGACAACGATAGTTCAGGTATACATACCGACGTCGCAAGCTGAAGATGAACAGATAGAGAAATTGTATGAGGATATTGAAAGGGTAATGCAGTATGTAAAGGGGGACAAAAATCTAATAGTGATGGGCCACTGGAATGCAGTTGAGGGGAAGGAGTAGAAGAAAAGGTTACAGGAGAATATGGGCTTGGGACAAAGAATGAAAGAGGAGAAAGACTAATTGAGTTCTGTAACAAGTTTCAGCTAGTAATAGCGAATACCCTGTTCAAGAATCACAAGAGGAGAAGGTATGCTTGGAAAAGGCCAGGAGATACGGGAAGATTTAAATTATATTACATCATGGTCAGACAGAGATTCCGAAATCAGATACTGGATTGTAAGGCGTACCCAGGAGCAGATATAGACTCAGATCACAATATAGTAGTGATGAAGAGTAGGTGAAGTTCAAGACATTAGTCAGGAAGAATCAATACGCAAAGAAGTGGGATACGGAAGTACTAAGGAATGACGAGATACGTTTGAAGTTCTCTAACGCTATAGATACAGCAATAAGGAATAGCGCATTAGGCAGTACAGTTGAAGAGGAATGGACATCTCTAAAAAGGGCCATCACAGAAGTTGGAAAGGAAAACATAGGTACAAAGAAGGTAGGTGCGAAGAAACCATGGGTAACAGAAGAAATACTTCAGTTGATTGATGAAAGGAGGAAGTACAAACATGTTCCGGGAAAATCAGGAAACAGAAATACAAGTCGCTGAGGAATGAAATAAATAGGAAGTGCACGGAATCTGAGACGAAATGGCTGCAGGAATGTGAAGACATCGAAAAAGGTATGATTGTCGGAAGGACAGACTCAGCATACAGGAAAGTCAAAACAACCTTTGGTGACATTAAAAGCAACGGTGGTAACATTAAGAGTGCAACGGGAATTCCACTGTTAAATGCAGAGGAGAGAGCAGACAGGTGGAAAGAATACATTGAAAGCCTCTATGAGGGTGAAGATTTGTCTGATGTGATAGAAGAAGAAACAGGAGTCGATTTAGAAGAAATAGGGGATACAGTATTAGAATCGGAATTTAAAAGAGTTTCGGAGGATTTACGGTCAAATAAGGCAGAAGGGATAGATAACATTCCATCAGAATTTCTAAAATCATTGGGGGAAGTGGCAGCAAATCGACTATTCACATTGGTGTGTAGAATACATGAGTCTGGCGATATACCATCTGACTTTCGGAAAAGCATCATCCACACAATTCCGAAGACGGCAAGAGCTGACAAGTGCGAGAATTATCGTACAATCAGCTTAGCAGCTCATGCATCGAAGCTGCTTACAAGAATAATATACAGAAGAATGGAAAATAAATTGAGAATGCGCTAGGTGACGATCAGTTTGGCTTTAGGAAAAGTAAAGGGACGAGAGAGGCAATTCTGACGTTACGTCTAATCATGGAAACGAGGCTAAAGAAAAATCAACACACTTTCATAGGATTTGTCGACCTGGAAAAAGCGTTCGACAATATTAAGTGGTGCAAGCTCTTCGAGATTCTGAAAAAAGTAGGGGTAAGCTATAGGGAGAGACGGGTTATATACAATATGTACAACAACAAAGAGGGAATAATAAGAGTGGACGATCAAAAACGAAGTGCTCGTATTAAGAGGGGTGTAAGACAAAGCTGTAGCCTTTCGCCCCTACACTTCAATCTGTACATCGAGGAAGCAATGATTGGAATAAAAGAAAGGTTCAGGAGTGGAATTAAAATACAAGGTGAAAGGATATCAATGATACGATTCGCTGATGACATTGCTATCCTGAGTGAAAGTGAAGAAGGATTAAATGATCTGCTGAACGGAATGAACAGTCTAATGAGTACACAATATGGTTTGAGAGTAAATCGGGGAAAGATGAAGGTAATGAGAAGTAGTAGAAATGGGAACAGCGAGAAACTTAACATCAGGATTGATGGTCATGAAGTCAATGAAGTTAAGGAATTCTGCTACCTAGGCAGTAAATTAACCAATGAGGGACGGAGCAGGGAGGACATCAAAAGCAGACTCGCTATGGCAAAAAATGCATTTCTGGCCAAGAGAAGTCTACTAATATCAAATACCGGCCTTAATTTGAGGAAGAAATTTCTGTGGATGTACGTCTGGAGTACAGCATTGTATGGTAGTCAAACATGGACTGTGGGAAAACCGGAACAGAAGAGAATCGAAGCATTTGAGATGTGGTGCTATGTTGAAAATTAGGTGGACTGATAAGGTAAGGAATGAGGAGGTTCTACGCAGAATCGGAGAGGAATGGAACATGTGGAAAACACTGATAAGGAGAAGGGACCGGATGATAGGACATCTGCTAAGACATGAGGGAATGACTTCCATGGTACTAGAGGGAGCTGTAGAGGGCAAAAACTGTAGAGGAAGACAGAGATTGAAATACGTGAAGCAAATAATTGAGGACGTAGGTTGCAAGTGCTACTCTGAGATGAAGAGGTTAGCACACGAAAGGAATTCGTGGCGGGCCGCATCAAACCAGTCAGTAGACTGATGACAAAAAAAAAATATTGGTAGAGAAATAATTATGAGTTGAAACTGGCATTTCGCATCGCAGAAGAAAATGTTATAGTACTACAGTTGTTTTTAGAAAAGCGCGGGGGCCTAAGATGAGATTTTTCGTTGAAACTGTGACGTGCTAGTGAATCAGTTATTGTGGTGGAGAAACGTAATGGTTGTAAAAAACAATGAAAAGGCTTCTGTGAGCGGTCTAACTAATATGGACATGATTGTAGCAATGGTAGCTTGAGTGGGAATGTGAAACAAAGGTAATTGTTTAACGAGAATGGATGGGCGTAAGCATTGTTACGGAAGTGTGTTACGTATAAAGGGAACAATAAAGCAAAGTAATTTGACTTCCACTGTTATTATTTCAAAGTGACATTTTCCATCGTTTAACGGAATAACGTTAATACTTGAAAAGTAGAAGAAGATGCATGTCCTCGTATTAGGTTCACGGTCAGATTTACTTCCTAACAAAGCTCCCACGTTTCAGTCCAATAGTTCGACAGCTCCAAAATTATTTCAAAGAAAAGTAGAACGGACATTAGTAAAGTCATGATGAGCTTTAAAACCTCAAAAACAGTCTGTGAGATGCATTTGGCTCGAAGCACGGGTTGCAACGGTATTGATGAAAGAAAAATTATATATGTTTTTCTTGTGATCCAGATCAGTCGGCAAGGCAGAAGCGGAAGCAACTTAAACGTAACTATTTGTACACGTGTACAGAGGTACATATAGGTGCGTATACGCTGCTGTGGAAAACTTAAAGATGAAAGTAACTTTCGAATAATGAGTGACGGTACAGTAACAGGTCGATTAAACGAGGACCAGACGTAGAAAGAGCTTCTCCAGTGTAGCACAGAGAGTAACTGAAAGAATTACAGCATGAAACTTTTATTCAAAGACAATAATTACACTGAAGTCATCACAATTCATAATGGTCCCCTGCACATTACAAAAGACGGACATGGTTGTTAATAGAGTGTGTGATCATCTGCAACGTGCTCCTCTGCTGGCCGCAACGCTGGTAATGAGTTCTTGTGGTAGGGTGTTCCATTCCTCCAACATCATTGTTGATAACAGCTAAAGGGTCGTTGGTGCATGCGCACATGCTGCAGTAGGTCTGTCCTGTGCATCCCATTCATGCCCGATGGTTTGTAAGTAGAGGAAGGGACAGAAAACTCCATTTGCCGAATATCCTTTTGATCCGAGAGCTCATCCACCAGTGCATTTCGACACAGCCCTTCACTGTCATCCATAAAAACCGGATTATAGCAAACAGGAATCGCGTTCAGAGGGACCCGTACAAACACAATTGCGTATATTTATAGTCCATCTAAGTTCAGCACGAATAAGTATTCTTATTGATGTTCCTACTATACCTGCTCACGCTCCAAATAAGAAGTATAAAGTACCAATATCCTTATGGTTTGTTGAGAATAATCATTTTTGCGGTAAGATACTTTGTCAGTATTAGAACGTGTGACGTAAATTGTGTATTTTCTGATTGCGTTGACTGAGAAGCTCACTTTTCTTTACACTACTAAGCGACATTAGACCTGAGTATCTGACATAAATTTCAGCTTGATACCTCTGCCTGTTCCTGCTATAAAAGGGGTCTTAACAGGTGGCGGCATCGTTTGGTTGCGATAGTTTACAAGTTTAAATTTTTTACACCGCCATGGGGCCATAGGTTTCGATTTGTTACCTTGAACAATTCCTGAGTAAAAGAAATATTAACAGCTATAGAGAAAGATGGACCTCGATCAAACGGGAAGAAAATATTTTGTTATGTGACATAATTTCAGTAAAAATTTTGTGATATTTTTTTACTTGTATTGTGAGTCTTCGCTGCTTGCCTAATTTGATCATTCTACGTCGACGTACTCTCTAATTTCTTATGAGTGAGTTTGCGAGTGTCAAAATAAGTGACATTAATAGCGATATCTTCTGATTTAATTGACTTAGAAGCTGAAATGATTGCACCGCCGTGGGAGCATAGACCTCGGTATTTGACATAAATTTTAACTGGATACCTCTACCCGTTCCTGATAAGTAGGAGCCTTAACACACTGATAGACGGATAACATAGCGATACTATAAAGTTTCCGTTTTTACGGGCTAAGGCGCGGAACTCTAAAAATGCAGTCAGGACAATACGCACTGCTGAAAAGACGCATATGTGGAAGGAGTACATAGTCACTGTATCGTTGACGGTGAAGTGTGCTGTGTTCTGGGATCTGGAGGTCACTACACCCATGCAGCCTTAAGCCACCCCCCCCCCCCCCCAAAAAAAAACCTGGATCACCAAACCGATGATGTTCGATAATATTCCCATCTCCTGCTGTATGAGGGAACATCCCGAATAAATTCCCAGACGGAATCTCCGTAAATTACACATGATCCCACTCTCAGTTGTCCCAGTCCCTGTGCTCTTGGTATCACCTTAAATGTTGCCACCGATGCGTGGGTGTCAACGAAACATAACGTACTGGCCGTCAGACAAAGAGACCATCCACGATGCAGTAGCCGTGCCACTGTGGAGCATGAGATTGCGTGCCTTGTAGTCAGGTTAAATGTGGTTGAAATCACACCCGCTGTTGTACGTGGGTCCCTTCTTGCCTGCTGCGCAGTACAGCAATGATCTACTTCTGTACTGGATGTGGTCGACCACCTCCTCTCCTGCGGGCAGCAATACCTGTTTTTCAGAAGGGCCCCCTGCGCGTGAAACAGTACTATGAGCATTATCAAGCTCGTGGGCTATAATCGTGGCACTGAGTTCTTCTTCCAGTTTCCCGATGTTGCTCTCCGTGTGAAGTGATCAAATGTTGTATCGGTGCTTGTTGTAATGGAGAACAGCACCACAGTGCATCGACAATTAGTAGCAGACACTGCTTTTCACCGTTCGTTCAGCTGCCTCGTGTAGCGGGCTAACTCACATTCGACGCTGTAGCAAAGATGACCTAACGCCATATCACATCTAGCTCTGTGCGCAACTGGGACACCTCTGGTAACATGCTCCCGCACTTATATGTTTCCACGAAGTTGTTAGTATACGTTACTTTATCTACTTCGTGCCTTTGTTAATATGCTATGTTGCTTTATCCATCTCGTCCATAAGTTTTGCAGAGTAGTGATTTCAGAATAAATGTCTTCATTGTATTCAGAAGTAGAATTAGAAGTAAATGATGAGAAAATAAAATTCGTGAGAATAGAAAGAAACTAACGAACAAAAAGACGGGAAAGTCTGCAGATCGATAACCACATCTTTGAAGAAGTAGATGAGTTTAAATAGCTGGGGATAGTAGTAAACAACAAAAACGATGAGAATGAAGAAACAGAGGCTAGGTTCAAAGCTGCATCCAGAGCATCATACTCACTCAACAAACTACTGTCGTGTAAAATTTTTTCAAGAGAAACCAAACTAAGAATATATAAAACCAAAGTTAGACCACTATTACGATATGGGGCGGAAATATAGAGAAAGATCAATACACGGTGAGAAAGATAAAATTTTTAGGAAATATAGTCCTGCGAAAGATATTTGGAACAATCTAGGAGGGAGAAGAATAGCGAAGAAGAAAGAACAAGGAGCTATACGATGAACCTGACGTAGCTGCAGAAGCCAAAACAAGAAGACTAAGATGGCCCGGTCACGTATATACACTCCTGGAAATGGAAAAAAGAACACATTGACACCGGTGTGTCAGACCCACCATACTTGCTCCGGACACTGCGAGAGGGCTGTACAAGCAATGATCACACGCACGGCACAGCGGACACACCAGGAACCGCGGTGTTGGCCGTCGAATGGCGCTAGCTGCGCAGCATTTGTGCACCGCCGCCGTCAGTGTCAACCAGTTTGCCGTGGCATACGGAGCTCCATCGCAGTCTTTAACACTGGTAGCATGCCGCGACAGCGTGGACGTGAACCGTATGTGCAGTTGACGGACTTTGAGCGAGGGCGTATAGTGGGCATGCGGGAGGCCGGGTGGACGTACCGCCGAATTGCTCAACACGTGGGGCGTGAAGTCTCCACAGTACATCGATGTTGTCGCCAGTGGTCGGCGGAAGGTGCACGTGCCCGTCGACCTGGGACCGGACCGCAGCGACGCACGGATGCACGCCAAGACCGTAGGATCCTACGCAGTGCCGTAGGGGACCGCACCGCCACTTCCCAGCAAATTAGGGACACTGTTGCTCCTGGGGTATCGGCGAGGACCATTCGCAACCGTCTCCATGAAGCTGGGCTACGGTCCCGCACACCGTTAGGCCGTCTTCCGCTCACGCCCCAACATCGTGCAGCCCGCCTCCAGTGGTGTCGCGACAGGCGTGAATGGAGGCACCAATGGAGACGTGTCGTCTTCAGCGATGAGAGTCGCTTCTGCCTTGGTGCCAATGATGGTCGTATGCGTGTTTGGCGCCGTGCAGGTGAGCGCCACAATCAGGACTGCATACGACCGAGGCACACAGGGCCAACACCCGGCATCATGGTGTGGGGAGCGATCTTCTACACTGGCCGTACACCACTGGTGATCGTCGAGGGGACACTGAATAGTGCACGGTACATCCAAACCGTCATCGAACCCATCGTTCTACCATTCCTAGACCGGCAAGGGAACTTGCTGTTCCAATAGGACAATGCACGTCCGCATGTATCCCGTGCCACCCAACGTGCTCTAGAAGGTGTAAGTCAACTACCCTGGCCAGCAAGATCTCCGGATCTGTCCCTCATTGAGCATGTTTGGGACTGGATGAAGCGTCGTCTCACGCGGTCTGCACGTCCAGCACGAACGCTGGTCCAACTGAGGCGCCAGGTGGAAATGGCATGGCAAGCCGTTCCACAGGACTACATCCAGCATCTCTACGATCGTCTCCATGGGAGAATAGCAGCCTGCATTGCTACGAAAGGTGGATATACACTGTACTAGTGCCGACATTGTGCATGCTCTGTTGCCTGTGTCTATGTGCCTGTGGTTCTGTCAGTGTGATCATGTGATGTATCTGACCCCAGGAATGTGTCAATAAAGTTTCCCCTTCCTGGGACAATGAATTCACGGTGTTCTTATTTCAATTTCCAGGAGTGTAGAAGAGAGCAGGGATCTTTACTGAGAGAAGTCTCAGAGAATAAACCGGAAGGACGAATACCTCTAGGCGGGCCGAAAATGAGATGCAGAGACCAGGCTTCCAAGGATCTCCGTTTACTGGGAACAAGGAAAGAAGATGCCTAAGATGCACCTGTGGTTGAGGCTACCTGACAGGGCCGAAAACCGACTGCGGTTTGTGGGGCCAGGGGAGTAAGAGTAAGTGAAAGTGAGTAACTACTGTATTTAGAAGCGCATATTGACTATTCACAGAATTTCGGTAACATTAGAAACAATTTGTTGTAGTTTCTTAACTCCTGATATTTAGTGGGGAACTGCAGCGGTTGGACAAAAATATGGGAAAATCAAACACACTACACCTTACCATGCCTAATACGGTGTAGGAGACCCGTTATCACGCAAAACAGCTTACAGTAATCTTGGAATCGATAAATACAGGTCAGTATAGTTTTCAAGAGAGTGTTACACCTTCCTTCCTGCAAAACAGTGGCATGTTCATGTAACGATGATGGAGGTAGTTAGCAGTCAGGCACCATTCTCCGAAAAGCAGATTATAAATTCTCAACGATATTGAGATCTGGTGATTGTGGTGGTCAGGAGAGATGAGACGATTCACCCTGGTGCTCACAAAACCAGTCATGAATGATGAGGCCCGTGAACACGAGCCCAGTTGTCTTGGAACACAGCATAACCAATGGGGAGCAGCCATTGTATCATGGAGCTTGATATGATCGGCCAAAATGGTCACACACTTCTTGACAGGAGAGAAAACTTGCAGATTATCCATGGATCCCATGGAATTCCCCGATATGAGTGTCCAAATCATCACCGAACTCTTCCCCTTCATCCAATATCTAACTCGGCCAGAAGAAGGAGATAGTGTGAAAGAAGACTCATAGACCAAATGGCATTCTTCCATTGTTCAGTAGCCTGGGTTTGGTGGCTTTGACGCCATGTTCTCCTATTACGGGCATTTGCATCACTGATAAGTTCACCCTGGATAAGTCTACCCTGGAATTCCATACATACGAATTCCCTTCGAGTTGTCTCTTGCGCGAGGGTGACATTTGGTTCTGCAGTGCCTTATGCAGCTGTCATCTTCTTATTTTTCAATGTTCGGCCATTACGATCACCCAACACACAGACATTGGTCCGCGTAGCGATTTACCAGTTTATGTTTTCCTTTTCCTTTCTGCTTTGCCTGTATGCGACATCATTCTTCGAGACAGTGCCTCCTGAAACACAAACGCTTTGACTCACATGGTTATGGAACCAACCACCATAACAACAAGAACGAATTGCCCAGGTTCGAATACAATTCGTTCCGAAATAATACACCCATGGCTACACAGAACAATGTTCAATGCACGAATGCCAGTTTTAGCGCATTGAGGAGGCTGCCTAAGTGCCGTTCGAGGTCAGATTCAGTAATGCAGCCCGCAGGCTGCGTATTTCTTGGTGTATTCCTATCTTTGTCAAACCCCTGTATGGGTGAACAGACCGTTTGTGAACAGAACTGGAGGCATTTTGAAGCTTTATTCGGCATATTACAACTCTTTCTATAGTGGAATGTGTACAGTTCGAGAGCGTGCATGAACCGTTTCACCAATACACCAGTGGCAAGCGAAGTGATTGTACTCACCAGATTTGAAAGCTGCACCTGATGAAATAAGCTGTGTGATGACCTCTCTACGTAGTTCGCTATGGTTGTCATAATTTAAATACTATCCAATAATTAGGCAACATACAATAAGTGGAAGGAACGCTGCATTTTGCGCTCCTTATAAACAATGAATAGTACTAACTGTTAGACTGACTTGCACTTGTAAAGTTTTGAGTGCAGCGTGAACAGGACACAGGTGCTGTGCCATCGAGTGCAAGTCAGGTTCACCAGAAGCGCGCATTACAAAGTCAAAAATAATGGCTCATCGCAAGTGCGCAACTGCGGTGCCATCAAAAGTCTACGTTTCATGTAAGGCTTCAGACAAAGAGAAACGTTCGTATATTGATCTACAGAGAGGAGTCAACGTTTTAATGGACATTAAATTGAGTTATGTATTACAAAAGAGATCCTTAGTCTGCATAGCAACGTTATTCTCCAACACGCGAGAAAGTTTTCACAGCGTGGTCATCTTTCTTCGTGACAAGGCTGCTTGGCGATGTGTCCGCAGGTTGACAGGATGATAAATGCTTTTGTTACACTGTATTCGAAGCGCGTATGGGTCTTCCCGAATACGCTGCCACTACCCTCTTCACTTTATAAATGAAGCGGCGACTAAAAGGACGAAAATATTAATTTGATTTCAGACGGGCCTTATGGTTACCTTTGGCGAAGTTACAAATATTATCATACTATGACTTTTGAGATGATTATTTGAATGTGTTGTGATTTAATTTACGTAAATATGGGTAGAGCGAAATCAGGTACCTATATATGGAAATAACAAAGAGTATTAATTCACATATATTCCTCTGTAAATCTCATTACATTAAATGCGTTACACATAACACAACAGAGACGACTAAACTGTTTATAATTCCAGTATCTCATTGTAATGTTTGCCTGCGAAAAATTTTAAAGGATAATATTAAGCGAATTTGGGGAAAACAAATCTTCATTAAAGGTAAGTACAAACATGTAGAAAGTATGAAATGAATACCAATAGAGGTAGAGGAGCGCTAAAGATTAATACAAGTATTCCGGAGAAGTGAGATACAAACCGCTGGTCGGAGTATCCTGACATAGGTTCTAAAAATGGCTCAAATGGCTCTGAGCACTATGGGACTCAACTTCTGAGGTCATTAGTCCCCTAGAACTTAGAACTAGTTAAACCTAACTAACCTAAGGACATCACAAACATCCATGCCCGAGGCGGGATTCGAACCCGCGACCGTAGCGGTCTTGCGGTTCCAGACTGCAGCGCCTTTAACCGCACGGCCACTTCGGCCGGCTGACATAGGTTCTCCGAGGTATCAACAAATCATTTGAGGAAAATGATACGATATTCTGTAAAGTAAGGAAATACCTGAGTTTCATCCCAGCACTCGTCCAGCATGAGCTTGTGCTCCACTGACAGCATAAACTCGAACGTCCTTCCTACACCAACAGTATTGCGATCCGAAGACGAAAGCCACGTAAGTTAAATAGCTCGTTGTTTCCCTTGAGAATACGGACGAGCGAAAAGGCATAGGGGTGGGAAGAAAGAGCCGGTTCTGTATGAGCACTAGGAAATTAAAATATTTGTTTAGCAAATAGAAGAAAATGAGATACAGCAGCTGAGAAACGTATATACTAAAACAGCGCCTCACAAACTCCTGCAGCGATAACAAAAGGTTTGAACTGGATGCTAACTTGAAAATTACCTCGTCCTCATTACCTAGCCGGCGAATCATTCTCATAATTTACGATCAAATATTAAGAAAGGGTTCACATAAAGCTTGTCAGATGAAGCTATTCTACGAAATAACAAAATTCTGGTAGCTTGTATTGTTAATAAACGCGTAAGTTCTTTACAGTAGATGGAGTCTTCTTACTCTAAAACCAGACGAAATGAAATTACTGACCGTTAATCATTATGGTGCATTGGAATGGCTGACCTCTACGAGTGAGACTCGTTGTATACGCTGATAAATTTTCAAAGAAAAGGGTAGATACTGATTGCACGTCTTACAATTGACTCAGTAGCATGAAAATAGCTACTAGAAGAATCTCTGCAGCGTTTATTTCCGTCCTCCACTTGATATCACTGTAGGTCACTTTACAAAACCACCACAAGTCAACTAATTACCAACATTATTAATAATTAGCTAAAGTACTGAAAACAGTTATAGAGCAAAAGTAATATATAGAGCAGTGAATTACGCCAAACCTGCGGGTGGCTATCATTTCCACTCATACTTAAAACTGTGCCTGTCTGTATTTTAACAGTCGTTATCGATGAAATACTCTTTCATCCGTAGACGTAACTCCATTTGTCGACATCTTTTATAGAAAAACAGAAATACAGGTTCCAGCGTAGCATGGCCAAGCCATCATTCTTTTGCGGGCACTCAACTGTTCCAAGGATTCTTTTGCTTTCTTGGCCTGTATAACTTACCTTGAGCAGACAGTGATGTTTTATTGAACAGAAAACAATGCTCTTATGTCGAGAAGAGAACTTGCATAGAGTCTGGACTTGAATAGTAATAATGATGACTTAATTTTAATCTCCATGAGTAAAAAGCGAATCTCTGTAATTTTTTGTCGCCTGTGACATTCTTTTCTTGTTAGCTGTTTTAATGGTCTCCTCCTTGCTTGTATGTGTACGGATATACAGGATCTTACAAAATGGTAGGCCAAACTTTCAGGAAACATTCCTCACTCACAAATAAAGAAAGATGTTAGGTGGACATTTGTCCGGAAACGCTTAATTTCCATGTTAGAGCTCATTTCAGTTTCGTTAGTATGTACTGTACTTCCTCGATTCACCGCCAGTTGGCCCAATTGAAGGAAGGTAATGTTGACTTCGGTGCTTGTGTTGACATGCAACTCATTGCTCTACAGTACTAGCATCAAGCACATCAGTACGCACCATCAACAGGTTAGTGTTCATCACGAACGTGGTTTTGTAGTCAGTGCAATGTTTACAAATGCGGAGTTGGCAGATGCCCATTTGATGTATGGATTAGCACTGGGCAATAGCCGTGGCGCGGTACGTTTGTATCGAGACAGATTTCCAGAACGAAGGTGTCCCGACAGGAAGACATTCGAAGCAATTGATCGTCGTCTTAGGGAGCACGGAACATTCCAGCCTATGACTCGAAACTGGGGAAGACCTAGAACGATGATGACACCCTGCAGTGGACGAGGCAATTCTTCGTGCAGTTGACGATAACCCTAATGTCAGCGTCAGAGAAGTTGCTGTTGTACAAGGTAACGTTGACCACGTCACTGTATGGAGAGTGCTACGGGAGAACCAGTTGTTTCCGTACCATGTACAGCGTGTGCAGGCACTATCAGCAGCTGATTGGCCTCCACGGGTACACTACTGCGAATGGTTCATCCAACAACGTGTCAATCCTCATTTCAGTGCAAATGTTCTCTTTACGGATGAGGCTTCATTCCAACGTGATCAAATTGTAAATTTTCACAATCAACATGTGTGGGCTAACGAGAATCCACACGCAATTGTGCAATCACGTCATCAACACAGATTTTCTGTGAACGTTTGGGCAGGCATTGTTGGTGATGTCTTGTTTGGGCCCCATGTTCTTCCACTTAGGCTCAATGGAGCACGTTATCATGATTTCATACGGGATACTCTTCCTGTGCTGCTAGAAAATGTGCCTTTACAAGTACGACACAACATGTGGTTCATGCACGATGGAGCTCCCTGCACATTTCAGTCGAACTGTTCGTACGCTTCTCAACAACAGATTCGGTGACCGATGGATTGGTAGAGGCGGACCAATTCCATGGCCTCCACGCTCTCCTGACCTCAACCCTCTTGACTTTCATTTATGGGGCCATTTGAAAGCTCTTGTCTACGCAACCCCGGTACGAAATGTAGAGACTCTTCGTGCTCGTACTGAGGACGGCTGTGATACAATACGCCATTCTCCAGGGCTGCATCAGCGCATTCCATGCGACGGAGGGTGGATGCATGTATCCTCGCTAACGGAGGACATTTTGAACATTTCCTGTAACAAAGTGTTTGAAGTCACCCTGGTACGTTCTGTTGCTGTGTGTTTCCATTCCATGATTAATGTGATTTGAGGAGAAGTAATAAAATGAGCTCTAACATGGAAAATAAGCGTTTCCGGACACAAGTCCACATAACATATTTTATTTCGTTGTGTGTGAGGAATGTTCCCTGCAAGTTGGGCCGTACCTTTTTGTAACACCCTGTATTTCCGATGTGAGTTGTACTGCATAACAAGTAATTGATGTTGATTGCATTGTGTTTCTTCATTATAATTTAAACATTACGTTTTAATAGTTCATCTCACGGAACAAGAACGAATTTTTGTGACCAGAATTAGCCTGCTTGGTCACAGTCTGTTCAGCTGATATTGTGGTCATCTCTATGAGGTAATTCTTAATAATTCTTATGTACATTTATTATTCACATCCAGCTTGTCTAACCTTTGAAAAGACCGATTTGTCAGTGCGAACAGAAATTGGCGCTCTTTTAATTTTAAATTTCACATTCATGGAATTTTAACCAAGATACTTAATTCTAAAGGTAGTAACTCCTGTTCTCATTACTTAGTTACGATGTGAGACATAGATATTTTATTTTAAAACATCTGTTATGAAAAACTTCAATACAGTTTTCTCTCTTACAAGTATCACAGATGGTCTACATGATTTTAAACCATGATTCGCTAGTGAATCAGTCCGTCTTTGGACATTATTTTCTCTGAAACATTTTTCTTATTTCCACTTCGGCTCAGAAAGCATTAAGAGGCGCTGCGGAACAAAGCTGCGATATCTTGGAAGAGCCTGAAGCATTAACAGAAAAACTTGGACCATTCGTACAATGCGGTGCAGCTTTCATTCGTGCACGTAGTGTTCACTTAGAGGACTAACAACTAAAAGATTATGTAAATGATTAATTGCGTCTACGAAATATGATAAACACTTTCACACAGTTCCTGTGTAAAAACGTTCTCTCGCTATTTCGGACTACAACTCAGATACATTTCTTAATAACGAAAAAATTATGATAAAGTTATGGAAATTTATGTTACTGTTTCGTGCAAGTTGGTACAGTACATCGAATTCTGTGAAAAATATCGATTTCCTTTCAATAATAGCGAGCTTGAGATGCTCACTTATTCCTGGGGACAGAGTCCGACATATTCTTAATCAAATCTGCCAATAAATCCTACTTGTATGTCCGTATTGCCACCTCTGGGAACGAAGGCATAGTGTGTAAGTTCGTACTAAGGGAATCGTGGGAAAGGCGTTTTCTGGCACATTAAAGCTAAGGCGTGTGGGCTACGGTTGTAAACGCGTCAGAAAAGCACGTTCTAAAAGGTTGAATGTTGGAGTAGTGCGTCAGTATCCAATTTCCCATAAAAATAAAATTAAAAAGTAGATTTTCTATGGAATCTTCAGAACTTTAATAGATCAAATGATAAACGAAAATGGCAAACAAATAGATCGTGTATAGTCTAAGTACCGCATAACACAATTTTCTTTATAAGTTATATAAAAGTGTATACTACAACAGTGGATGTAATACCAAACACTTGTAAAGTTATTATTAAACCTCATACATTGCAACACTCTCTTCATTACACAGAAACTGAGGATGCATCATAATTTCCCTATTCACAACTTCTTTCTAAGACAGGTCGAAGTTGCCGGCCAGAGTGGCCAAGCGGTTCTGTGCGCTTCAATCTGGAACCTAACGTACACTACGGTCGCAGGTTTGAATCCTGCCTCAGTCATGGATGTGTGTGATGTCTTTAGGTTAGTTAGGTTTAAGTAGTTCTACGTTCTAGGGGACTGATGACCTCAGCTGTTAAGCCCCATAGTGCTCAGAGCCATTTGAACCATTTGAACAGGTCGACGTTAGTTGTAGAACACACCAACAAGGAAATAGCGCAGAGTCAAGAAAATACGTCAATAATACGTAGAACAGAAATCCTTCATGTAGTCCCGTTGAAATTTACACTGTCTAGTCACATTAATGTGACCACTTGTGAAAAGTCTGCACCCTAGACCGCTCCTAGGGGAGCAGAAAGAGAGTCAGTGAGACTCTGGAAGGTGCTGAAAACGATGTGGAGTCACGATGAATCCAGTGCCGTGGCCAGATGCACTAGGTTTATCGTTTGCGATCCATGGCGCAAACAGATTCTCGGTTGCGTTTAAAGCCGCGGAGTTTGGTGGTCAGGGCTTATGGTGAACTCATCCTGGTGTTCTTCAAATCACGCGCTTACACTGCGGGCTAGGTGACATGTTGCATTTTACTGCTGATAGATATCATAATGCGGAACAGATAACTACTGCTTGTGGGGGAGGACACGGTCCCTTAGATTAGATGCATAGCTGTGGTAATCCATTGTGCCTTCCGGACTGACGATATTACAAAGGGATGCCCTACGCCTTAGATCCTTTCGTCGGTTGTTTCAGAGAGCTTTCTTTCTGACGTTTTACACTGTACACGCCAACGGCCCTCTGTCCGATGGGGCACAGTAGGTGAGTCATTTTATAAGGCTACCTGTCGCTACTCAGTGGACGCTGTGAACTTCTATTCGCCCGTACACATCATTGCAGCCGTCGTTCACCCCTGTCATCTACGGCCGGTGGTGCACCTCAGTTGCCTTGGCGTTCTTTTTGGATAGCACGATTTTGCATCCGCATTTTACTTTAACCACGGTGGCGCACGACAGTTTACAAACTTAGAAGTTTCGGAAATGCCTCCCCCTTGGCCCATAAGCTAATGATTATACACTTTCTGACGTCACTTAAATCGCTCCGTTTCCACATTACGACATCGACTCGGCTTTTTTCTGCATCCCCTGGCACATTTTATATACCCTCAGCCACTAATATCTGCCTTCTGTAAATGGTTATTGCAAATTGACGTCGAACAAGGCGATAATGATATGAAAGTGACTGGTCCATGTAGTATGAGCTAGGTCTCAAAAACACGGTGTAGATAAGATACTTAAGCAGAACATATCATCAGTCTTACAGTGACGTTGGGGCTTGGATTTATCTCAGATAGACATTAACGGACAGACCCATATGACAGCCTGCTGGCGTCTCTTACCAACCGTTACAGGAATCGTTCATAGCGGGCATCGCTGGCTATCGACCTCACTATCGAATGACAGAGGTTAGGCATTCTCCCACCCTTAAAGATGCATTCATGTCAACATCAAGAAAGCTGTATCGGTATTTGGGAGATGTGTGTTGGCAAGCCAGCTATAATTTCGTTGTCCATCTCGACGTCTGATGTCGCTTTGTCCTCTGCTTGTATGGAGGGCAGTGGGGCGTGGTGCTAACGCTGGAGTCGATTGGAGCTGGTGTGCTGGTGTCTAGGCCTGTGCTCGAAGTCAGTGGAGTTAGAGGAGGAAAGGTCCACATTACAGGACAGCTCCAGCAGTACTGAACCTGGCTATGTGTTTTTGCCAGGCGCCTGAAATTGTAGTCAGCAAGTTGTAGAGGCTTTGGTGGCTCAGTTGAGGTGGAAGACGCTAAATGAGGATGCAGCTGGTTGGCACGTCCCACCACCGTGCCGCTACTTGAGTCTGCAGTGCAAATTTGTCGTCCTCATCCGAATCTCATGATGCCTGGTATATATCATCGGCCGAAACCTCTATGCCCAGCGAACATAGAGGGCCATGGACGGGCTTGTAAGGGCGCGTTGTAGGTCTCATTAGGACCCAGAGGTTACAGTGTCAGCGTGGAGTTCCTGAAGGGTGTTGGTCAGGTGGCGTACTAGCCGATCTTGGTGTATGTGTTTTATAACTTGTCTGAACATAAAACTCTCAGCTATACCCTTCGCAACTATGGATGTAGTGACAGGGATCTCTTATTAGGTGTTGTTTATCTACCAGCACAGTGTTTCTCGATAGTCAGATAGTAGGATTTGGAAGGAAAGGAAGGAAGTGCCCCGTGTATTGATATGGTATTTGAAGAGGCCACAACTGGGCCAGGACGTTCGTCTTGGGTGCAGTTGATCATATGCATCTTAAGGATACGGACTAACCACTCGGCTTCGGCATTGGAGGCTGGATGGAAGAGCACCATTGTGAGGTGATTTATGCTTTACGCCGTTCTAGAGAAGAAATACTGATACGTACTAGATGAAAAGTAAGGACCACAGTCCGAAATGTGTGATTCTGTGTCCCTTTCTATGGCGAATGTTTATGCAGTGTTTTTATTGTGTCTCTTGCTGTGGACTGCACACTCGAACTACATAATGAAACCTGAAGAATCCGTCTATGAAGAAGATCCACGTCTTCCTGAGGAACGGGATGGCAAAGTTCAAAGGGACGCGCTCCCATGAGCACTGCAGCATTGGCCAGGGTATGGAACCATTGTGAGGGTGTTGACATTGGTGACTCGCAAACTGTCCCCTCTCTGTCCTGCATGATATCCAGCCAGCAGGCTTGTCACCTTGCAACCCTATGATCAACGAACAGAAGGTTTAAGACACACTGATGCCGTGGTGGTGGGATGACCACACGCCAGACTTCGCAGCAGTACAGTGTCAACATCAGTACCCCCTGTAGCATTTATATCCAGTTCTTGGGAGAGATTTGCGTGGAGTTACGGAAGGTCCGGGTCGAGTGGCGTTCTGGCCAGTCATGGTGTATGTATTTCATAACTCGTTTTAAGATAAGATCCTTCGCAAAAGCAAATGCAATGGCAGGAAGCTTTTGTCAGGTGCCGTTTATTTGCAAGCACAGTGTATCTCGAGAGTCAGATATAGGATATGGAAGGAAAGGAAGGAAAAGTGAGTTTAATTTCCCATCGACAACGAAGTCATTAGAGATGAATCAAGCTCGGATTGTGTCAATGATGGGGAAAGAAATCGGTTATGACCTTTCAAGCGGACTATCCAGGAGTGATTTAGGGAAGCCACAGAAAACCTCAATATGGATGGCCGGGCACAGGTTTAACCGTCGTCCACCTGAATGCGAGTCCATTGTGCTAACCACAACACCACCTCACTCGATGTAGGTTTTGATCCCGTAGGTAGTCTAGTCATGAAATCGGCTTTGCATTTTGTACTATTGGCCGGTAGGGAATGGTACTGTTACTGCTGAGGAAGAGGGCGATGTGCCGTTTTTTTCTGTAAAACTGGTCTTAATGCGAACTAAAATAATTGTTAATGGTCTATTATCAAGTAAAATTTTAGGGTATAGAGAAATGTAAGGAATTTTTGGATATTAACTGTTTTAGCCGGTTCTTCTTGTTCCTTATGCGAGTAATTGACCTGGGTTAAAGTAAGCGTTTCAGACGCTTATATGACGTATTGTTCGCGCCTCTCGTCGATTTTGTGAGAAAGAAAAATTCCAGTACCATGTTGAGATGAATTGGTAGCCAGGACAAGGCGTTTTGGTGGAACAACTTCGCCACTTAAGTCGCAGAGTTTAGATAAAGTTTTAACTAGTGTCTAGCTTCCCCACACTGTTGTGACCATTTACACATTTTATGTTTCTTGTTTAAGTTATTAAGGGGTCAGCTGATACGAGAAGAGGTTTTGCGTGAATATTGCGTATCATATATTCTGCCGGGATATGACTGAAGATCTTTCAATTTCACCACGCTTGTATTACTTCCTATGGATTCCAAATCTCGCCGAGCCGGATGAAGTCCTTCACAACACACCATGTGGCTTAGGTACTGCACTTGGTTTTGAAAGAATTTTCCTTTTGTAGGTTTCCACAAGTCTATTTTGATGTAATGTCTGCAACAATAGATGAGAGTTGACAAGATGTTGCTCTCATATAGTGCCATTTATTAATGTATCGCGCATGTAACTTTGTTCGAATTGTTTTGAATAAGCTACTCAAGAAAACGTTGGAAAATAGCTGGTGTACAGGGAATAGCAACTTGTTGCATCTGTACAAACCCAATGGAGTATTAATTGTAACTGTAATATTTTGTATATAAGATCTCATAGTTGAGAATCTGAGTAATTCTAAGTCAATTAGACAAGCAAAACTTGTAAGGACACCCACTGCACTTAGCGTGACACATCACCAGTCACCAAAATCGCAATGATAAAAGGTAAAAGGTTTCTCAGAGACAGTGCAGTTTACGACTGGCGCCATGGGCGGCGCTTTGAAGTTCGCCTTCAAACACATGTGCGGTCAACTCAGTGCCATCGTCAGTGAGGTAGACTCCTGCGTTGTGACAAGCGGAGGCCACGGGCAGCAGCGGGTTTACGTTCTACTACCGAGAGCCAGGGTCACTGTTCGCTGTTTAATAATACAAAAGGATACGAAACGGACGGAGAAACATCTCACTCCGCCTTTACTGAGACAGTCCAAACCAGCTGTAGGAGGAAATACAAGTCACGCTCCACAAAAAGAAGAGCATGGAGGTGCGCAGTAGCCTGGAGGCCACAGTTAGGGCTGTCACGAACAACAGACTCCCAGCACAATGAGGACTCACTTTTCCTTATGACTAAATCGTAGAAGAAAAATATTTTTGCATCGCAGGTTACATTGACGTTGCATGCACACAAGGAGCCATGGACTATTACGTAGCTTGACAAACACAAACTCTTTCAATGGGCAACATTCCAATAAGTAACAGTGTTAAGAACTAAGGAACTAGAAGTAAATGATATCAGTGTAAATGAAGTAACACTTAGCAATCTACACAACATAGAGAGACAAAAGTAAGTAATATGCATCCGAGTAAGACATATAATGACATACGACGCCATAGTAGTACACACGTAACTCATCCGCATAACAATGACAAAGATCAGATGAATCAAACGAATACTCAGGCCACTAGCACACGATATTGAAATGCAGAAAATGAAAAAGAATACCACATGGAAAAATGTAAAAATAGAATAAAACCAATACGTTTTATAAAAGTAGGCAACACACACAGCCCAGTACATTGAAGACAAAAAACAAAAACGACCAACACACTACAAAATATACATAAACACTTAATGTAAACACAGATGCTGTTAATGAAGACAAGATCTCATCAGGAAAGTACTTGGGCTCGAACAAACACAAATACACCAAAAGCGTGTGAGAAATAATGTAAAGGTCACTTATTGCACTAGTGGTACTCCCGCATCTGCAAAACTCTGCAGTTATCCGTTAGAGGCCTCTGCGTATGCCATGCCGCATTGCACACTGACCTGCCGGTACGCCAGTCGGGATCAGTAGCGACGGTGCAGTGTGACTCTGAGTTGCGTTTTGTGACATTATTTGTGTATTGAAGCGTCAGATGGCTCGGCGATTGGTAATCAATCCTGCTAATGTATTGCGATTGGTTGAGATGAAGTTACGAAGAACCCTTTTTGGTGGAGATGGTATTGGTGTAGAAGACGAATCATTCGCATGTTTTCTGGTATCTGTTATAGTGCAGAAATATGAGCATAAGTTAGAAACAGATACTGTTGAAACATTAACACATAATGATGATGATAGGGATGATAATGATGAACAACTCATTGCAAACGGTAGTGCTACGGCAAGAGCGGAAAGAGGAAATTGAAGCAGTGACAGTGAATACCAACCGTCTCCCAAGAAGAAGGTTAAAGTTGCAAGTATCATCACGGCGTTTGATGACAATACACTGGAGAACATGTACGATGATTATTACGTAAAAGGTTTCGACACATACGATAGGCCTCTGGAAAGATACCCTAAACTGAAGTCTAAAAGCAATATTAAAAACATACTGGATTACGTGGCAAAAAAAGAGAAGGAAATACAGCTTTGAAAGGAAATCTTACACTGCTGTTCAAGACCATCAAGGAGCGTGTAATGGTGAAATTCGATGAAGCGCGAGAATGCGGTTCCGCCGTTCATTATTGGCATTTACAACATTCGGCATTGGATGTAGCCAGAAACCTCGGGTGACAAACTTTACAGCTTCACTAGTATTTATTACTAATTTGAAAAAGGAGTTTAGGGTAACATCACGCCGTATCACTATGCTACAAGCACGAAAAGATAAGGATGACGAAGAAGAGCTGATTGAAAGAGCTCAAACGTTTTTTGCTAACGTCAATGAGCATATCACGAGAGAAAACATCGAGATTAGTTCTGTATGGATCTGTGATCAGAGTCAGTTCAACTATGAACTTTCTTATGAGAGAACACTATCCATGAAAGGAGAGAGCAACACTGTCGCGATGTTGCAATCAGTTAACTGTGAAACATATAGTTACACGATCGATGTTACTATATCAATGGACGGACAATTGGCAGACAACAAACAGTGGAAAGTTTGGACCCCGCGTGTCAAGGGAAATAGAAAAGCGGCGCCCTCCAAATGTCGTCGTCGATGAGAGTGTGAGTGGGAAGATGACGAAACAACATCTGAAGACGTTTTTTCTGTCAGTTTTGAATCCACATTTGTCTGGACAATAAGGATGAACGAGTACTACTGGAAGCATCTGGCGGAAAACATCTAGATTTAAAAATCATTCCGCCTAAAACTAAAAAATATGCACAACCTCTGGATGTGTATTTCTTCAGGCAATATAAAATATATGCCAAGAGAATAACAGACTTCATTAAACTACGTTCCAGTAATATGCAGCCGAAATTGCACGACAGATTCTTTATCATGAATATGCATTCTGTCATTTGCAATCAGTTATCTGCGGGAGTATACAGACCAATGCTTCGTTACGCGTGGCAGAACGCTGGCTACGATATTGGTGAACCAGTGAACAACTTCAAAAGTGTAATTGACGTGGCGTTCAACACTGATATTATAGAATGTGCAAATAGCCATGCGATCAACTTGCATTTCTTCACTGTGCGTTTTGCAGTCTTTCGTATTGCTCGGAGCATTTTATTGGCATTCCACATTTACACTTATAGTTAAGATTGCTGCATTGCTTATAGCGTCTACAATTACATCTACAGTGATATCTAGAGCATGACTGCAGAGTTTTGCAGAGAACAACACCCACCAGCACATTCAGATGTACATAATGGTCCTGTAGCCAAACGTTCATACAGATCAGTTTCATTGAGCCCAAGTACTTTCCTGGTCAGAAACACCACACAGAAAAACAAACCTGAGACAAGAACGAAAGGCAAACACAGCCACTACAGGAATATAATCAGATAGCATATCACCCACATCAAATACAATCTCAGGCAGAGAGAAATACCCGACTCAAAAAAACTACGTGAAGACACACATACAACAGACAGAAACGCAACGAGAAGCGAAGCAGCACATAATAAAGACGACAAACAAAGTGCAACAGACACCAGCGAGTTAATACACAAATAATTTGAAGATACATTAGAAAATAAAAATATTTGCCAAACAGCACAAAGAACAGTAATACATATGAAATATTCAGAAAGGAATAAAATATGTTTTGCAGCCTCCGGAAACAGATAGAAAGATACTCCTAACGACAAATTTCCCTACAGGTCACCGCATCATAAACTCCTGGGATAGGCATGCTGAAGAAGGGGAAGGATATACTGGAAACAATTGTACAAGGATTTTGTAGGGCACATGGGCGTGTTTACTATGACTCTAAAGGGAGAGAACAGAAAAGCTACGTCTACACGAAATATCCACCAACAACGTGAAACTTATCCAAGTAAATTGCATGAGAAGTGCCTTAGTGGGGACAGAGTTAATGAAACTAGTAGAGGATGAAGCAGCTAACGTAATTGACCTACAGGAACCACGCATGCGCAATGGGAAAATCTCTGGCATTCAGAGGCAATACATTGTAATCAAAGGTCCCACATTGCAAACGCAGCAATCGTGGTGCTAGTCACACAAATTACACAGCAGAACATAGAACGCTCAGTAACTATAGAAATCACACTAGACCAGGAACGCTTGTTAATCTCTTCCATGTATGCTCAATACTCACTCGAAATACAACGTTTCACAAATATAATGAGGGAGACAACACATTTCTCCCGAGGCAGACGCTTAGTAATAACCACCGACATCAATGCATGCTCGACCCTTTGGCATGCCGATAGAACGTACGCCAGAGGGTAGGACGTCGTAGACACAATAAACGAAAGTAACCTTTTCGTACGGAATAAAGCAGGACAACCACAGACCTTTTGTGGATAGACAGGTGTAACCGGTAAATTCACATTACTCTTACAAATGAAAACTCAGTGACACACATTCTAAAATGTCGTGTCCTAGACTGAGTCACACATAGTGATCACAACCGCAGTGGCGGATATAGAAAAACCTCAAGGAGGGGCCGCTAAAGATATCTTGAGCTACGTTTACTTTTACCGTAATAAAAAATAAGTCACATGCGAATTTCACGAAAGTGCTACACAGGAAAGTACAACTACTCGATAACTCGATTTAGTCGAGTCGACTGACGGTGGCAACGAACGAATAGCGTGTGGGCTGACTGGCGGAGGCGGCGGGGTTGGCAATGAGGGCGGCCCCGCAAGGATGAGGGGGTTGGGGAGGGCCCGCTCCGCGCGCCCCCCATATGGATCCGCCACTGTCATAACGTTTAATAGTCACACACACAGCAGCCACTACTGTCACATACACACATACAAAGCAGCATCCACGTTGCTGCCTAACAAAGCAAACGGGCAAACTCTGCGAGAGGAGACCAATAACTCATGCCTCTAGCATACATGGTAGCGTTGATTTCAGAGTTTACACACTGACGCATATATTACATAAAGCCCAATCGGCTGCCAGCAAACGAATGACGCAAACAGGGAAATGCCATGGTTCACAACGTGGACTAGACTCCGGAATGACTCACTAGACGGAAGACGGCACTATCAAAGGTCAAAGACGGGGCGTGAACGGGAAATTAGACTCTACAAGTAGAGCGACCGAAGGTAACAAGATTAGACAGGACTGCAGGGACAACTTTTTTGCGGTCTCAATTGGAAAATAATATGTGCGGAGACGCGTAGTAGCTGCAGACTAACAAAATCAACACACCACTTGTACTGAGACGTCCAGACGGTTCCACTACACGATGCTGGAGAAGCTCTGCAGAATACCTTCTTCAAAAGCTTCTCCCGGGACGATGACCAAACTGAGGACCAACAACAACACATCAGTCATACCAGTCTTCGCCGACTAATTGAAATTAACTACGCTACTGACCAGGTGGTCATCCGTTTAGCTCAAGACGAAGTTGCCTTGGCAGATAACAAACTCAAACCCAAAAGAGCCCCAGGACTCAACGGGATTCACCCACAAACTGTCAGGAATGCAGCACGGCAGTTCGGGTTTAGACAACAACAACAAAAAAATCTATAGACGACGCCATTAACAATGCACCTCAAACAATAGTAACGTCACTACACAGACATGTAGTTGCGATGCTAATCGAAATAGCCGGCGTCTTGGACTGCACTATTTGCGATTTTAGGGAGATGCAGATACCCACACCGTTACATTATAGTCTCCTCGACTGCTGTAACAATAGAGCTGTAGAATGACTGGGAGGCCATCAAAAGGATTACGAAAGCCGGCCCACAGGCGTTTATTTCGGTCCCATATTCTGGGGACATAAAAATTTTAATGGGTGACTTGAACGCAAAAGTTGGTTCAGAAAATGAAGGGCTTGAACATATCATGGGCGTGAATGGCATGGGGATCAGGAATGTAAATGGTGAACTGTTGATAGATACATGCGCTCAACATGACCTAATCATTGGAGGCACATTGTTTCCACATCGTAACTGCCATAAGATAACATGGGTTTCTCCAGACCACGTTACCGAAAATCAAATAGACCACATAGTCATAAGCCGCAAGTTCCGACACTCTCTGTTAGATGTCAGAAATAGAAGAGGGGCATACGTTGGAAGTGACCACCACCTAGTTTTGGCGGAATTCAGACTGAAGATAGTGGCAAATAGAGCCAAGCTGAATCATAGGTGCAAGAAAATAGAGGTGGCAAGATTAAAAGACCAACAGATCAAAGAAACATTAGCCCTTGAACTACAAAACAGATTCCAGGTCCTCTCTGAAGAAAACTTTATGAAAGATGGAATTGAAACATGCTGGCAAAAAATCAAGAACAGCTATTTAGATGTGGGAGAAAAAATCCTAGGATCTAAGGCACATCAAAGGAAGGAATGGATCTCCGATGCTACGTGGAAGGAAATCAGCCACAGGAAAGAATTAAAACTTAAGTTAAATTTTTGTAAGACAAGAGCGCAGAAGAGCGAAGCGCATAAAGAATACATGGAGGCAAACAAAAAAGTGAAAACATTGCTACGTCGAGATAAAAGAAAATGGATAGATGAGCAAGCAAAATTAGCAGAAGAGGCAGCAAGACAAGGAAATATGAAAGACCTCTACAACATTACCAAACGGTTGTCAATGAAGAACTTCAGACATGAAGGACCAGTTAAGAACAAGAATGGTGTGATGCTTACAACTCAACAGGCACAGCTACAGAGACGGGAGGAGCACTTCAGGGAACTGTTAAATTGTGAAGACAACCAAGAGAAACAAGTAAGAGATGTTCCAGAGGAAGTCGAAGAAGACCAAAATATAAATTTGCAGTGCTCCACAATGGACGAAATTTGGATTGCCTTGAAAACACTAAAAAATACAAAGACTCCAGGCCTAGACAACATAGCACCGGAGCTCTTAAAAGCCGATACTGAAAGTACTGTTAAAATGCTCCATCCTTTGCTGAAGCATATTTGGCTTGATGAGAAATCTCCAAAGGAGTGGAAAAATGGCTTAGTGGTAAAGCTCCCAAGAAAGGGAAATTTGTCAGACTGTAACAACTGGCGTGGTATTACATTGTTGTCAGTGCCCAGTAAGGTCCTCACCAGAATTAAAGAACCCCTTGAAAAGCGACTGCGTAAAGAACAGGCCGGTTTTAGGGCACAACGCAGCTGTGTTGATCTTATTGACACTCTCAGGATCATCTTAGAGCAAAGCAAAGAATTCCAAGCAACCATGTACCTGGCAATCATTGATTTTCAAAAGGCCTTCGATTCCGTGAAACATAAAGTGCTCTAGCAGGTGTTGCGGAAGTATGGCATACCACAGAAGATCTTAAACATCATAAAAGGTCTATATGATGGCTACGAATGCTGCATACTCCACAAGGGAAATATGACAGAGCCCATAAAAGTAACAACTGGAGTCCGGCAGGGTTGCACTTTGTCACCAACACTTTTTCTACTCATTCTAGACTCTGTTATGAGAACAGTCACAGCAGGCAGGAGACGAGGAATCCAGTGGGGGATCCACGAACGTCTGGAGGATTTGGATTTTGCAGACGACATAGTTTTATTAGCTCCAAGGCTGACTGATATGCAAGCTAAATTAAGCTTGCTGAAAGGAGAAGCAGAGACTGCTGGCCACAAGATAAATACAGCAAAACAAAGGAAATGAGAGTAAATTCAGGCAACATGGAGGTGCCCCTGTTAATAGGTGAGCAGCGAGTGGAGACTGTCAACTCATTCCTGTATCTGTGTAGTATAGTGGCGGAAGATGGTGGAGCTGGAGATGACGTGAAAAACCGCGGTAAAAAGGCAAATGCTGCCTTCATACAATTGTATCCAATATGGAAAAATAGAAATATCACATACAAAACAAAAATCCGTATTTTTAATACAAATGTGAAGGCTGTCCTTCTGTACGCCAGTGAAAGCTGGAAAATGGATAAAAAGATAACAACCCAGTTACAAAGCTTCATAAATAGATGTCTTCGACGCATCATGAATATCTGGTGGCCAGAAAAAATATGTAATGAGGAGCTCTGGCGAATAACAAACCATATACCTATAGAAGACCAGATACGAGAGTGAAAGTGGGGCTGGTTGGGGCACACCTTGAGAAAACCAGATGGAGCCATCGAGAAAAAAGCATTGGAATGGAATCCCCAGGGAACAAGGAAGAGAGGAAGACCAAGGGGCACATGGAAGAGGACAGTGGAAGGGGAAGCAAAAAGAGTTGGCAAAACCTGGGCTGAATTGAGGCAAATGGCCAAAGACAGAGACGGATGGCGAGTTCTCCTGGGTGTCCTATGCCCTCATAGGGGCCAAAGGAATTAAGTAAAGTAAGTCAAGTCATATTCTGGGAAGGTTGTATACATGGAAGAACCCTGGAGATACTAAAAGGTGTCAGATAGATTATATAACGGTAAGACAGAGATTTAGGAGCCAGGTTTTAAATTGTAAGACATTTCCAGGGGCAGATGTGGACTCTGACCACAATCTATTGGTTATGAACTGTAGATTAAAACTGAAGAAACTGCAAAAAGGTGGTAATTTAAGGCGATGGGCCCTGGATAAACTGAAAGAACCAGAGGTTGTACAGAGTTTCAGGGAGAGCATAAGGGAACAATTGAAAGGAATGGGGGAAAGAAGTACAGTAGAAGAAGAATGAGTAGCTTTGAGGGATGAAAAAGTGAAGGCAGCAAAGGATCAAATAGGTAAAAAGACGAGGGATAGTAGAAACCCTTGGGTAACAGAGGAAATATTGAATTTAATTGATGATAGGAGAAAATATAAAAATGCAGTAAATGAAGCAGGCAAAAAGGAATACAAACGTCTCAAAAATGAAAAAAATGGTTCAAATGGCTCTGAGCACTATGGGACTTAATATTTGTGGTCATCAGTCCCCTAGAACTTAGAACTACTTAAACCTAACTAACCTAAGGACATCACACACACACCCATGCCCGAGGCAGGATTCGAAACTGCGATCGTAGCAGTTCCGGACTGAGCGCCTAGAACCGCTAGACCACCGCGGCCGGCCTCAAAAATGAGATCGAGAGGAAGTGCAAAATGGCTAATCAGGGATGGCTACAGGACAAATGAAAGGATGTAGAGGCTTATCCCACTAGGGGTAAAATAGATACTGCTTACAGGAAAATTAAAGGGACCTTTGGAGAAAGGAGAACCACTTGCATGAATATCAAGAGCTTTGATGGAAACCCAGTTCTAAGCAAAGAAGGGAAAGCAGAATTGTGGAAGGAGTATATAGAGGGTCTATACAAGAGCGACGTACTTGAGGACAATATTATGGAAATGGAAGAGGATGTAGATGAGGATAAAATGGGAGTACGATACTGCGTGCAGAGTTTGACAGAGCACTGAAAGACCTGAGTCGCAACAAGGCCCCCGGAGTAGACAACATTCCATTAGAACTATTGACAGTCTTGGGAGAGCCAGTCCTGACAAAACTCTTAACATCTGGTGAGCAAGATGTATGAGACAGACGAAGTACCCTCAGACTTCAAGAAGAATATAATAATTCCAATCCCAAAGAAAGCAGGTGTTGACAGATGTGAAAATTACCGAACTATCAGTTTACTAAGTCACAGATGCAAAACACTAACGCGAATTCTTTACAGACGAATGGAAAAACTGATAGAAGCCGACCTCGAGGAAGATCAGTTTGGATTCCGTAGAAACGTTGGAACACGTGAGGCAATACTGACCCTACGACTTATCTTAGAAGAAAGATTAAGGAAAGGCAAACCTACGTTTCTGGCATTTGCAGACTTAGAGAAAGCTTTTGACAATGTTGATTGGAATACTCTCTTTCAAATTCTGAAGGTGGCAGGGGTAAAATACAGGGAGCGAAAGGCTATTTACAATTTGTACAGAAACCAGATGGCAGTTATAAGAGTCGAGGGGCATGAAAGGCAAGCAGTGATTGGGAAGGGAGTGAGACAGGGTTGTAGCCTCTCCCCGACGTTATTCAATCTGTATATAAAACAAGCAAAAACGAAAACAAAAGAAAAGTTCGGAGTAAGTATTAAGATCCATGGAGAAGAAATAAAAACTTTGAGGTTCGCCGATGACATTGTAATTTTGTCAGAGACAGCAAAGGACTTGGAAGAGCAGCTAAACGGAATGGACAGTGTCTTGAAAGGAGGGTATAAGATGAATATCAACAAAAGCAAAACGAGGATAATGGAATGTAGTCGAATTAAGTCGTGTAATGCCGAGGGAATTAGATTAGGAAATGAGACACTTAAAGTAGCAAAGGAGTTTTGCTATTTGGGGAGCAAAATAACTGATGATGTTCGAAGTAGAGAGGATATAAAATGTAGAATGGCAAGGGGAAGGAAAGCGTTCCTGAAGAAGAAAAATTTGTTAACATCGAGTATAGATTTAAATGTCAGGAAGTCGTTTCTGAAAGTATTTGTATGGAGTGTAGCCATGTATGGAAGTGAAACGTGAACGATAAATACTTTAGATAAGAAGAGAATAGAAGCTTTGGAAATGTGGTGCTACAGAAGAATGCTGAAGATTAGATGGGTAGATCACAGAACTAATGAGGAGGTATTGAATCGAATTGGGGAGAAGAGGAGCATGTGGCACAACTTGACTAGAAGAAGGGATCGGTAGTTCGGACATGTTCTGAGACATGGAGGGATCACCACCAATTTAGTATTGGAGGGCAGCGTGGATGGTAAAAATTGTAGAGCGAGACCAAGAGATGAATACACTATGCAGATTCAGAAGGATGTAGGCTGCAGTAGGTACTGGGAGATGAAGAAGCTTACACAGGATAGAGTATCATGGAGAGCTGCATCAAACCAGTCTCAAGATTGAAGACCACAACAACAACAACATTCTGCGACATTGCTATAGAACCTTTTAATCACTCCACATGAGGACAACAGGGTAATAGGAGTAATTGCGTGTGCAGATGACTTAAATTACATCGGTAAATTCAACAGTAAAGCTGGAACTAAAGGCAACACAGATATTGCAAATAGTGAATAACTGGTGCAACAACATCAAGCTTCAAATAGTAGCCAACATAACTGCCTGCCTACTGCTGAAGGTAGCATTACAAAGAAACCCAAGAATCAGACTTGACAAAACTACCATATAACGAAAACTTACGACAAGACACCTCGGAGTAGATGTTGACGGAAAGCTTTCATTCGAACACCACGCAGAACTCGCGACTGACAAAGACACGAAACTGTTGCATGAACTAGCCACACTCAACACTGCTCAGCTTAGACTACCACTACATATGATACGAACCTACAACATCGCCTTGTCTGAGTATATTCTGAGCTTTGCAGCCAGCACATGGGTCCACAGTCTCCGCCTCACATCACACAAAACCATTGTATGACGCGACAGAGAAGCTTCCTTTTCAGAATGCCACGAGCATTTGGGACAACATCGGTAGAAGGATTATGCGTCGTCCTGGGTAGATACCCAATAGACATTACGGTATGTTTCACAGCTTCTGCATACTGGATGAAAAAGGGACTGCAGGACAAAGTGCAGGAAATTACAGGGAAAGAAGTAACTGACAAGAAACAACTTAATGAATGGCGAAATGATACTTGGTAGTCTTTATGGGACGCAACAAAAAAAGGACACAGACTACAAACGTTATTCCCAATATATGCGTATGTGCAGAAATCGAAACAGCGGAACACATCACATTATACTGCGACATGTTTAGACACATACGACCGCAACAGTACCACAATGACATACGACAAAGGATGAAACAGCCAGATGACTTGTTAGAACTAAACACCGTCACCGACAAAATTTTACAAGCACTCCACACAGCACACAGACAGGAACGACCATAAATGAGACGGAGAATAGGGATGGAACCACCACACAAGACAACGCAACACATGGAACGATTCCGACAACAAGACAATCACTGACTCGAATGCCTCAACAAAGTCAGAAGAACACAATGTGGATTCTGATTAATGAAAAAAGTATATACTGAATATATAACCCCGGGTTCGGTGTGGGGCGCTGGAGGGGTGAAGTGGACTGCGGTAGTCGTCGTGGGATTGTGGACGACTGCGGCTGCGGCGGGGACAGAACCTCTTCTAGGTCCCCGGTTAACGTACAGTACAATACAATACAATATACTAAATATTATCCAACGATAGAAAATGTATAAAAATGTATAAATGGTATAAGGATTATAACTATGCATATGTAACATGTATATAACTGCTAAGTTTAATTCATAACGGCGTACATTACGGAAATACACTGAGCTAAAACTTCCTCGGGAGACGAGGCTCGACGAGCTTCCAAGGCTCCCCTCCCATAGGAAACGCCACGACATTGCCAGTAATCAACAGTAAAATTAATATGAGAAATGTATACTAATTTATTAAATTCAATGAAAAATTGTAAAGAGCACATTATCATCATTTGTACTTGGATCTAAGTCATTTGCTGCTCCATCCGGGACTGGATCGAAGTTCTTCCGATGCCATTCCACATGGAACAGCCAGGTAGTGGAACACTTTGTTCTATTAAAACTCTCCTATCATCTAATGGCTTCTTCTTACATTTTTAAATTGTTTCTGTTTTCTTCTCCTCAATCTATGCTCATTTTATTTCAGTAGCATCTCGTTTCTGTTACTCTTGTCTTATTGCTCAAGAAAAAAAATATATTAGAAATATAGAATAATGTACTGTAATATGCAAAATTGTAAAACGTACGACCTGCTTTTTAAAACAGGTCCCAGATCTTCCAATATGCAATAAATGGAATGTTCTTTAGTTCGTAGTGAAGATCAGCCTGTGAGAGTCTGCAAATGGAGTCGCCTATAGCCTTTACATAGGACACGTGTTTACTGCAGTGATTGCCAGTATGGCGCCCATGACGGACATATACTTGTTAATATTGTATTCAGTGCCGCACTGCTTGACAGGCCATGGCCTATTTGTATCTGTCCACAAGCACATCCAACGAGTTCCTGTACAGCTTTACTTTAGTGCATATTTGCATATTTGTGAGTCACTAATTTGTTTTGCACTGTCACGTTTGCTCCGTCTCTATTGGAGCACCTAAGCGTAACAGGACGTGTATGAGCCGTTCAAGACGATTTCATCTGGCGACGAGAATTCCGAACTCACTGCGCTGCGTTATTTCCTTTGACACTTTGCTACTCCTTGCTTCCTTGTTCGTTAACTTTCCGTTCTTCTGGAAATTCTCTGTTGCAGATAAATGCTCTTTGTTTTTGCTGTTTACTTGCTGTGTTGCCATAGTTCATAAATTAACTTTAGGATTTGTTGTGTATTTGTATCAGCATTTGTTTGCCATGAAAAACACACCATTCCAAAACCCTCGCTTGGCTGCTTCATAATTAGCGGCGCCACATACGCAAATGTCTGCAGCACCATTGTATGATTTAAATCAGTTTCTTCAGTTGAAGATGCAGTCAATGAACCAGCTTACAGAACTGATAGAGGGGTTCAGCCGAACGTAAATGGTAGCAAATGAGACACAGAATCAGACACCATCGTCCACTGCATTGCTACAAGGAGCATAGCCTTCGTTGCTGCCTCCATTTCGACAATTTCAAGGTGAGAAGGAAGACTGTTGGGAATAATTGGCACAATTTGAAGCACACCTGGCTGCTCACAAATTGAAGGCACTGTGAAGCAGCCCTTTCTTCTGTCCACTATTGGTGCCACAGTTTGTCGCATTTGTGCAAAGTTATTCCCTACTACTGGGCCAGAATTAGTTATCTATGGGGAGTTTATTTAAGCATTGAACAAATATTCTGACAATAAGACCAGTATGACTGGTACCAGATTTAAACTCCTTAGGCTCAAGAAACAACCAGGTCAAATGTACAGATTTACGGGGTTGTTAGAACCTAACGAAATGAATTATAATTTGTGCTACAGCTAGGACGAACTTCGGTCTCCTTGCTTACTTGTCAAGGGTGCTAGCCATTAAACCACCGCAGCACACTTCTACTGACTGTCCTAGTGCAGTGCCAACCATAACAAAAATTTCGTATCTTCAGCTGGGACTCTACGGTATTGGCCGGCCGGTGTGGCCGAGCGGTTCTAGGCGCGACATTCTGGAACGGCGCGACCGCTACGGTCGCAGCTTCGAATCCTGCCTCGGGCATGGATGTGTGTGATGTCCTTAGGTTAGTTAGGTTTAAGTAGTTCTAAGTTCTAGGGGACTGATGACCTCAGATGTTATGTCCCATAGTGCTCAGAACCATTTGAACCATCTACGGTATTGGGGTATTGGAATAGCACTCCAACTTTGGACATAAGGCGAAATTCTCTTTGTACCTCAGATGTAGGTGACCTATGGATCGATATAATTAAATTTTCCTGTAGACACATAAGTCTCAAATTTATTGACGATAATGTTAGAAGCTGAGGAAATGAATTAATTGTACCACAGCCAGGGCTTGAAGCCACGTCTTCTTTCTTACCAAGATCATGTGCTAACTGTACATCACTGCAGTAGTACATGTAACGCAGCTACCTAGATAGGAAGGAGACCCAGGTTCAAATCCCAGCTGTGGCACAAATGTTCATTCATTTTTTCAGCTTCTAACATTATCGTAGATAAATCTGGGACTCATGTGTCTCTAGGAAAATTTAATCACATCAGATCCATAGATCACATACGCGTGAGGTAAAGGGTAGGAGTTTCCCAGTAAGTCCAAAGCTGGGGTGCTAATCCAATACTGAAGAGCCTCGTCATTAGTGACGATTAAAGAGGGGGAAAATAAGCTGAAGATGTGAAATGAAGTTTGTGTTAGGGAGGGCACTACACTAGAGCAGTCCGTGCAGCTCTGTTAACTGCACTGCTGTGTCGTTGTAATGACTAGCATACCATCATCATCAGCAAAAAGACCCAGGACCTGGTCCCAGCTGTGGACAAATTTTAATTCATTTCATGTGCTTCTAACATTATTGTAGATAAATTTCGGGATCTTATGTCTCAAGGAAAAGTTATTTATATCATATCAACAGAATTTCAGAGCTTACAAAACAATGTAAATTAAAATGTGAATGTATAAAATACAATAGTAATTGATAATTCGTAACGCAATTACTCAAAATGTGACACATAACAGAATCAATGAACAAATCTTAAAATACCATGACCTCATGTTGCCAAATGTTATGATGATTATTGACTACCACTATTCGTCTGACAGTGACGTTGTTAGTTTTCAAGAAGGGAAAATTTGTGCAGTAGCCCCAAGAATTACACTGCGGGGCAACGTAAGCAGCCCACTTCGGAGGTAAGACATAGTGGCCCAGTCGGCCACATCTCACCACGTAAACAACCTGGCGGGAAATCTAGCGGCGGGAACTCTTGCCTGTTGTTTTTCAAGTCTCACAAAGGTAACAGGTGCCTTTCAGGTTATGCGACTTGTTTTGCATGTTGTAAGAACGGGCACCTTCAAGCTGTTTGTTTGCAGTAGACAAAGACTTCCGCTCGGAATAAACGCCCACAGAACTCGAGCTTTCAAGTGCATGTGTGAATGTTGTTCATTCTGAGCCGAGCTATGATACTAGTGTAGAACAAAATAGTCTAACTGCGCAATACAAAGAATCCGCACTTCATTTAGTGCAAAGCCACTTCAAAAAACTTTTTGTGGACCTTGTTCTTGTGCGCAAAAATGTTAAGTTTCAGTGAGACACGGATGCTTCAGTGTCATTGCTAAATCGCAATACTTGTCACCTGCTTCGCAAACCCAAGTTAAAGAAGTCAACATCTATGGTGACATGCTGTAATGGGCAGGATACTCCACATTAGGATCCCGTAGCCTTCCTGCCGTCTGTCAAAATTTGCAGAAGACTGTCTCATTCAAGGTTTCATCTTAACGGGTCGTTGCTAATATATTTGAAATTGATTTGTTTGACTTATTTGGATTGCATATTGTAGACAATGTTATAACATTTGCATCGTTTGACTCTAGAGATAGTTTTGCTCAGTTATGTGACGAATTAGCCCCGCGGACGAATTAGCCCCGCGGCGGTCGCATGGGTCTGACAGACCCAATACGTCCAGACATACTTAGCAGGAAATAGCCGGTGGGCCTCTCCCTCCACAAGTCCCGTGTAAGCGGAAAACCTCAGCACTACTGCAGTTGTCACCCTGCTGTCTAAGTGTAGTTATCTTTGTTGAGTTTTCATCTGCGGGTCCCCTGACCTTTCTTGTCATAGTAAGTTTTATTTATTTTTCCTTCTGAGTATAATATTTTTGTCATACCGATTATTGGGCAAACCTACGTTTCTAGCATTTGTAGACTTAGAGAAAGCTTTTGACAATGTTGGCTGGAATACTCTCTTTCAAATTCTGAAGGTGGTAGGGGTAAAATACAGGGAGCGAAAGGCTATTTACAATTTGTACAGAAACCAGATGGCAGTTATAAGAGTCGAGGGGCATGAAAGGGAAGCAGTGGTTGGGAAAGGAGTGAGACAGGGTTGTAGCCTCTCCCCGATGTTATTCAATCTGTATATTGAGCAAGCAGTAAAGGAAACAAAAGAAAAATTCGGAGTAGGTATTAAAATCCATGGAGAAGAAATAAAAACTTTGAGGTTTGCCGATGACATTGTAATTCTGTCAGAGACAGCAAAGGACTTGGAAGAGCAGTTGAACGGAATGGACAGTGTCTTGAAAGGAGGATATAAGACGAACATCAACAAAAGCAAAACAAGGATAATGGAATGTGGTCGAATTAAGTCGGGTGATGCTGAGGGAATTAGATTAGGAAATGAGACACTTAAAGTAGTAAAGGAGTTTTGCTATTTAGGGAGTAAAATAACCGATGATGGTCGAAGTAGAGAGGATATAAAATGTAGACTGGCAATGGCAAGGAGAGCGTTTCTCAAGAAGAGAAATTTGTAACATCGAGTATAGATTTAGGTGTCAGGAAGTCGTTTCTGAAAGTATTTGTATGGAGTGTAGCCATGTATGGAAGTGAGACGTGGACGATAACTAGTTTGGACAAGAAGAGAATAGAAGCTTTCGAAATGTGGTGCTACAGAAGAATGCTGAAGATAAGGTGGGTAGATCACGTAACTAATGAGGAGGTATTGAATAGGACTGGGGAGAAGAGAAGTTTGTGGCACAACTTGACTAGAAGAAGGGATCGGTTGGTAGGACATGTTTTGAGGCATCAAGGGATCACAAATTTAGCATTGGAGGGCAGCGTGGAGGGTAAAAATCGTAGAGGGAGACCAAGAGATGAATACACTAAGCAGATTCAGAAGGATGTAGGTAGCAGTAGGTACTGGGAGATGAAGAAGCTTGCACAGGATAGAGTAGCATGGAGAGCTGCATCAAACCAGTCTCAGGACTGAAGACGACAACAACAACACCGATTATTGACATTATGTAATTCATTTATTGCACAGTAGGATTCCTAAATAGGCCCGTGAGGCACAGGGGTCTATCAGACCCACGCGACTAGTCATGTTACTTTCCTCACAACACTTTTGTTTGTGCAGGGAGACGTTAACATATTTCTCTTTTCTTTTTCCAGGTATGGAGGGAGAACGACTTACACTACTGGCCATTAAAATTGCTAACCAAGAAGAAATGCAGATGATAAACGGATATTCATTGAACTAATATATTGTACTAGAACTGAAATGTGATTACATTTTCACGGTATTTGGGTGCATAGATACTGAGAAATCAGTACCCAGAACAAGCACCTCAGGCCGTAATAACGGCCTTGATACGCCCATGCAGCTTCAACACGATACCACAGTTCATAAAGAGTGGTGACTGGCGTATTGTGACGAGCCAGTTGCTCGGCCACCATTTACCAGACGTTTTCAATTGGTGAGAGATCTGGAGAATGTGCTGGCCAGGGCAGCAGTCGAACATTGAAGTATCCAGAAAGGTGTAGGACCTGCAACATGCGGTCGTGCAATATACTGCTAAAATGTAGGGTCTCGCAGGGATCGAATGATGGGTAGAGCCACAGGTCGTAGCACATCTGAAATGTAACGTCCACTGTTCAAAGTGCCGTCAATGCGAACAAGAGGTGACCGAGACGTGTAACCAATGGCGCCCCGTACCATCAAGCCGGGTGATACGCCAGTATGGCGATGACGAATACACACTTCCAATGTGTGTTCACCGCGATGTCGCCAAACACGGATGCGACCATCATGATACTGTAAACAGAACCTGGATTCATCCGAAAAAATGACGTTATGCCATTCGTGCACCCAGGTTCGTCGTTGAGTACACCATCGCAGGCGCTCCTGTCTGTGATGCAGCGTCAAGGGTAACCGCAGCCATGGTCTCTGAGCTGATAGTCCATGCTGCTGCAAATGTCGTCGAACTGTTCGTGCAGATGGTTGTTGTCTTGCAAACGTCCGCGTCTGTTGACTCATGGATCGAGACGTAGCTGCACTATCCGTTACAGCCATGCGAATAAGATGCCTGTCATCTCGACTGCTAGTGATACGAGGCCGCTGGGATCCCGCACGGCGTTCCGTATTACCCTCCTGAACCTACCGATTCCATATTCTGTTAACGGTCATTGGATCTCGACCAACGCCAGCAGCAATGTCGTGATACGATAAACCGCAATCGCGATAGGCTACAATCCGACCTTATGAAAGTCGGAAACGTGAAGGTACGCATTTCTTCTCCTTACACGAGGCATCACACAACGTTTCAACAGGCAACGCCGGTCAACTGCTGTTTGTGTATGAGAAATCGGTTGGAAACTTGCCTCATGTCAGTACGTGTAGGTGTCGCCACCGGTTCCAAACTTGTGTGAAAGCTCTGAAAAGCTAATCATTTGCATATCACAGCACCCTTCTTCCTGTAGGTTAAATTTCACGTCTGTATCACGTCATCGTCTTGGTGTAGCAATTTTAATGGCCAGTAGTGTATATTACCGCCTGAGGACGACGCTAGGTACGACGAATTCACATGATGCTCCTTGATGATTTTCCTGACCTGGGCTTACGCAACACCCCTAACTTCGAGGGTGAGAAAGAATTTGAAGATGAGCGTTCGGAAGGTGTGGCGAGCGACGACTGTTTAGAATCGAGGGAGGAAACATCTGACACGGGACAAGATAATTCCTCGGAGTGGATGACGTTGGTGACATTCTTCTTGGTCGTGATGGTGAAAGTATACGGACCAAGAAAATTCCGTCTGTAAATAGGAGAACCCTGGAAAGTAACATTATTACCTGGTGTGAAAAGACAACCACAACATTCTACGACTCCTTTAGCCTGTTGGGAACTTTTCTTTGATGCTGACATAATAAATAATATAATTCAGTGCACAAATATCCAAATTAGCACAAAAAACATAATTTTTTCTCCAGAAAGGGATGAAAAGGATACAGATGCTATAGAATTGAGGTCATTTGTGGAAGTATTATATATGCTTGGTTTGAAAAAACTTATTCTTACAAACCTCGAGGTAATATGGGCTAACGTAACAACCGGTGATGAATTTTCCAGAGTAGTGACGAGCACGCAGAGGTTTAGATTATTATAACAAAATTTACGATTCGATGATAAACAGACTCGTAAAGAGAGAGAGAGTAAGGTGATAAACTAGGTCCAATCAGAAAACATATTGAACAAGTTCCTGGTAATTTCCAAAAGTGCTATACTATTTGGGAATATGCTACAGTTGACGACAACCTTCAGGCTTTCAGAGGAAGATGCCTCTTCAAGCAATACATACCTTCGAAACCCGCCAGGTACGGTGTAAAGAGTTTTGCTCTTACCCATGCACGTACCTTTTATAAGCTCAATTTGGAAATTTATCCTGGAAAACAGCCACCTGGACCCTTCTCTACTGGCATGGTGATGCATCTGACGAAGCCTATACACAACACCGGCAGAAATAATACTGTGGACAACTGGTTCAGTAGCTTTTCACTGACCGAAGAATTGTTGAATGAAAGGTTGACAATGATTGGGGCGGTAAGAAAAAATAAAAAACAATTACCACCTGGAATTGCAAATAGACAAAACTTTTATTGCACCCAATTCTTGTTTGATGACACAAAAACTCTTATTTCATATCAGGCCAAAAAAAAAATAATATAGTTATCCTCATATCTATTGCGCATCATGACGCTCTGATTGAAACAGTCGCCAAAAGACCGGAAATAATTTCTTTTTACAATGCCACCAAATTTGGGATTGACACAGTGAATACGATATGCAGTTCTGTGAATGTGGCCAGAAATACTCGACGTTGGCCGATGACCGTTTTCTTTTCTTTGCTGAATGTTAGTGGGATTAATGCAACGGTAGTGTACAGTTCGCAAAACAATAATGTTCCGAAAAAGGGCGTACCTTTTTGAAAGAACTTGTTTTTGGTCTTGTTGCTGAGCAGGTGAAACGGAAGAAATTCATGCAAAATCTTCCCAGACAACTGAGATAATCGATTGACAACTTATTTGCAATATTGTATCCACAACCTTAGAGTGGAACCAGTTGTAAGACATCGAACCAAGGAAGGAAAAGATGTTACGATTGTTCGAGTAATATTTTAGGAAAACGAACTACCAATGTATGAAATGCCAAAAGTACATTTGCATTAAGGACCATTCCATCTTCGTTTGTCAGTATTGTTATAATTACTATTTAGAAATAAATAAAAAGTAATGACTGTTCAAACGTAAAGGATACCATTAAAATTTGTGTCTCATTTATAAACATTGTTTATTATTGTTATTTATTGTTGGCGAATTTTCCCTAAAAGGAAATCGTTAAGCTTATGACTTTGAAGGCTTGTTCTTCTTGTCCTTCCAGTACTCCTTCATTCTCTTGGAGAGGGCCTCTTTTCTCTCCTCAGACCAGTCTTGTTTGGTCCGCTGTTTTAGCGCTTCTGACTTTACTTCCCAATTGTCTATGTGTTTTCGGAAGGTGCTTCTGTCTGTGGTGTTTGTGGTGCCAATTGCTTGTAGGTCTTTTCGGACTCCTTCCATCCAGGGTGTCGAGACTTTAAGTGTCTTGATGTGTTCTAGAATTTTCTTGGTGAGTCTTGTTTCAGGGAGTCTATCTAAATGTCCGTAGAATTTAAGGCGCCTTTTTCTCATATCGTTCTCGATGTTCGAATATGCTTCTACTGTTGAGTTCTTCTGTAGTCTGTAGCCATCTGGTGTGGGTCTTCCTCCTAAAATTTTCCTCATGATTTTGCGTTCTTCTTTTTTGATTTCTTCAATTTTGATTTTCCTGTTGAGTGCTAGTGTTTCGCTGGCATACAGTACGGCGGGTTTGATCACTGTGTTATAGTGTCTGATCTTGGTGTTTCTGGAAATGCATTGTTTGTTGTAGACGTTTCGTACCATGCCTAGTGATTTCCGTGTCTTCTGTTGTCTGTCTTCGTAAGCCAGTTTCTCTGTTCCGGTCGGTTCGATGATTTCGCCTAGGTATCTGAAGTGTGTGACCCCTTTAATTTTGCCGTACTTGGTTGTGATGTCGTCGCCTTCTCTTGTTAGGACTTGCGTTTTTTCAAAAGAGATTTGTAGGCCGACTTTCTCGGCGCATTCTTTCAGGATTTCGATCTGTGTTTTTGCTGATGTTGGGTCATAGGTCAGTATCGCTAGGTCGTCTGCGAATGCTAGGTAAGGGATTTCCAGTCTTTTCCTTCCTAATGTGACTGGTCTCCAGGTGTTTTGTCTCCTGACTTCTGCTTCCCATTCGCTCATTACTTTGTCCAGGACGATGTTGAACAATAGCGGGGATAGACCATCTCCTTGTCTTAGGCCAGTGTGGATTTCAAAGGGGTCCGAGATTTCGCCCATGAATTTGACTTTGGATTTTGTATTGGTTAGTGTCTGTTCGATTAGTCTTCGGGTCTTTTGGTCTAGGCCTTTTTCTCTGAGGATTTGGATGAGGGACTTTCTGTCGATCGAGTCGTAAGCCTTTTTGAAGTCGACGAAAGTGCAGATGATTTTTTTGGGGCTTGTCATGTGGGATTTTATGATTGATTTCAGGTTGAAGATTTGTTCGGGGCAGGCTCTGTTGGGTCTGAAACCCGCTTGGTATTCCGAGATGGCGGGTTCCAGTTGTCCTTGCGTTCTGGTGAGAAGGCAGGTTGATAGAATTTTGTAGATGACCGGTAGCAGGGAAATTCCTCTATAATTGTTTGTGTCTGACCTGTCACCTTTCTTGTGTAGCGGGTGAATGAGTGCGGTCTCCCAGTCATCAGGTATGATTTCGGTTGTCCAGGTGTTCTGTATGATTTGTGTGATTTCGTATAGCGAGTTTGGTCCTAGGTTCTTCAGCAGTTCTGCCGTTATTCCGTCTTCACCGGCTGCCTTGTTGTTTTTCAGTTTCTTTATGCAGTGGAGGATTTCTTCTTTTGTTGGTGATGGTGAGTCTTCCGGTGCGTTGGCCGGTTCTCGGGGTTCGATGGTTGAGTTAGGTTCCGGGCAATTTAGTAATTTTGAAAAGTACTTCGCGAGCTCTTCACAGTTTTCTTTGTTGGTAAGTGCCAGTTTTCCGTCTTCTTTTCTGAAGCAGAGGTTCTGTGGTGAGTATCCTTTGATTTGGTTGGCGAACGTCCTGTAGAAATCCCGTGTGTTGAAATTTCTGAAGTCTTCTTCGATGGAGTTTAGCTGATCGTTTATGTATTTGCGTTTCTCTTGTCTTATTGTTTTCGATGTTTGTCTTCGAATTTCATAGAAGTTGTCCTGTGTTTCTTGTGTTTTGTTGCTGTTGTAGTTTGTGAAAGCTGTTCTTCGATTTTGTAGGGCGATTTCGCTGGTAGTGTTCCACCAAGGGTGCCTGGGTTTTCTAGTCAGCGGGATCAGTTCTTTGGCTGTGTTCACAATTTTTTGTTTAAAGGTGGTCCAATCTTTCGCCTCTTGTTTTTCCCAGTGTTCTGTGATGTTCGATTCTCTGATCTTTCTTGTATCAATTTCGGTGAGGTCAATTTCTTTTTGTGTTGTCTTCTTGGTGTGAGTTTGATTTTGATTCTTGTTAGGTAGTGGTCCGAATCTATGTTGGCGCCTTTTCTCACTTGGACGTCGTGGATTTCTTTCTGGTATTCATAGGACATTGCCACGTGATCTATCTGGAATTCGCCTAGTGAGTGGACTGGTGATCGCCACGTCTTTTGTTTCTTCGGCTTTTTCATCAGGGAGGTTGACATGATTTTGAGGTTGTTTTGCTGGCAGAGTTCGATCAGTCTGGTGCCGTTTTTGTTGGTGAATTTGTGTGCAGGGAAATTTCCTACTGTTTTTCTGTAGCGTTTTTCTCTGCCGATTTGTGCGTTGAAGTCGCCTAGTAGAATTTTCGCGTTGTCTTGGGGTATTTTTGCCAGGGTGGTTTCGAGTTTGTCCCAGAATTTGTCTGTTTCTTCTGGTTTGTCCTTGTTGTCTGCGTTCGTGGGGGCATGAACGTTGATGAGGGTGTAGTTCTTGTTGGCGTGTTTGATTCGCATGGTCATGAGCCTGTTGTTGATCGCGTTGACTTCTTTTACTGAGTCTAGGATGTTTTTGTTTACTGCGAAGGCCATGCCGAGGAGTGCTCCTCCTTTGCCGATTTTCCTGTTGGTTCCACTCTTGAAGAATCTGTAGTTTCCGTAGTCTATTGTGTCTGAATCCGTGTATCTTGTTTCTTGTAGCGCTAGGATCGAGATCTTTTGACTAGTGAGTTCAGTTGTTAGATTGTGTAATTTTCCCGTATGTTTTAGTGTCTGTATGTTGAAGGTGCCAAAATATGTGTGTGTTTTCTTGGGTAGTTTGCCAGAGCGCTCCGACTCGCCCTTTAGTACATCTCCAGGTCCCCCAGAATCCGAGTGCCTGGTTGCCGTCTTGCGACGGGTGGATCGTCCACCTGGGGTAATGTTGTTTTTAGGTGTACTTGCCATTATGCTTGTAATTCGTCTGGCTTGCGCCAGTTTGGTAGAACCAGGGATTTTCAGTTCCTGGAGCTCGTATCAGCCGCACCATTGGTGACAGACGCTGGCCAGAGTACCGGTGGTTACCACACAGACGTGTCTGCGCTTTTGTGTTAGTTTTCTTCGTTTCGCCGGTTTTTACTCCGGGTACTTATCCTCGAGGATGTGATAGTTTTGGTCCGCCCCGAGTGTTTGATTTCCTCGGTGCCACCCATATCTGGGAGGCTTTCCCCTATCCGCCACCTGGGGAGGCGCCCGATGGAGGATCTATCAACCTCACATTGTTTATTAGTATGTATTTCCTATAACATTTCTTTACGCATATAATTTGTATATACATGTATTATACATATTATTATATTTATTTTCGTTTTATTGTAAACTATAACTAAAGTAAACATATGACATGACCTTGGGAGAACTAAATATATAACATTAAACAGCTAAAATCACTCTCGGTCTGTGAGGCCCGGTGCGACCTCTCCCGTCACCACGAGGAGTGCGACCTCCGCCGGGTTAAAGATTTGTTTGCTGAGGACTTAGGTAAAGTTACCAGTTTTCTAGCTCATGTGACGATGAAAGGCAATGCTCAGCCCAACTTTTACACAGCTCGTGCGGCACCTCAACCTCTCCGTGAACATGTTGCAAAGAATTTGCACAGTGGCGGGAAAAAAGTGCCGTTGCACCCATCACAGCCAATTTGAGGCCATCGCTGTTAGTTTCTGTGAAGAAACATTTAGGTAAATTGGGAATCTGCGCATACTTTAGGCGACAGTGAATCCTCATACGGTAGTTGATTCATTCCTACTGCAGCGACCTGATGAGCTTATGGACCGCTACTGCTCAAAGATCGATTTGCGCGATGCCTACCTACAGGTTCCGTTAGATCAACAGTCATAGGAAGTGTTTGTAAATAATACAGACATGGGACTGCCGGCCGCGGTGGTCTAGCGGTTCTAGGCGCTCAATCCGGAACCGCCCGACTGCTACGGTCGCAGGTTCGAATCCTGCCTCAGGCATGGATGTGTGTGATGTCCTTAGGCTAGTTAGGTTTAAGTAGTTCTAAGTTCAATGGGACTGATGACCACAGATGTTAAGTCCCATAGTGCTCAGAGCCATTTGAACCTTTTGAACAGACATGGGACTCTACAAATTTCTTCGCTTACCTTTCGGTAGTGCATCTGTACCAGCGATCTTTCAACGGTATCTGAAACAATTAACTGCACCTCTGCCGTCATGTTCAGATTCCTTGGATGACAGTGCGGTACCAGGCCTCATAGCAGAGTAGCACCTTAGTAATTTCCGTGCCCTGTTCACAGTGTTTTCTGAGGCAAGTCCCATAGGTAACAAAAACAAGTGTGTGTTCCCCCAGACGAAAATTAAGTACTTACGTCATGTGATCAATTCCCAAGGTTTTCAGCCAACGCAGTCGCCCTTGAACAATTCGTGACTTCAAACGCTCCCCAGATATCTCTCTAATTTGCAATCAGTCCTAGGGAAGTTGTCCTACTACAACTATTTCATTCCTAAAGAAGCTCAAATCTTGACCCCCTTGCATCGTCCTCGACGCAGGAATGTTCGTTTCGTGTGGTCACACTGTAAGGTGTCAGGCAAATCCAACAACTTCCATGAAAACCCTGACATGATAAGCAAATCCAGTAGTATGTCACATGGCTTCGAATAAATCGTGACATTAAATTAACCTAAGTAATACGAGTAACGAGTGAGCAAATGGAATACCACAGACTAACACAAGAATGCCTAAATGCATGTCATACCTTCCCACCGTGAGACAGCTGCAGTTCCGAGGGGAGAAACGAGAACAGAAGCCCAGAGCAGAACCGTGTTAAGCTAGAAGGCCCTAGCGACGGACACCCACGTCGCCAGCTAACCGCTAGGACCACCCCCAGCCCATGTTAAAGAGCTAGAGCCCTCCAGAAGAACAGTATAGATCTTACGATAACACAAAAAGGGCTACCCCAGCCGCAAGTTTTAGCATGAGACTTTTTCACGTCTCTGCTACGTCAGGACCACCCCCAGCCCATGTTAAAAGATAGAGCCCTCCAGAAGAACAGTACAGATCATACGATAACACTAAAAGGACCACACCAGCTGCAAGTTTTAGCGTGAGACTTTTTCGCGTCTCTGTTACGTTGCAAACATTAAAAACATTGCTCCACCACGAAAAGTATAAAGTTTCTCATTGGATAGACAGAATTTTTGTAGGCGGAGCTTAAGGTTAACATTGAGACCCTGATTGGTCAGATGAAAACACAGCCACATAGTTTTTTTTAAACCAACTTCGATAAATTGTAGTAAGGAGAAGTTAGGAGAGAGTTGCTTCCGAGACGGCTAGGTGAGCGGAGCTGTGCTGCCCGCCGCCCCCTGACGAATACCGACAAGGTAACGAACGCACGCGATGCCACATAACAGCGCATAAAGCTTCACTCAGAAATGTAGAAGTCTCATCTGTTACACCCCCTTTTTGCGTAATACTAGTGTCGACCGTCAGATAAAGCTCATGGTGTTCAATTTGCCACTTGAAGTAACAATCTGAAACGCGATGATTTTTCTGTTATACAGTTATTGAGAAACCACATCAGCCACTGTAATTTACGACAAGTTAGATAAGTAATTAAAGATAATTGAGGGTCACTGTAGACCATTTTGATAGTTTTCTCTTTTGTGAAACTTAATTTAAACCTAGATTATAGATGTGATATGGCATAGGTCATCCTTCAATCCATTGTAGAACTTGGAAACCCATTCAGTGACTATTCGTTCACATTTTTGTTGAACGCAGTTGGTTTTTACCATCCTGTATTAAAATATTTCCTTTTTATCAATAGTGCAATTTATAAACAATGTTTTGTGAGTAGAATAAAATTTCGAATGGTAAACTTAACTGCTTTTTCGACGTTATTTTACCAGCTAACTAAAAATAGGAAAGCCTTGAACCCCTTCCACTAAATTTAGTTAGTATTAAGATTCTTTTACAGGGAGTGCAGTGGAGCTGACGCTGAAATCATTAAGTATTTGGTTATATCATCGCTAGTCTCACTGAACTCTTCTGAACTCTACATGTCATGTGTGGTCTGACGTCTCCTTACCAGCAACAGGTCCCAGGTTCAAACTAGTCAATTCCCTAAAAAACACGCTCAGAGCGTCGTTGCACGAAAGTGGTAGGGAGACACAATATAGAACAAACAGACACCACGCAAAATGTTAAAAAATGGCGACCCTGCCAGGATGGTAAAATACCATGATTGATGGTCGACCACATGCTTAACTACGTCAGAAAAATATATTGTTAAAAATTTTCGTAATAAAAAAAATTTATAGGCATAAATAGTTGAAAACAGTAGCTGCTGCGATAGATAGTAATAAAGTATTCAATAAAAAGTGAGACATTCTAGCAGAGACAATAGCATATTTAAGTTATGAATTTTAAATTTTGTTACAATTAAGTTTTCTCCTCAATGCAAGCGCACAGGTGGCGGAAACATCGTCGACAAGTTGGTTCTGACCCAACAAGTAAGTGAATGGATTGTCAGTCTTGGGTATATTAAGTGTCAAGTCATGTGAACAAAAAGTTTATGAAACGCGTGAGATCGTATGAGCGCATGTTGACTCGAAGTAAGGCGCGTGAATTGGTTTTAAAACAGAAAATAAGGGATTCGGAAAGATTAGCAATGGCAAATCGAGACCTTGACCGAATTGAGGTAGAGACCCAGCATGAAAATTGACAGAGAATAGAGGACAGTACAACAGACGATGCAGTATCGCGAGAAATAGGACATCTAACGCACCATAACGAGGATAATGTACGTCAAGGCATAGAAAACGTAAGTCAGCATGCGACAGAAGAGCAGGAAAGTAGAGAGACAGTCGATGAGGATCCTAACTTGCGTCTTCAATATGTAGAACCCATAGTACAAGTAATCAGAGCTCCCTCACCACAGAGTAAAAGGAATGCGAGCAGAAACGTGTCACAGCACAGTTCAATGCAACACTTGGGCGAAAACACAGTGCGTAGGACGTCGGAAGAAAACGCAATAGGACCCACCAATCTGGCAGAATTATTACAACAAATTACGGAAACCATGACAAGGCAAAAAACAGACATAGCGAACAAAATTCAAATTCAGAATGCAGAAACCACGAGACAAATGAGTGCGATTAAAGAACAAAACAAAAAAAAAATCAGTTACACCTATGTCATACTGAAGACGAGGCAAAAGAATCTCGAGAAGTGATAGGAAACTTAATACCAGGTCACAATCAATTGAGAACAGACATTGACAAGGTACAAGCGGACGTACAAACATTGCGTAATGACATTCAGGACGAGATCAAAACATTACGTAACAACACCCAGGGAGTAGTCAAGAAACTAGAGAAACTGATAAACGAAATTACTAGACAAGCAGCAGGTACAGCGCGTGAAGTTGTTGAAAACAGTGTGTTACATAAACGTATCACAAAAGCAGTGCTGAAAAGATATGATAACCGCATAGTCAAAATAGAAGCGCAAACGAAGCGACAATTTCAGAAATTGCGAACAGAGATGTTGCAAACCATTGAAGAGCGTAATGAACAGGATCGAACAAGCACAGAGTCTGCAACCACATCCGTATCTGTAACAGCACCGGAATAACAAGCAATTAACGGAGATATTACGCATTTGCGATTCCAATCATAAGCGGAATGAACATACGTGAATTCAGACAGCCTGCACAGCAACAAACAGGTTTCGAAATTCTTGATGAACAAACGTCATCACAAACACATGCGGAACCACAAATGTATGTTTCAAGACAGTTTGGATCGTGCAATGAAGCAGCAATGTTAGCCAGACAAGATACCGAACCAATACCTGACAATGGAAAGCCAGGTCGCGAAGAGTACAGTGCAATGCATTCAGCTACACGTTCACAACCGATGGAAGACAATTATTGCGTACCACTCCAACGATACTACGCAAGGGTAGGCGAAAGTTACAGTGTACAATATCCAATGGATCTACTACAACCGGAAAGAACGACGGGAGAAATGATCATAAGCAAAAGTGGCGAAGAATCGCAAATTTCATATGGAACTATGACGATGTACGACAACGATCATTTCCTCACAGTAAGAAAATTTCAACACTTTCGAGAAGAAAACTCATTACATCCACGAACTTTTATTGATCAATTCCGAGTAGGATTACCAGAACACTGGACGCTAGCACACAAATTAGACTTTATATGTGCACACATGCCAGGAACAGTCGCAGAAACCATGCAGAATGTTGCAGCGACACGCCGATCATACGAAGATTTCAGAGAGAAGTTTCTCTCACGATATTGATCAACGAAGCACAGAACAGAGTGAAGTACGAATTATTACAGAACCCATATTTTGAAAATTCAGGAGAGAAGAGTCCCGTGAAATTTTTCAAATTAATGGCAAAGAAAAATCAATGCTTAGAAACAATAATTACGAACCATGAGATAACTTCGCACCAGGAAACGACAATAGATTTCAACAAAGAACCGGTTATGGATTTAGAAGAGAATATGGCAATAACTATAATTCACCCAGGAACGGCAACAACTATTACAGAGGAAATAACGACAACCGGAACGGGTACTGGAGAACCAATAGACCGCCAAATTATCAACAAAGGAACCACTATCAACAAGCTGAACAAGAAAAGAGAATACAGATAGAAGAGGTGGAGGTAAGACCATCAAACCCCGATAAACGTTCGTATTGACAGCTAACCGCCCATGCCAAAGAGAATGACGCACAAACCCAGGACAATTGCAACACCTTGAACAGAGAAGTAAAAATCTTATGACGAGAAGAAAAGAAGGAAGAAACAAATCCGCAGGGACCAGATGAAAACGAAGACAAGAAAATAACAACATCGTGTTGGGACGAAATTAATTGGGAAAATACTGACGTGGAAGATGAATTACCAGTGGGGTGCACAATGAATGTAGGAAGAAAGGACGAAGTAATGAGTATTGCAGAGCTATTTGAGATGGAAACCAGGGAAAGCGAATTCAATGAGGATAATGCGCAGTCAACAGAAGTTGAAAATAAGTTACGAGTGGGCACACAACCCAACGTATATAATGAAGGAAGTTATGAAGCGATAATTAGAGCATTTAGATGCGATTATGTGGAAGTAGCGACGAAGAAGGACAAGATAGACGAGGATGAGGAAAAAGTAGAGGATGTTGAAGAAAGCGTAAATGAAGGAAGAAATAGAGAAGAGGAAATAAATGAGAGAGAAGTAGCAGTCGAAGCTTATCCTACAGAAACTTCGAATTCACAAGGCAAATTCCTAAAAAGACTCATGTGTGATTCAGTGGAGGATTCGTTGATGCAAGAAGAAGAAGAACAGAACCAACCCTTTCAAATTCAACCAATTGTGAAGGCCATGGTAAAACATATCCCAGTCAGTATTGTAATTGATAGCGGAAGTAAACTGACTGCGATCTCAGAAAATTTATTCATGCAGTGTAATGCCAATGTGGAATTGCCAGTTCTGAAAACACGTAAGATTAAAGTAAGAGGTCCTATTAGAAACAATGCTGCGGAAGTTACGAGACAAACAAGGCTAACTCTTTCGTGTCAAGGTCAAAAGATCGAAGCCAACTTCGTGATTATACCTAAACTAACTGTAGATTTGATTATAGGTGCAGATTTTTTAAATGAGGGACGAGCGATAATGGATATGGGGAAAGGTAGCGTAACATTCGGGAATGTCACACTTCTCTTTGAGCAAAAGCTAAAATTAGAAGAAATACCAGTTATAAACAAACAATTAAGAATGACGCGAGATAAAGAGGATGAAGAATTAGAATGGTATGCACAAAAGGGGGAATCGCCTCAACTCATGTTAGAAGTCCATAAAGAAATCGACGAAAAATTGCAAGAAGTTCAAGGTATTTCGTAACACAGTAAAAGAGAATTAGACGGTATTCTACGAGATAAAGCAGAGGTATTTTTACCTAAGACTGGCAGTATTAAACACTTTCAGTACAAGTTTGAAGTAAAACAGCACAAACCATTTAGAGTGCCACCCTATACAATCCCATTAAGCTACAGGAATAAAGTATTCCAGGAAATATCTAAAACGTTAGATGACGATATTATTGAACCAACTAGCTCCACATATAACAGCCCGCTCCATATTGTACAAAAACGAGATGGGAGCATCAGGTTAGTGCTTGATTCCAGACAGACCAACACAGTCATAATCACTGAGACAGATCGCCCAGAAAAATTAGAGGAATTGATACACAACTTCCACAGTGCTAAGATATTTTCATCAGTTGATTTACGGAGTAGTTTCAGGCAAATAGAATTGGCCCCCAAATGTAGAAAATTTACAGCATTTCTCGTATTCGGTAGATGTTAGCAGTTTAAACTATTGCCATTTGGTTTAAACATATCATCAGCAGCGTTTATTAGGGGATTTAATACTATACTCAGTCCTGAAATTTTACAAAAAATTACTTGTTATGTTGATGATGTGATTATAGCAGAACCCTCTTGGTAACATCACAACGACACATTAAATCAGTTTTTACAGATCATGAAAGATCATGGGGTCACAGTAAATATAACAAAATCCAAATTTGGAAGGCGAGAGGTCAAATTTCTAGGACACATAATTTCCGAGAAAGGGGTAATGCCCGACCCAGAAAAACTAACGGCAATCAAAGAATTCTGTACTCCATACAATAAGAAAACTCTCAGAGGATTTCTAGGTCTCACCGGATTCTATAAAATATTTATTTGAATCGACTCTCTCGCAACACCACGCCTATGTGCATTGACTGGAAAAAACACACCATGGATATGGGATCAACAAGCCAATGAAGAATTTTTAAAAGTTAAAAACGCACTAATAACAGCAACGATTTTAGCACATCCTGAACTAACACAAAAATTTTTGTATGGCCACTGACAGCGTGAAAACAGGTTTAGGAGTTGTTTTATTCCAAAAATACGAACAGGCAGGGCTAAGATCATATAGAACAATTGCATTTGCCAGTCGGGTACTCACTAAAAGCGAGAAGAACTATTCAGTCACGAAGCTGGAAGCATTGGCCATTGTATGGGGCTTCCAACGTTTTCGATACTTCCTATTCGGAAGAAAAACAAAAGTAGACACTGACCACAAAGCATTAGAATTTCTGTTATCCGCCAAACTAACTCATGGGAGGTTAGCCAGATGGATGTTAATACTACAAGAATTTGACTTCACTATTACACACATACCAGGACCAGCGAATGTGTTAGCAGATGCTTTATCACGATGTCCACAGGGTGCATCCAATAACATAGGTTTGGAAGCAGCAGAAGACCAGTTTACAATATACTATATGAAACAAGTACCTTTCGAAAACTACATTACGACAGCATTGAAAAACATAGGCAAAGAACAGGACAAGGATCCTGAAATACCAGGAATCAAACACAAGTGGAGAAGTAAGGATTTTCCAGACATTTGACAGCACTATCTAGTAAAAAACAATGTTTTATTTTTTAGACGAAGTGTTGCAACGAATGAATGGTTAATTTATATCCCAGATGAACTAATTAATAAGTACATATGGTATACACATTTAAGTAATGGCCACTTTGGACCAAAGAAATGCTTTTTAAAAATAAAACAAACAAGCCATTTTCCAATTATGGAAAGACGAATTAGAACAGTATTAGTCAAATGCAAAAAATGTATGAGAGCTAAACATGTCACTTTCCAAACCAAGCCACGTATGTTTCCAATAATCCCTAAAAGATTAAAACAAATAGCTGCAACAGATTTGATGGGGCCCCTCCCACACACAAAAAATGGATATATTTTCATATTTGTCGTTTTGGAACTTACTTCTAAGTATGTTACCTTGACACCATTAAAATGGGCAACAGGTCTTACTATAAGTAAAGCATTTAGACAAGATTTTCTCAGACAAGTAGGTCGAATGGAACGAATAATTTCGGATAATGGCCCACAATACAAATCAGTGCAATGACAGAACACGTTAAAACAACACAAAACTAACCCATCTACATATCTAAGTACAAACCTAGCGTAAATCCAGCAGAACGATCTATGAAGGACATAGGCACTTTATGCCGATTATATGCAGGCAAAAGACACAACACTTGGGATATATACCTTAAAGATTTTCAAGAAGTAATAAATGAAATGCCAAATAGAACTACACTACTACCTCTAGTTACTGTACTTAAAAATATTGAAGCCCAAAGGTAACAAGAGAATATGTTAGATTTCCTAATGTACCACATAGACAGCACAAACAAGTCATAGCAACAGCACTCTCCAATGTCAGAAAGGCAGCCATTAAAAGAAAAGAAAGAGGAGATATAAAAGCCATTAAAAGAACATTCTCAGTAGGCCAGAAAGTATTTGTAAAAACACACCATCTCTCCAGCAAACAGAAACACAAAATACATACGTTTTACGCTGCATACAAAGGACCTGTCATAATTAGCCGAATTCCTCATGATAATGCTGTGGAACTAATGAACCCAAAAACAGGCAAAACCTTAGGACTTCACCATGTGAGCCATATCAAAAAGTTTGAAGATTAATTTTATTACCGGTAAATTATCAGCACAATATTTCAAGATTATGTTGCAGATAAGATCGTCAGGAGAAAGAAGAATGACAAGAGAGGAAGGTGGGAAAAAGAAAGTAGTTTCAATAAAAACAAAAACAAAAATAACACCAATAGTACCATAGATTAAGGTGAAGGAATAAAGCGTGGATAGTCTAACAGCATGAAATACTAAAATGCTATACACCACGACTGTACACAACAATAAAAAAACGAATTTGAGGATTCTTGTAGACGTTAAGACTCAAAATATCTTAGAATTATAACATGGAAAGGGCGCCGAAATTTGTAAAGCTTTTAAGAAGGCGTAAAACAATGTAGGTACTAGACATATGTTAGATGATTATAAGTAAAACTTTTTGTAAGAACCATTGTAAAAACTCCAGCAAGGACGAGATGCAATGACCCACAAGTTGCAATGCGAGAAGTATCAAGAAAGGAAAGGATGTAATTAGCAAGACACGATTCCTACAAGGCAGAAGCGTCGAGAGAAGGGAAAGGACAGTGAGACCAACAGAAGGCCCTTGTAGGCGAAGTGGGCAGTAAATAAATCTGCTGCCAAGCTGAACCACAGGGTGGCGGAACCCTGCTGGGACAGAACACGGAACCACACAGTGGCGGAACCCTGCAGAGACACGACAGGACACCGAATGCCAGAAGGGTAACCGAATGCCCCGACTCAGTGGAGTGAGCAAAAAATGGCCTGACGAGAAGACAGCTTGGGCTAGCCACCACTGGCAAAAAATATGTGTAAAAGTCACACTACTGCTATTAAACAGCACGCTGATGCACGAAACTGAAGAAACTTCCACAAAGTAACAATGACACGCCCAAACTATTTATCAAACTGTTACTAAGACGAGAACTTCGAAGTGACTAATTATCAATAAATATTTCCATATCCTGCCCAGAGAAGAACCAAGAAGCAAGTAAGAAGTAGAGAAAAAGCAGGAAGAACAGAAGTTGAAGATTCGCAAGATTGAGACTAAGAAAGAAGATGGGTGAAGAACAGACGACATACCTTCCCAAATCCCTATCATATTGTAAACTAGTTGTCTGTGAAGTATTACAACGAAAAACGACCGCTTTCAGCGACACATAACGATGACTTTCACGCATACAAAGCCAGTAAACCACGAGATTCTGCACTCACAGCTCCATCCCTTTATGGGACCTCCACAACAGCAACAAAAATGGTTCAAATGGCTGTGAGCACTATGGGACAACAGCAAAACACACCTGCAAAGCCAACAAGGAATGACGAACGAAGCTGTACATCAAATACTTGCCCACATCCATCTCACTCAAGTCCATCACCTTCGTGCAAAAAAAAAAAAAAATCGCCAACCTCATGCTTAAACACTCATAGGATTGTGTGAATGTGTGACATCATATTATGTGATGTAGGAATTGCGCAAAAGAAACGTGTGAAAAACTAAACAAGTTAAGCACACCAGACAGCTAATAAACTACAAAATGATAGTCATTGACTATGGATTTAAGTAAAAAATAGACTTTCGATAAAAATAAGTCATTAGTTCAGACATGGACAGTATATATAGAACAAAAGTAAGGCATAATGAACACTGAAACTATATGCCAGTTATTTTCTCCTCATAAAAATAAAAGAATAACTATATTTTACTTATTTTCTCCTTATAAAAACAAAGAATAAAAAATTATCTTGTTGGATGTTTTCCCTTTTTTAAACATTTGTACCATTTGTTAGGATAATATCTATATACCTGTGTATGTACATTTCTTTGTCAAAGCAATTCTTGGAAATAATTCTTATTTGTTAGTGTAACAATGTTGAAATGAGTGTCTAGAAACAAAAACATTTTACTTGTACATGATATTGAGAAAATGTGTTAGGAATAGATTTTACTTAATTACTACATTTATAAAAACAATATTTCTAAGAAATTCGATGTGAAAGACTCCTCACTTTCGATAACAAACTTCTTAAAAAACAAACTTCACAGTTAAATAAAGAAAGAAAATAATTAAAAAATAATAATTATAATAGAAAAAAATATTCTTCCCTTGTCAATATAAACATATTTTTGATAATAATGTGGAAGAATATAAAAATATAAATTAGTAATACAAACTAGCATAAAACAGAAAAGTGTGGCTGAACAGTAGGCAACAAAATTTAGATAACGGAATAATTTTTGACTGGCTTAGGCAACGATTCAGTCATTGGCTAACTTCAGTACAAAAATTAAGCTCGAAGGTGTCAGGCAAATCCAACACCTTCCATGAAAACCCTGACATGATAGGCAAATCCGGTAGTATCTCACATAGTTCCGAATAAATCGTGACATTAAATTAACCTAAGTAATACGAGTAACGAGTGAGCAAATGGAATACCACAGACTAACACAAGAATGCCTAAATGCATGTCATACCTTCCCACCCTGAGACAGCTGCAGTTCCGAGGGGAGAAACGAGAACAGAAGCCCAGAGCAGAACCGTGTTAAGCTAGACGGCCCTAGGGTAGGACACCCACGTCGCCAGCTAACCGCTATGACCACCCCCCAGCCCACGTTAAAGAGCTAGAGCCCTCCAGAAGAACAGTATAGATCTTACGATAACACAAAAAGGGCTACCGCAGCCGCAAGTTTTAGCATGAGACTTTTTCACGTCTCTGCTACGTCAGGACCACCCCCCAGCCCATGTTAAAAGATAGAGCCCTCCAGAAGAACAGTACAGATCTTACGATAACACTAAAAGGACCACACCAGCTGCAAGTTTTAGCCTGAGACTTTTCGCGTCTCTGTTACGTTGCAAACTTTAAAAACATTGCCCCACCACGAAAAGTATAAAGTTTCTCATTGGATAGACAGAATTTTTGTAGGCGGAGCTTAAGGTTAACATTGAGACCCTGATTGGTCAGATGAAAACACAGCCACATAGTTTTTTTAAACCAACTTCGGTAAATTGTAGTAAGGAGAAGTTAGGAGAGAGTTGCTTCTGAGACGGCTAGGTGAGCGGAGCTGTGCTGCCCGCCGCCCCCTGACGAATACCGACAAGGTAACGAACGCACGCGATGCCGCATAACAGCGCATAAAGCTTCACTCAGAAATGTAGAAGTCTCATCTGTTACACCCCCTTTTTGCGTAATACTAGTGTCGACCGTCAATTAAAGCTCATGGTGTTCAATTTGCTACTTGAAGTAACAATCTGAAACGCGATGATTTTTCTGTTATACAGTTATTGAGAAACCACATCAGCCACTGTAATTTACGACAAGTTAGATAAGTAATTAAAGATAATTGAGGGTCACTGTAGACCATTTTGATAGTTTTCTCTTTTGTGAAACTTAATTTAAACCTAGATTATAGATGTGATATGGCATAGGTCATCCTTCAATCCATTGTAGAACTTGGAAACCCATTCAGTGACTATTCGTTCACATTTTTGTTGAACGCAGTTGGTTTTTACCATCCTGTATTAAAACATTTCCTTTTTATCAATAGTGCAATTTATAAACAATGTTTTGTGAGTAGAATAAAATTTCGAATGGTAAACTTAACTGCTTTTTCGACGTTATTTTACCAGCTAACTAAAAATAGGAAAGCCTTGAACCCCTTCCACTAAATTTAGTTAGTATTAAGATTCTTTTACAGGGAGTGCAGTGGAGCTGACGCTGAAATCATTAAGTATTTGGTTATATCATCGCTAGTCTCACTGAACTCTTCTGAACTCTACATGTCATGTGTGGTCTGACGCCTCCTTACCAGCAACAGGTCCCAGGTTCAAACTAGTCAATTCCCTAAAAAACACGCTCAGAGCGTCGTTGCGCGAAAGTGGTAGGGAGACACTATATAGAACAAACAGACCCCACACAGAATGTTAGACCACTAACGCGATATATTCCAGAAACTGAAAGACGGTTTGCTCAGCAATCGTTGTCTGATCCATTTCGATGCTGGCAAACAAGCTGTTTTGGCCAGGAACACAAACTCGTATGGTGCTGGCGTGGTACTTTTGCATCGAACTGGTTCTGCAGACAGACCAATAGCTTTCATCTCCAAGTTTCTCAACAAGTCTCAACCATTAAGAGAAGGATTCTTTTGCAATCATTTATGACGTGACTAAATTTCACCAATGCCTGTATGAAGGGGAAATCTACTTAGTCACTGACTACAAATGGCTGCAGTCATTCTTCAACCTAGCCAAGCCTATTTAAAACCGTGTTGCACAAAAGCTTCTGCGATGTACTCTTATTCTTTCGCATTATCAGTACGACATAATCTACAGGCTCATATTGAAGCATGCCAATGCAGACATGCTCTTGTGTCTTCCCGTGGGACCGGATGCAGACTCTGAGACATCAGAAACAACATATTGTCAGGTCATTGCACAGGAGTTACGTGCTGTGGACCAATTCCTCTCAGTAATTTTTGAGAACGTATGTGGAAGACAACTGATTTTTCAGTACTTTGAAATGAATAAAAATAGTCTCGACCACAAAAGTTTTATTTTTATGGTTATCGGTCTCGGTCAGTTCTAGACCATCTGCAGACCTCATGCAAGATGGCCGGCTGTGGTGGCGAACTGAGCAGGCGTTACGACTCCGCGAACTTCAGCTGCTCAGATTCCTCTTAGATCACCGGAAGGTCACCCAGCCAATGGCAGCCTACACGAACTTGCAGATTTCATTGCGATACGTCTGCAGTGGGTGACTCACTGAATGAAACGAATCAATAGGCCGATGATACGCCGATACTTTGCACATCGGCTTTACTTGTCAGTTTTCAAGGGGTTATTTTGCTACGTACTGGATCAGAATAATAGCGTAAGGTGAATCCACAGTTTCTCCCAAGACCTATACTCAGCTTGCTTCACCAGGGTCACTGGTACGTACTCTGCACGAAACAACTAGCTCACAGACACTGCACTTGGTTCGTCGTGGACGCTCAAAAAGACTTTCACTAACGTATATTCAATTGGCTAAAGGCACAAACGCTTAGCCAGTTCGTTCATTTGAGCTTCAAAACTTTTATACATTGTGGATGAGGATCTGTGCGACTGTAACGAACAAGGGTTTTGAGCCATGCGTGGCTCTCGCTCATGCCGTTTATTACTCGTCATCTTCTTTTTCTGGTTCTGTCACCACGTTTTTTCTTTAATTCGATTTACTGGCGTCACTATGTTGCTGGTTTGCTTGCTCATCAGTGGCAGCACCAACGCTTATCGGTAAGTGCACTGTCGTACCATCTCTGGAGCGACCGCTAGTATTTCCGGGTCTTCGTTTGTCTGGAGTTCAGTTGTGAGGTCAGTCTGGATGCAGAACCAGTGAAGTCGGGGCCGGAGCGCCAGTGAGGTGTGGACAGCCAGTGAACTGTCCGACGGAAGGAGATTGGAGTGGGACCACCGTTGGTTTGTTGTTTGCTTGGTCGTCTCATCGGGCGACGTGTATTGGGTCTTTTGACCGTTTCTGCGCCTCGTCACTTGGTCATCGTGCCGGACGTGGGTCGGTTCCTTCCTTCTGCAGAGATGTCGTGGCCAATGGGCAAGAGTTACCTCTGCATGGATGGGTCAGAGACAGTGTGCCCAGGTCGCCGTGTATCCGAGTTCCGAACGGATATGGAGTTGAGTCGGGTTGGAACTGCAGTCAGCTTCGGACAGCCAAGTCTCGCCCGACCGTTGACGACACAAGTAACTTGAGTGGGAACGACCTGGGTTGGTCGTTCGGTTGGTCGTCTTATTGGGCGACGTGTATTTGGCCGACGACCTCTTGTGGAAACTCTCTGTGTGTCGAATTGATTCGTCCTTGTTGTTCCACAGTGATTGCTTTTACGATTGTTCGGGTTCTTGTGCAAGTGTGTTTACGTGGAACCGTGTGTAGCTTCTGTGATTTCCACTGAGCAGATGAATGCTGTCAGCGTACTGGAATAGTTAGTCGGTCGGTTGAAATAGAACAGCGAGTGTATCAAGTGGAAGGGAATTGTTTAGGTTGTGTGTTGGTTCTTCAGCTGTCCCTACGTTGTGTTACCACCCGATTATTTAGTGTTACGCATGGGTGTCTGTCTCACAAATCGTGGTTAGAGTTTCCTCCCCAAGTCGACCCTTGGAACACTTCTGAGCACCACTGTTTGTTGTTTGTAATTGTCATTTTTTTTTTTTTTGGTCGCAGGTACTGTGTCAGGCCTTCAGCCTTGTATTAATATTGTCTGTTTTATGTTTACCGAACGGCCTTCAGCCGAACTACATGACACTAGTTTAATTTTAGGCCTTCAGCAGTGTTTCATTCAAAATTCTTGCTGCTGTGTATTTAGTTAGGCTTTCAGGCGCGTTTGTTTCAGAATCTGTGGCTTTAATATGTAAATCCTTGTATGTAAGGTACCTCTTTAATTACTGTAATTTTACTTAAATAAGGCCTTCAGCTGTTACTTTAAATCCTGGTGTCTTAGGAGGAATCATGTAAACTTATTTTGGAGAAGTTACTTGGGCCCTCAGCCCTGAATTGATCTTTGTTGTTTTAAAGAGAAAACTGTGCTTTCAATCGAGCAATAAAGTTGTGTGTTCTTGTATAACTTAACTAACAGTAACTGACCTTGGCCCCTTTCCACAACCTGATCCATTCTGTCCTGCAAAACCAGATTTCTGGTTTCTTGAAAGTACTGCAACCGGTCTACCTTCTGTTTTGTTCTTCAGTGTTTCACTTCCGGTTTCTAACCGCGTAGCGACTCATCATCAGATGGTACACATTTCTTGATTGTCTGCAGCAGTGTGGGAGTCAAGCAGCTGTTTCAAGATCTATAAACGAATCATGCAAACACTGAGAGTGGAGATAATTATTCACATTAGAGATAGATCTTGTTGTGTTCCCTATAGTGATTAAAATCCTTTGGTTGGATCTTTCCCACTGACAGCTATTTCACTGCACTTCACACACTGAGCCACATGTAAAACGTTCCACATGCTTCACAAAACGTAAATAAACCAAAGAGTACAGCTAAAGATAAATCAAAGAGTTTGTGTTAGGGCACAGAGTCCCTTTGTTCAGCTCCTGTAATCCCACTGGCGAAAGTGAGTGTGTATCTACACTATGTGACCAAAAGTATCCGGACAGCTGGCTGAAAATGACTAACAAGTTCGTGGCTCCCTCCAGCGGTAATGCTGGAGTCCCACCATTAACCTTGATGACAGTTTCCACTCTCGTATGCATACTTTCACTCAGATGCTGGAACGTTTCTTGCTGAATGACACCCCATTCTTCAAATGGTTCAAATGGCTCTGAGCACTATGGGACTCAACATCTTAGGTCATAAGTCCCCTAGAACTTAGAACTACTTAAACCTAACTAACCTAAGGACATCACACACACCCATGCCCGAGGCAGGATTCGAACCTGCGACCGTAGCAGTCCCGCGGTTCCGGACTGCAGCGCCAGAACCGCTAGACCACCGCGGCCGGCAGCCCCATTCTTCACAGAGTGCTGCACTGAGGAGAGGTTTGGAAGTCCGTCGGTGAGGTCTGGCACGAATTCGGCGTTCCAAAACATCCCAAATGTGTTCTATAGGATTCAGGTCAGGACAATGAGCAGGACAGTCCATTACAGGGATGTTATTGTCGTGTAACTACTCCGCCACAGGCCGTGCGTTATGAATAGATGCTCGATCGTGTTGAAATAAGCAATCGCCATCCCCGAATTGCTCTTCAACAGTGGGAAGCAAGAATGTGCTTACAACACCAATGTAGCCCGTGCTGTGGTAGTGCCACGCAAAACAAGCGGTGCAAGCCCCCTCTATGAAAAGAACGACCGCACCATAACACACCGCCACCGAATTTCACTGTTGGCACTACAGACGCTGACAGATGACGTTCGGCCGGCCGTTGTGCCCGAACGGTTCTAGGCGCTTCAGTCCGGAACCGCGCTGCTGCTACGGTCGCATATTCGAATCCTGCCTCGGGAATGGATGTGTGCGATGCCCTTAGGTTAGTTAGGTTTAAGTAGTTCTAAGTCTAGGGGACTGATGACGTCAGCTGTTAAGTCCCATAACAGCTGACGTCATCAGTCCCATAGTACTCAGAACCATTTGAACCATTTTTTTAGATGATGTTCACCGGGAATTCGCCATACCCACACCGTGACATCGGATCGCCACATTGTGTACCGTGATTCGTCACTCCACACAACGTTTTCCCACTGTTCAAACGTCCTTACACCAAAGGAGGCGTCGATTGGCATTTACCAGCATGATGTGTGGCTGATGATGAGCCACTCGACCATGAAATCGAAGGTTTCTCTCCTCCCTCCTAACAGTCATAGTACTTGCAGTGGATCCTGATGCAGTTTGGAATTCCTGTGTGTAGGCCTGGATAGGTGTCTGCCTATTACTCATTACGACCGTCTCCAACTATCGGCGGTTTCTGTCAGTCAAGTGACGAGGTCGGTGACAACACTTTTGTGCTGCACGTGTCCCTTCACGTTTCCACTTCACTACCACGTAGGAAGGGTGGATCTAGGGATGTTCAGGAGTGTGGGAATCTCATGTACAGACGTATGAGACAAGTGACACCCAAACATCTGGGCACGTTCGAACTCCGTGAGTTCCGCGGACCGCCCCATTCTGCTCTCTCACGATGTCTAATGACTACTGAGGTCGCTTATATGGAGTACCTGGCAATAGGTGGCAGCACAATCCACCTAATATGAAATACGTATGTTTTTGTGGGTGTCCGGATACGTTTGGTCACATAGTGGATTTCTCTGTTGCAAAAATAACACTTAGTAATGCGGCCAAATTATAATTTTCTGTTAAATAAATGAACTGGAGAATTTAATTTTTGTCTGTTATGGTAAAAACTGCAATTCAAACTAATGCAGACAAGATAAAAGTAATGTTGAACAAAATGCAAAATTTTTTTAACCAACTGCTCAAAGCAGTCAATAAAGCGGTTTGTTTCAGGATTTATTCCGACAAGTGAACATAGTAGTTATGGTATTATTCACAGTACTAAAAGGAGTACTCACTATATCGACAAAGCAAAAAAATATTACGCCGATGCAAGAGAGAAAGGAAAAGGATATTTCCCATACACAAACTTATATGGCCATGGAAAAGTCTGTAATGCAAATTGTCGTTCCCAAGAAAATTTCTCAGATTCAAATTCCCATTCTCGAAGAACAGGTGCAAATACTAGACAAAACAGCAGAATTAAAACCAGCTACCTCAAGCTGTCAGTAAACTATCCGATGAAGTACTAGAAACAAATCACCCTCAGACTAGATTATCTGAATCCGTTTATCACTTGTTTGAATGTTTAGATGAAATACCTATTGAACAGGAACAAACTACGTGAGCATTCTGAGGAACAAAGGAAGCAATTTGCAGCTGAATTTGCAAACTGAACTTCCGTAAACACCGAACACGTTGTAAAAGAAATACGGGATCATTGAAAAAGAAGGAAGAGATTTCAGTTGTATATTACAAACTGAAGAAGATAGAAACACATTGCGCTTATCACTGAACAAGGGAGCTTCAAAGTTTCAATACAGCTGCACTGTTGTTTGTTTGTAGCAACATGGTGACAAGAGAATTAATTTTGTATGTTGAAATTTCCGCGAACTCAGTCGACTGTTCAAGTGTTACTTGCACTCTGTCGTAGATTCAGCAAGAAACTGCCTGTGCATAACCAGATTTATGTGTGGCCCACAAAATTCTCGGAAGGTTTTACACATGCAAAGAGGAATGCACTGCTCTGCCACGCACGTCTGATGAATCTGTCGAGAGTATCTGGGATAATTTCACACGGAGCCCTCAGAAGTCAATATGATGGGCAGGCCTGGAACTTCAACTTCCTTAGACAATGCTGTGACATGTTCTAAACGACGCCTGCATATGAAGTCTTACAGGTTTGAGATACTTCAACAATTGCGTCCAGGCGATCATTTCAAAAGGTGCGAATTTTGGATTTCGGTATTCTAGGTCATGGTACAGGACACTTTTTAGCAATGATTCATCTTTCGGGGTGAATCAACGTTTCACATACCGTGTAAAATAAATCGTCTTAATGAAGGAATTTTGGGGTCCCAAATCCCTAGCGTTGTCATCATTGAACATGGAATAAACTCACAGAAACTGAATTTGTTTTTACCGTTTATGTTAACTGAGTTAATGGACCTTTCTTTTTGTGTGGAGGAAACTTTGACAGGAATGTCATACTTAGACATGTTACAAAACTGGCTGTTCCTCCAACACGAAGATTCCAATGATTTCTTTTTTATCCATGACGGTCGCCTGTGGCATTTTCACCCTGAGGTGCGGCGTTAACTTAACAACACCATCCCAACGTTGAATTGAAAGAGTCGAAAGGAGGATCTCGTTCATTGTTCTTGGGCTCCCAGGTAAATAAGACCTCACATTTGACGATTTTTATCTGTAGGCGTACCTAAAAGACAGTCTTTGTCCCACCTACGGCGCTTCTCTTCTGGATCTGAGAAACTTAACTGTTGAAGCTGTTGATTTTATAACAGGGACCTGTTGAATCGTGTCTGGAATGAAATGGAATACCATTTCTATGTTTCTCGAGCAATGCATGGTGCTCATGTTGCTTATATCTTATGGTGTATGTGCTAACATATACCTCTGAACTTTCCTCTGTCCAGTGACGTGCCCAGTATGTTTCTGTCTTTCACAGTTTGCAATAAACAAGTGACATCTGGTCTCTCTTTTTGAGTGATCCTGTACATGGTAATGGTTTCTATTGACCATAACTTTAATAAACACAAAAGCTCAACAAACACAGTAAAAAGTGAGATGCATGACATAAAGGAACAGAGAGCACATGATTTCTCATAGTGGTGGGATGCAATAAATGATCGGATATATTTAACAAACAGGGAATTGGCTGTAGTTAAATACGTTGTGCAAGGCAATAATTTAGTTGCACGTGAATCTTAAAGGGTGTTGAACTATTAACTATTGACGTATCGGAAGCAATGAGAGCAATGTGACTAAAGAGCTCATTAGTTGCTAGAAACACAGTACACAGAGACCTGCATCAATTAAAAGATCTGTCATCATCGTATACAATTTTTTAAGGCAGCTGCAACGCCAGTGACAATATCAGTGACATACTACACGCCCACCATCATATTCCAATGAGTAATGTAGCGGCAGAAGATGCATTTCTAATTCTAGATGGTGCACCATATTTTAAGCCTTGAACTGCTGAGAGAAAAGGATGCCAATTTTGATTTATTTGCAAGAAAATAATTTTTTGTGGATGATAGTGTTCAGATTTCGGTGGATTAGTTGAAAAGTGACAATGTAATCCCGAATGAAGTGAAATGTTATGCCAAAAGAAAAAGCATCCATCCAGTTGTATTTTTCCTTCATTCTAAGGTATGTTGGAATGACATTGGAAAAACTGGTTTTGTAAAAAGACACATGTAAGGATATGCTTCTCGCTGATCTACGGAACAGGAGACTACTTACATAGACATGAGAAATTGAAGAGATCATTTTTGGCCATGTATTGGTCAATCACAATAAAAGAATGACTCAACAAATAAGTGTTCGATCCTGGACTCTTCAGCTTCTGCCAAGGCAGACTGAGACGATATTTTGAAAATTATGTCCACAAAGCACCGTATTGGTATGAGCCTATCTTGTATCACGATATTTTGCGAAAACTTAAGGTAAAAGTGCCTACGGATGTAAGGGAGAAAATAATACATGTACCGGAGTAGACCCTGGAGAACTCTATGGGGGTCTTTCACTCAGTCGAACTAATACATGAGAACTGGCTGTTGCTGGTACTAACATGTCAGTAAAATACCGCATGGGTCACCCCAAACATCAAACAAATGTTCAGTGTGAGCTATGCAGCAATGATAACAACAATAAAAATTATAACTGTCGCAACGAAGCCTCTATGAAGGGAGGTATAATCCACCTTACAAGCCAAACAATAACAACAAAAACAACTGGCATAGCAGCTAGCAGAATTGGAGGCTAGTCAGGAATGGAGAAATCATCCACCAGAAATAATTGCAATGAATGATAACAATTTTTTGGCAAATTCTAGGCATAAAACTGGAAACGATCGAATCTAACACAGAAATGATGGTCGCGGAATGGATCAGAGGCTATGAAAGTTTTTCCACTACAACGATACGACAGACATTAGGCTCTATGTTCGAACAATAAAAACTGCAGTAATTATAATGCAACTGTTTTGAAGTCTCCAATCAATGAACAAGCATCGAACACACCAGCTAAAACAATACTAGACAAAGACTTTGCTACAAGTGCTGTGTCCACGGATTTGTATTAAGAAATTTATGAATGAGTGTGGATACCAAATTTGCTGATCAGCAATTGTAGCATTCTGGGAACTGCGGGGACTAGTCCTAAAAATGTGAAAGTACTGGCCCTCCTTGATATTTCGCTAGGTTATATAGCAATATAATGTGCGTTTCCAGCTGTAGATGGTTTCATTTGGACCGTATTTTGGGCCTTGAATTTCTTAGAGAGAAGGAAGAAAATTTCGATTCGAGAACATGATTTTTTGTGGTTCATGGTGCTGAGATTTCCGGGGATTTATTGAAAAGTGAAAATGTTCACTGAAATATTGCCAGTAAATTACGGAAAAGCAGATTGTAAGTGAGACACACAGAATTATTAAACAGTAGCTTAACACTAGAGCTGTTCTTTATACAAGGGAACGCATTAAATGTAAACTTACGGAGCCAAGTTCTTTAAACGAAACCCATAGCTCTGACAAGTTAAAAAAACTGACTGTATCGTTCAGATGTGTTTGAAGAGAAGCCTGTTGGAATCTATTGCAGTCAATGCTACCAAAATATCCACTCTGACACAATTCATAATCCATTCCATGACTAAAAAGGCCTGCTGTAACAAATAAATATGAAATATGTTTGAATAACCCATAATACAACCATTTGACACAGACTGTGCACCGAAAGTGAATGTTGTGTATTCCACTTCTTGCAGTTGCAAAATATAGGAGGAACGTGAGGTTAGAATGGGATGCAGGAACTATTAATCAGATTATTGCTCCTGTCCAAAGAAACCTCGAGAACAACGAGAAATTAATTCAGAAATCACATGGAGTGAAGTATTTAATAAGTGCTGATCTCTCTGCCTGTTATGGACCGAATAACCTGGCAAACTAGTCTCACAAGCTTAAAGATTTTATGGCAAGAATTATCAACCTTACCTGCTGCATTTCGGCCAGAATGTTAGTTCAGGAGAATTTATTGCAGCTCTTGGCTCTGTGCTCTGAAAAGTAACGCCTTTGGAATATCACACAGACGAAAATGGCTACCAAAAAGGATTATATTTATAACAAAGTGGATTGTGCAGTATTTGGGCAAAAAGAGAAAAAATTATTCGAGAAACTAAGAAGGGTAAAGTTAGATTTACATGAGATCAGTTGAACAAAGGCCATAGCAAAGGGAAATTAAGAAAAAAACAGCCGATTACAAGGAACTACGAAAATTGAAGCCAGATACACACGTTCGCATTTAATCAAAGGTCACGGGAAAGGGAAATAAAAATATAGCAGAGTGGTGTAATTTTTTCACTGTGATGAAACAGGAAGATAGGGTCAAGAGAGGGATTTTAATAGCTGTCTATAACCATAGAAGAGATATCTAACGATGAGGCGAAACTGTTGAGCGGATTACGTCTGTGGAAATCTTACAATGTGGCTGTGGAATTCTCTTTGTCGTAGCTTATGGACCTACAGATAAAGACGACAGTAAAGTTAAAGATGAGTTTTATGAAAAATTAACAAAAGAGTTAGAGCAAATTAACCCTCACAAAAAAAATTTCAAAGTTGCATTTTAATGGAAAAGTAAGGGTGGCCACCAAAATTGGCGTAATGGAAAGCTACGGGCATGGCACACTACACAACACTGAGTACACGTTAGTTGATATACAAGTGGTGTTCTAAATTATGTAACCGTAAGAAATGCATGCCTAAATATAAATGCAGATCGTAACCAATTCAGCATGTTGCAGTTTTATATCTCACTGCGAAAGACATGTGTGCAATCCCCTCAACATGTTTCAAACGTGCTTTGTGGCCAGAACGGTGTTGTGGGTAGTTGCGAGTGCATTATGTCAAATCTAAGTGAATACGAAGCAGGGAAATAGTTGCTGATCGAATGTGGGTGCTTCTGTAACCAAACTAGCTGAAGCGTTTGGGGATTCCAAGAGGTACCATACTGAAGATTTTCAACCTAAACAGGGAAATCAGCAAAACACCATCCGATGAGTCACAATGCGACCGGACGTGTGTGTTGATTGATAGTGACGGCGGTGACTGAAGAAGACTGTAGCGAAAAATACGACAGCAGCAAAAGTCACTGCAGAACTTAAAGTCACTCTCGCGAACACTGTCAGCGACAAAACAACACAAAGCGAACTTCACATGCAGGGAATTGCAAGGCGAGTTGGAATTCCTAAACCATTCACCAGTGAGGGAAATACCTATAACAGGAAATCGTGGTGCCAAAGTCAAAAAACCTAGACTACGAAGCAATATCAGTCATTTGGTCGCATGAGTCTTTTGCGCACTGTTTGCAAATTCTGGCCTATTTTACATTCCAAAGATGTAACAGGGCCGAGTGCATGGTGATGAGTTGTGCAGCCATATCGTGGTAATCCATAGCCCCCATGGTTGCTCTACAGTTTCGCATTCCAGCTAAAGAATATGTGACCTTTCTGGCTATCCACGTATATTATAAGGTACAATATTTGTTCTAGAATAGTGATGCTGTGTTCCAAGACGAAAGGAAACTGTGCACACAGGTCGCATCGTGTAGTAATGGGTTTGTAGGCACGATGATCGAGAAGAATTGTCGAGTCACCTCTGTCCACCTCGGTCAACAGATGTGAATGTCGTTGAGCCATTGTGGTCACCTTTGGAGAGTGTGTGATCACTATACATTTCCATCATTGTTACATGAAAGTGCTAACATTGTGCAAGGAGAGCTATGTCCATCCAGCTGTTTTGAATGTCTACGGTTATCCTACACCGTATGGGTTTGCTAATGCGTTGTGTTTTTGGTGTATTCATATTTCAGTCCTTCACCTGTATGTGAGACATTGTCTTCGACGATTTTAAATGATTTCCTATCCGCACAAGAATGTCAACAAGTACACATGGGATAATCCTTCTAGAAATATCACATCAGCGGTATACTACAATATTCAAAATAAAAATTCAAATCTTAGAACAAATGATGCTAGGACTTAGAAGGATACGAAAGGTAGTTCAAGCCACTTCTTGTTAGGTGTATAGTTGATAGTAACACCATTGGGGCAAAGACAAACTAAAAAGCTAATACGCCCATGTGGAGTTACAGTTAGCAGACAAATTGAGGCACGTAGAAGAAGGAACGGCAGAGCCTTTGTATCAAGGTATTAAGAAATGCCTACGTGGAACTGCGTTTGAAGCACTGGGGCAGCGAAAAGGAGGAGGAAATCGGCTCCTGGAATTTAGTTGAGAAAACAATCAGGAGGTACATACAGAAGACGGCTACAAAAATGGGGAAATCATTAGGGCCTAGAAACGTGCTAGTAGAGTGTGTGAGGTGTGCTCCATATAATCTGTGTGAACACGTGAGTAGTTAATTATTAAATTTATTCTAGCAGAATGGGCGCTGGTGTATCTAAGCCTCACACTTTAAAAAGGAGGCAAGGACGTGTGTATCAATTATCAATTTTTGAAGACAGAATATCTATGCAGTGTAGAGGGTAGTAGTAGCTTGGTTATTGGCGGAACTGAAATGTAAGTGTGTAAGAGTGATACTGTAATTTCATACGATGGAAGATGTGGCAGAGATATCCAGCAAAGGATAACGAAGAAATGGAGGGATATGCAAAACTTAAGTCTATACATTGGTCCTCAACAATAACTTTAAAGGTTAAAATACGATTATAAAAATCCATCGTGGGATCAGTGGCAAATTATGGGAATGAGTGTTGAGAATCACAGAAAGAAACGGAAAAATGAGTATTTCCAGGCGAACCTCCAAGAAGAAAAAGGAGGACCACGAAAATGGAAGGTAATGGGTGTCCAAAAAGCGATGGAGAGAAGAGGTTGAGGAGGAATGGTGAGATCGAGGTGTTTGGCGACAGAGATGCAGAATGTAGCGACAGCTGTAGCACCTCCGTGACAGGAAGAAGAACATGATAATTATGTAGATGCACTAATAAAATGCTGCCTTTGTTGTTGTGGTCTTCACTTCTGAGACTGGTTTGATGCAGCTCTCCATGCTACTCTATCCTGTGCAAGCTTCTTCATCTCCCAGTACCTACTGCAGCCTACATCCTTCTGAATCTGCTTAGTGTATTCATCTCTTGGTCTCCCTCTACGATTTTTACCCTCCACGCTGCCCTCCTATACTAAATTGGTGATCCCTCGATGTATCAGAACATGTCCTACCAACCCATCCCTTCTTCTAGTCAAGTTATGCCACAAGCTCTTCTTCTCCCTAATTCTATTCAGTACCTCCTCATTAGTTATGTGATCTACCCATCTAATCTTAAGCTTTCTTCAGTAGCTCCACATTTCGAAAGCTTCTATTCTCTTCCTGTCTAAAATGTTTATCGTCCACGTTTCACATCTATACATGGCTACACTCCATACAAATACTTTTAGAAACGACTTCCTCACATTTGAATCTATACTCGATGTTAACAAATTTTTCTTCTTCAGAAACGCTTTCCTTCCCATTGCCATTCTACATTTTACATCCTCTCTACTTCGACCATCATCAGTTATTTTGCTCCCCAAAGAGCAAAACTCCTTTACTACTTTAAGTGTCTCATTTCCTAAACTAATTCCCTCAGCATCACCCGACTTAATTCGATTACATTCCATTACCCTCGTTTTGCTTTTGTTGATGTTCATCTTATACCCTCCTTTCAAGACACTGTCCATTCCGTTCAGCTGCTCTTCCAAGTCCTTTGCTGTCTCTGACAAAATTACAAGATCCATGGAGAAGAAATAAAAACTTTGAGGTTCGCCGATATCTTAATACTTACTCCGAACTTTTCTTTTGTTTTCGTTTTTGCTTACTTTATATACAGATTGAATAACGTCGGGGAGAGGCTACAACCCTGTCTCACTCCCTTCCCAACCACTTCTTCCCTTTCATACCCGTCGACTCTTATAACTGCCATCTGGTTTCTGTACAAATTGTAAATAGCCTTTCGCTCCCTGTATTTTACTCCTGCCACCTTCAGAATTTTAAAGAGAGTATTCCAATCAAAATTGTCAAAAGCTTTCTCTAAGTCTACAAATGTTAGAAACGTAGTTTTGCCTTTCGTTAACCTTTCGTCTAAGGTAAGTCGTAGGGTCAGTATTGCCTCACGTGTTCCAACATTTCTACGGAATCCCAACTGATCTTCCCCGAGGTCGGCTTCTACCAGTTTTCCCATTTGTCTGTAAAGAATTCGCGTTAGTATTTTGCAGCTGTGATTTATTAAACTGATAGTTCGGTAATTTTCACATCTTTCAACACCTGCTTTCTTTGGGATTGGAATTATTATATTCTTCTTGAAGTCTGAGGGTATTTTGCCTGTCTCATACATCTTGCTCACCAGATGGTAGAGTTTTGTCAGGACTGGCTCTCACAAGGTTGTCAGTAGTTCTAATGGAATGTTGTCTACTCTGGGGGCCTTGTTTCGACTCAGGTCTTTCAGTGCTCTATCAAACTTTTCACGCAGTATCATATCTCCCATTTGATCTTCCTCTACATCCTCTTCTATTTCCATAATATTGTCCTCAAATACATCACTCTTGTAGGACCCTCTATATACTTTCACCTTTCTGCTTTCTCTTCTTTGCTTAGAACTGGGTTTCCATCTGAGCAGTTGATATTCATGCAAGTGGTTCTCCTTTCTCCAAAGGTCTCTCTGATTCTCCTGTAGGCAGTATCTATCTTACCCCTAGTGAGATAAGCCTCTACGTACTTACATTTGTCCTCTAGCCATCCGTGATTTGCCATTGTGCACTTCCTGTCGATCTCATTTTTAAGTCGTTTGTATTCCATTTTGACTGCTTCATTTACTGCATTTTTCTATTTTCTCCTTTCATCAACTAAATTCAGTATTTCTTCTTTTAACCAAGGGTTTCTACCAGTCTTCGTCTTATTACCTATTTGATCCTCTGCTGCCTTCACTATTTCATCCCTCAAAGCTACCAATTCTTCTTCTACTGTATTTCTTTCCCCGATTCCTCTCAGTTGTTCCCTTATGCTCTCCATGAAACTCTGTACAACCTCTGGTTCTTTCAGTTTATCCAGGTCCATCTCCTTAAATTCCCACCTTTTTGCAGTTTCTTCAATTTTAGTCTACAGTTAGTAACCAATAGATTGTGGTCAGAGTCCACATCTGCCCCTGGAAACGTCTTACAATTTAAAACCTGGTTCTTAAATCTCTGTCTTACCATTATATAATCTATCTGATACATTCTAGTACCTCCAGGGTTCTTCCATGTATACAACCTTCTTTCATGATTCTTGAACCAAGTGTTAGCCATGGTTAAGTTATGCTCTGAGCAAAATTCTACCAGGCGGCTTCCTCTTTCTTTTCTTATCCTCAGTCCATATTCACCTACTATGTTTCCCTCTCTCCCTTTTCCTATTCTTGAACTCCAGTCACCCATAACTATTAAACTTTCGGCACCCTTCACTCCCTGAATATATTCTTTTATCTCCTCATACATTTCATCAATTTCTTCGTCGTCTGCGGAGCTAGTTGGCATAAAACTGTACTACTGTAGTAGATGTGGGCTTCGTGTCTATCTTGGCCACAATAATGCTTTCACTATGCTGTTTGTAGTAGCTTACCAGTACTCCTATTTTTTTATTCATTGTTGAACCTACTCCTGCATTACCCCTATTTTATTTTGTATTTATAACCCTGTATTCACCTGACCGGAAATCTTGTTCCTCCTGCCACCGAACTTCAATCATTCCCTCTATATCTAACTTTAACCTATCCATTTCCCTTTTTAAATTTTCTAACCTACCTGCCTGATTAAGGGGTCTGACATTCCACGCTCCGATCCATAGAACGCCAGTTTTCTTTCCCCCTGATAACGACGTCCTCTTGAGTAGTCCCCGCCCGGAGATCCGAATGGGGGACTATTTTACCTCCGGAATATTTTACCCAAGAGGACGCCATCATCATTTAACCATACAGTAAAGCTGCATGCCCTCGGGAAAAATTACGGCTGTAGTTTCCCCTTGCTTTCAGCCGTTCGCAGTACCAGAACAGCAAGGCCATTTTGGTTAGTGTTACAAGGCCAGATCAGTCAATCATCCCCTGCAACTACTGAAAAGTCTGCTGCCCCTCTTCAGGAACCACACGTTTGGTCTCTCATCAGATACCCCTCCGTTGTGGTTGCACCTACGGTACGGCTATCTGTATCGTTGAGGCACGCAAGCCTCTCCACCAGCTGCAAGGTCCATGGTTCATAGGTGGGGGGGGGGGGGGGGAATTTCAGAACATTGTATGATGTGCTGCAGTAAAATATAATGTGTAACTTTTTTTACATTATTGATTTATGTTGTTCTGTGACTGTTGACGAAGTGTGGATAATGTACTAGCTATGCAAGAACAGCATAAGTCATAACGACGCTATACCCTTCTTTCTTACGTGCAAATATAGTGAGATCTTAATGGAAGGCCTTCCTAGAGTCTAATCGCGTTTGTATAGCATCGCGATGTTGCTATGACTTCGTCTGCCTGGTGTATCATTCAACATTCGTAATAGTGAACCCGAACAACGATATTTACACTATAAACACTATGCTTAACTACACTGCACTCTGTCGCTAACGTTTTCTAAATGGAATTAACCTTAATCGTTTAGCCGAAAAACCATTGGTCTGTTGCTTTTGGCAACTTAGTATTTTACAAACTTTTCTGCTTACCTTAATTGCGGTTTTCCACTAAACACAGTGACTGCATTGGCCTCTGGAACAGGAACTGAGACCATCTCACCCTGAGATATTCCTCTTGAAATTTAATGTTACAATTACAGTACATGTTTGGGAGTTAAATATGTTCATTCAACGTGGTACAGTTCTTCAAGTTGGTCCTTCACAATGTTAAAACTTGAGTCTGAGAAACAAAATGAAACTGTCGACATATTTATTGCCTTACCTTCACTACTTTGAACCTCTCACAACGCAGCTGAAGTTAATTCACGTTATTTAAATAAGGGAAATATTGAAACTTTGCGAAGGTGATTTTATGCAGATGAATTGTACCCAAGTGATGTAGCAAGGCGACCCATGAAAAATTCGTAATATGCGACTCTTCAAGTTTAAAAGAACAGTGAAGCTACATGTTGTAATCATTGTCGTTACTCCTGAACATACGATGAGAGTTGAAGAATTGAGTTAACGGAAAAGGATTTTCAAATTAAATAGTAGCACTCTGTAGGTAAAAATGACAATATATTGAACAAAACACGCTTAACCGGAGAACGAGTTGAATTAATCCTGGCTCTCCTATAAACTAATGAGAATAAAAGTGTTCGTAGCTTGCGTTATTAATAGCATTGCTGTTGAAAATATGGTGCCAAATATATTTCGGCTATTTCTTTACTTTCTGTGGTTAAAACGATATGACAATGGCGCCACCATGGCTGCATAGATTCAGTGAACTTAAAGAAAAGTTGTGCAACTGTTCCAAAGTGGCGATTGAGCATGCTAATCCTTGCAGTCACGGCTGATATTTACCTGAGTTGACTTTTTCATAAAGATGTATTAATAAACGTATACCTCCAATATTTTGTGCAGATGTAATTCTTCAGGCTTTCGCGGCGATCTGTTGACATGCTGCCGGCCGGAGAGGCCGAGCGGTTCTAGGCGCTTCAGCCCGGAACCGCGCTGCTGCTACGGTCGCAGGTTCGAATCCTGCCTCGGGCATGGATGTGTGTGATGTCCTTAGGTTATTTGGGTTTAAGTAGTTCTAAGTTCTAGAGGACTGATGACCATAGCAGGTAAGTCCCATAGTGCTCAGAGCCATTTGAACCATTTGTTGACATGCTGAATAATCGGGATTTCTGCCAGATGCTCCCGTGGTTCTTACACGATATTTCTGGGATAGCACCTAAAGTATATCATGCGAGAACGACGCGAGTATCCGGCACAAATCCCGATTATTCATGTCACTTTCTGCAGATGTTAGGACAAACAGTAACGCTTTCGAGAGAGCATGAGCGGACGTGACTGTTTACTGTAACAGCAGTTTGGATACTTCTGCACTCCTTTCTGACTGCGGCAATGCTTCGTCCCCGTTAAAGGTATTCCCAAAACAGAAGACGACAAGGCCATCTGTTATTCCTATCTTAATACTGTTCCCTAGGTCTGCCTCGATCACAATTTCTCTTCGAGAAAAGACTTTCCTCAAATGCAAGCGACTAGGGCAAAAGGTGGCCTCTTTCAAGACTAATGGCCTTCTTTCTTATGCATATGTTGCTGCATTTTTTATAATAAATGATATTAACATAATGAAGGGCTATGCCCAGACATAAATGATTTGTTTTATCTTCTTGAATCTGCTAAAATATTTTAATTATGTGTTCATCACTGTAAGCAAATCCTTACAGTTTTTTCAGTTAAGTACCTGAGATCACAGTAACAAAAAATAGTACACGGATAGTAATAATGTTTGTGGCGGTACGCCACATAACGTGATAAAAATGATATTGAATAACTTTTCAAATATACCAAAACTGACGTCGCAATATTAATGAAGAAAACTAACAAAAACTCTGTAACCAATCGATATGATCTGCGAATGTAATTGCAATCTCTGTTCTTTTTCAAAAATATCGCTCTCTCTTCTCTTTTGTCTCTACGCGGTGTAAGAACCCATGAAAACGTGTAAGTTTCACGTAATATTTAAAACAAAATATAATCAAATATCATTTAAAAGTGTCGCTAATTTTTTTCTGTAACATCTCCTATATCGATGATGTGATATATTTCTACTTTATGCAAATTTCATAGAGGAACATTGGTGCAGAGGTCAGTACCATTGTTCTAAACGATAATGGCCCAGAGTCATAATAAATATCTTAGTAATCGGTAATTCTGACTAAAATAAATGTAAATCTAGGAGAATTCTCTTGATTAGCGGTACTTCCTTTGAAACAGTAAGTGTGATCAGTTGTTCCAGTAATGAATCATATTTAAAGTGAGTTCAATAACTTTCTGTGATCCACACTTCACCAAACACCAACCTTTCGAGTTATAATTTCATGTAAGTAATAAATAACTTACAAAAATTAACTTTAAATTAGTGATAACAACTAGATACATTTGTTGTGTTGATGGTGTCTTTTAATATAAAACATCGTGTCGGGCAAACTAACTGCGAGAAGTACCACAACTGAGTCACTGACACAAATAATTTTCCAGTTGTGAAGCAGGCAGAATAACATTAACTCCAGTTTTTCATAGCATATAAATACCTATACATTAAGAACCGCCACATGTTCCATTACACATCCCCCCCCCCCTTTCTTGAAATAACCTGTAAAGACAGTTTCACGATAGTGTTTTCTTATGTAACGTTGTTGCATTGTTACAGTGGTGTGACAATGATGGGCTAAACTGCGATTTTCCGATATCAGTGATTTCTGTGAATGCTACTTTTCAGTATCTGTTATTCTTAACTGTGATTTGTCGCAGTTAAGAGTCGCAGTTAAGGAACCTAGGTCGTGTATCCCTCCGCCACTGCTATTTCTGCGATTTCTGCTACTTCCGCGATTTCTGCGACTTCTGCGACTTCTGTGAATTCTGCTACTTGTGCGACTTCTGCGACTTCTGCAATTTCCGTGACTCCTGCGATTTCTGCGACTTACCACCGTATGAAAAAGTTACATCTGTCCACACAGAAAATGGCATCTCAACAAACCTATCATTGGTAAGTATGTTTTACGTTTGTTCTTCCGTTGGCTTTAATTTTGTATTGAAGAAACAACTGTGAAAATATTAATAGTGTAATTAATATGTAAGTAGCCACACATTAGCGTAATAGTTCGTGTTATAAAATGAATTCTACCATATTGTTATGTTCACAGGTACGCGAACTACATTTTAGTCACTCAGTAAAGTGATAACTCAAAATATGATTGTCAACAGATCTGGAGAAATTGCCACTGCGTCTTTACACCGTTTTCGTCAGACGAGAGGTTAGTTTCTAAGTGTTTCGATGGACTTAATTACTTCAGTGAGATCGTTCTTGCAAATGTGAAATATACCCCCATTGAGTGGCTTTCATTAGAGCAAATTTTAGCAATCTACTCTGTCAATTATATTACTTGTAATTTAGTGACAGCAAAAATTGTTTAATAATCCTTGTGATTTTGCAGACACAGTTCTGTCTCTGATTACTGGTTCTGTACGTATCTGTCAAGGCTGTTGAGAGAGACTCGTGAAGATTCAAGACAGCTCTTAGAAAGATTTTGCAGTTTAAAAGTGACATAATTGTGAAATAAGTGTGCAGATGAGTGATTAAACTGTGTTTTATTGAAGATTGTTGTGCGATTTTAAAGGAATAATAAATGTTAAATACAGTGAGTGAATAGTGAAAATCTCATTTTCCACATGTTTAAGCCGTCCTATACCCGTAATTTTCCGCCACTTATTTACTGGTAACACTAGTTGGAGAGTGACATGCCGCCCCCCCCCCCCCCTCCCCGTCTCCACAATCTTGTGTGACACTGACCTGTAACATATCCCAAAGTCTACAATAATGCATTTTGAGGCTATTGATATGAAAGTGGGAAGTACAGATCTTCCATTTAAATCAGGAATAGGTTAAGTGCATTACTGAAAGTAACACAGGAAAAGCTTACTTATTAGGTGGTAGTAGTGGTCGGCAAAAAGTTCTTGTGAGTGAAGTTGCCATGCAGAACACCAGGTGTAAAACTTTTTATCCCGAGTCTTGAACTGTGTTGGAACAAAAGGTGAGGCATTCATATGACCCAATAATACTGTTTTTCATTTCACTACACTTATACAGATGTCTGAGTTCCTCTGTGTTAACATAGCAAAGTCCTGTAGGCATGTGGAGTATTAAGCAAAACTGTCATATTGGAAGCAGAATCAAACACATTTGTTACGTTACTTGATATTTCGGGAGAAAAAGGCAATGTTGCTTCTTATTAATATAATACTCAGAGACAGCTGTGTTTGACCAACCATAACTGATGCTGAATGTGCATGTCGTCATATAATGTGAAGGGCTTATTTCAATAGTGGTACAAGTCCATTACCTCCACTTTTCTGTCTATAATGCTTCTGAAACTAATGATCCAAACAAACATAAATAAAGGTTCATCTCTAGCAAGAAGCCTATGCTTGAATATTTCTGGTATCTCAACTGCAGATTTTTCAGCGCTCATTTAACTTTACGACTCTGTATCTCAAAATGAACAAAAATGGACTTGTACCACTAATGAAATAAGTCCTTCATATGCACACACAGCACACCGATCTCGTGAGGCACAAGGCTCTCATAACGAAGTACGTACGTCGGTCAACAGATGGCACTAGGAAAAGAATGTTAACTGCGCTTTTTAGTTGCTACTTGCGACTCTTAGTCGCGACTTGTCACTGAAATCGCAGAAAGCAGTGCTAAATTCTACCAATAGATGGCTCACGTCTTTGAATGTGAAATACTACTTGCGACTGCTAACTGTGACTGAAATCGCAGTTAGATTCTGTAAAGTTGTTATTGTGATATCTGCGACTTCTCAGTCACTGTTCTAACATACGCGATTTCCTGCCCACCACTATGTGACATTAATGAGTGGTCTTATGCCACAACAACTGAGCGGTGTTATTTTTTTTTTAAGAAGAGTGATTCACAGTTTTAAAATGATGGGGTTTCATTTGGTCTTATGTGAAAAGGAACTGACAACTGCCTTCGTTTCGCTGCTGCAGCAAGGTATTTCTTTGACAGAAAATTGCTATTACTATTCATCTTCTTATGCCAAAGTGAACCATGTGACAACATAAGATGGCTACTGCATACATAGCTCTGTAGAACGTTCCCCAAAGCAGTGGCGGGAAACGATGCTAATCGTGAAGACGAGCCGTTTACTTCTGGTTATTCTGATGTAGCGCCTATATCTGCCTCTTGATGACCCATCACTATCTCAATCATTAGATGGTAAGTGGATTTTATTAACTAGTTATACTTTCTCTTATACAATAAACTTGTTTATTTGAGGCTACGTTGTTATCTCGCATCTCACAATGAGCCACGACGGGGAGTGGTAAATATATGGTCACTGCACAATCGATAGTGCGTGTATGACGGTATTTCGGCCTGTACTGCCACACAATAACGAGGGGAGAGAAATATTGACCCTATGGAAAGAAATACCTCTTTATTTAGGGAGGGAAATACGATTTAATGTGGACATGGTTCACTGTGGCAAAAGAGTTCCTTAAAAAAATGTATCCCGCCCACCAAAGTAATAAAATGGAGTGTCGTAACTTGGTCTCATACTTGGCGTTCTTAATAAATCAGTTTTAAAAACGAATTTGTAGATCTAATTAATTAGTTTTTCAGATGAACGTGAAATATCTGGCAATAAAACAAAACAAGGAAACAGGGAACAATGGAAGAAAACCTCTACGGCAGAAGAAGAGAGATATTTGGGAAACTGATAATAACAGTAAATTAGAGACTGTCCCACGAAAGACATTTGTTGATTTTAAATCTTCATGTAGAGAAATATCCTGGCAAAGAGTAAATTGTGGGGAGAAAACAAAGTTTTTTGCCACATTTATGGAAGTGGGCCTTCGGATATGGTGACATAAATAATATATGGTTCCATTAAAAATGTTCCCATCAAAAGGAAGTGTTCTTAAACCCACAAGAAGAAGTTTTCTACGAACTACTATATTCATATTGCGGATGGAAATGATGTGACGTTATGCAAAGAAACATATCTGAAGACACTGCGATCTTCTGGCAGTAGGGTGCATCGAGCGATAGTCAAAGCAAAGGCAAGCTCTTTAGGTCACATGGAAAACACGTACCTTATAATAAAAGTGCTGATTCAGTGATTATTCACATCCATAATTATATTAATAGTTTCACCACTACATCGAGTCGCTACTGCAGAAGAGATTCGTCAGAAAAGTACTTGGACAGCCGACTTAATCTTAGATTGATGTAGAGATTATCCATTGATAATTCTAAAGAAGAAGATCCCAATGCTAAATCTCCAAGCCTGGAACTGTAAAAAAAGTATTTAGATGAGACTTCAATCTCAGTTTCAAGCCTCCTAAAATAGATATATGTCAAACATGTGTCAGGCTAAACACGATAATTACAGCAAAGGAGTCACTTAGGCCTGGTGAGGTAGACACTAGAAGCTACGATGATTAAGAAAGGAAAGGGAATTGCACCTCAGGAAAGCTGAAGCTGCAAGAGACCGTCAGAAAACGGATATGGAGAACTCCAAGACAAAATAATCTTACAGCCTTTTTCATTTGATTTGCAGAAAGCTTTATTGCTGCCAAAATCGGCAACAGATGTTGCATACTATAAATGTGTATTCTCCTGCTTCAATCTTGGAATTCATGGCTTTAAAAGTGGAAAGGAAGCACCGCATCGGTGGAATGAAAATATTGCTTCAAGAGAATCTCAAGAGGTGGGCTCTTATGTGAAGTATATCGAATCTCATGATATTGGTCCCAGGATGTTTGTATGGTCGGATTCTTCGTTTGTTTGGTGGAAAGCGGGGGGGGGGGGGGGGGGGGACAGGAATTTTAAAATTACGACTATTTGTGTTTTAGTGTTTTTACTTTCCAATTATTTACTGATATGTGGTTGATTGCTAGTGGATCTGCTACCGTTATCTCAGTTTCTTCGAGTATCTGGAGTCCCCAGCAGTTTATGTTCATTTGAGCTTTCTTGTTTCCATTTCTCGTGTTTCTAGGATTTTCGTTGTACCATTCCTTCATCACATGCTCCAGACCACAGTGAAAAAGTATGCACAGTAAACCATCTCCCTGTTTCTACCCTCTTTTAATCGTAACTGGGTCGGATATTTTTTCTCTAAATCTTACTTTATATGTGGGGTTTGTTAGAGTTAGTTTTATCATTTTCATTAATTTGGGAAGGAAACCGAAACTTCTTAGTATCTACATCAATGAAGATGTGGGAACATAGTCATAAGCTATTTTCTAGCCTGTAAAGTTTGTGATATGTTGTTTTTGTCTACATTTGTAGTATTCCATTCCCAGTTCCATAGTGATTACCCAGGGCAGCTTCTGCAAAGTCTAAATCCTCCTTGGTATTCTCTTACTTCCCGATCTTTGAATGATTGTACAGAATTACTGACACCTAAGTGATATCGAAAAGGGGAATTCCTTTACAGTACTCTGGATTTCATTTGTCTCCTTCTTTGAGTAATGTATGGATTATAGCTGTAGGCCAAGGTTCCGGTAGTTCTTGTTTGTTGCAGATTTTCACTATGCATTGGTGTAAAATCTTCACTGATTCCGCTACATATTTCCAAAGTTCCACAAATGTTTGATCTTCTACACCTTATTTGTCGTCTTTGAGCTCTTCCAAAGATTTACAGACTTCATGGATTGCCGGTTGGCATATTTTTTGTGCTGGTGCTTTTAGTAGGAATATCTGTGTACGTTTAAGGTAGCTCTGGAGGATCTTCGAAACTCAACGATTTGTTAAATGCTTCTGATAAATATCTGTATTTTTCCGACTGCTCTGGGCTAACTTCTTACTTTTATCTTTTAACATTAATGTTGGACCGTCATATCTTTGTAGTTATCTGCAAATGTTTAGTAGTAAACCCTTGAGTTTGTTTCCTCTCTAATTGCTCCTGTCATTATATGCATCCTGGTAATCATTGTAGCTATACTAGTGGTGAAATTATCATCCAGGGTAAGTTCCTAAATCTGGTCTCCCACAGGAACAGTTGTTTGTACATACTTGAAGAAAATCAAATAGCAAATAGCAAACAGGAATCGATGAGTCAAGGAGGAAAAATACGTAATACAATTCGAGAACTCGGTAGTATGGGAATGGAGATACTTCGGGTTAGTGAGGTGCGATGGCCAAACACAAGAGATATTTACATAAATGGTCACAGAGTGCTATACTCGCAACGAGCAGACGGGAGGCAAGAGCATGGAGTCACTGCAGTACTATCAGCGAAACTAGCAAGATGTTTCAGAAGTATCATACTTGTATGATCCATTGTAAAGTTATTGCCGCACTGTTATTAAATATATACAAGCATATGCCCCTACAAAAGACAGTTGACTGGAGTGGTCTGTTATTCGTGAATGTGCTTACGTCGTTCATCAAAGTCTCAGCCCTCAGCATTGTGTTTACATTTCGCGGCATGTGGTTGCTGCTATAGCGGTTCTTAAGTTCAGTTCTGACAAATCAGATTCGGCCCTGTTACACAGTTAATAAATTTAGTAGTTTTCAACGGTGTCTCATGCTGTTTATGGTGAGACAGTAGTTTAATAAACTTTTGGAAACATTTCCAGAGTTGCCTGTTCGTTGAAGTCGTTTAATACATTTTGTGCGGTCGTTTTCAACTGACATTTCGTGTTGTTCATAGTGAAATGTTTCAGAAAAATTTTCATTCACTGTTTTAATTTCGTTGCGTGTGCCAGTGGCCGCTTGAAGTTTTGGTATTAACTAAGACATTGTGTGAAATTATGGTGCTACTGGTATTAGATGTAGTTTAGTAGTATTAATAAAAGTCATTGATTTCTTAGTAGAGAGAGAATTTCGAGATAACTATTGTTAGTTTTTCATTACGTTGTTGTCCTGTTGTTATTGAACTTAGATAACGTAGTCGTTTAGTTTCTTAGTAACTGTTAAAATGTTAGTGTGAGTGAGAAGTGTGGGCTTTGTCGTAGGTTTGTGAGTGGTGGTTTACGGTGTGGGATTCGTTCAAAGTATTTTCATTGGGGGCAATGCAGTGGGGAAGCCAGTGGCCATTCTAGCGAAGTCCTGTCCTGGGTATGCCTAATCTGTAGCAGAAATAAGTTGATAGAGGAGCAGGAGCGTAAAATCTGTGTCCTTCAGGTGCAGCTACAAGACGCAGAGAAGGGAGTAGATAGATTGAGAAGTGTGAAGGGTGCTGGGGAATGGGAACTGGCAGTTGGTAAGAAGGCATCTAGGAGGAAGAGATATTCAGACAGTTGTACGTTGCGTATATGCAATAAATTTGACCAGTTGTCAGAGTTGAGTGGATAGGAGTCTCTTGTAACAATAGGTGTAGGGAACATGCAGCAGTCCTCAGCAGTTAGGAAACCTATGTCAGTTGGAAATTTTAAGAGACAGAAGAAGGTTCTGCTGCTAGGTAGTTCACACGATAGAGGTGTGGGGCAGCAGTTGCAGTAGGAGTTGGGGAGTGAGTACCATGTCTCCAGCAGTGTGAAGCATAATGCAGGATTGGGTCAGGTGACTGACAGCATAGGGGAGTTATGTAGGAAATTTACGATAGGGGATCAGGTAGTGATTGTGGGTGGAGAATGGAATAGCCTTGATGGGGATGGGGAATATTATCTAGGTGGTAACCTATTAAAGATAACTACTGAAACTGGTGGCACTAATGTGCACTTCGTGCAATCGTTTCAGCGTGATGATAGGCCTCAACTTAACACTGCTGTCAGGCGTGTTAACGTGGGGCTGGAGAAGTCACTGAAGGTGGAGAGCATGGCTCACATTGCAGTGATGCAGTTGAGTCTGTCATTAGATTGGGTTTCACTAGGCATGGTCTGCACCTCAATAGGAATGGGAAGTGGAAGTTGGCAAAACTTGTAGGTAACAGTGTAGTGGGCGGTGATGGGATCACTCATGGAAAAATTCCTGTTGTAGTTTCTGCTAGAGCTGCACCTTTTTTAGACTGAAGTCGGCTGATAGATGTACCAGCTTAAAGGAAGTCCCTCTAACAAAGGAATCACCTTCAGAGTAGGTCAGGTATCAAAGCAGAGAAGAAATTAGCATATCTTATCAAAATATAAGAGGTATTAGAGATAAAGTTAGTTAAATGCTTACAAATGTTGACTCTGACATTATTGGTGTATCAGATAATTTGATGATTTAGAGGCTCTCTCTGCCAGGATACAGATTAGCTGGCTGTTTTTCAAGGAGTTCCTTGCGGAATGGGGAGTGGCTACGTATGTGAAAACAGTATTCCGTTTGAGACGACAGACGTATCATGGCACTGCACTGAACAGATATTGGAGTGTTGTGCAAGGGCAGTTGAATTTAGTGACACTAAACTTCTCATTGTTGTTGTTTATAGATCCCCTAACTCTGACTACAGAGCATTTCTGCTCAGGATAGAGAGGGGTCTTGGTTCACTTTATAGTAAGTACCGAAAATCAGTTATATGTGGTGACTTCTACATTCCTTTTGTACATGATTATGTAAGAAAAAGAATGTTGGTAGATCTCCTAACTCACATGATCTGATGCAGATTGGATTTTTTCCAATCAGGTTGCAGGGGAACAGTAGCACAGCCATAAACAATATTTTTGAAACTTCCTGGCAGATTAAAACTGTGTGCCCGACCGAGACTCGAACTCGGGACCTTTGCCTTTCGCGGGCAAGTGCTCTACCATCTGAGCTACCGAAGCACGACTCACGCCCGGGACTCACAGCTTTACTTCTGCCAGTATCTCGTCTCCTACCTTCCAAACTTGACAGAAGCTCGGCTTGGAACCTTGCAGAACTAGCACTCCTGAAAGAAAGGAGACATGGCTTAGCCACAGCCTGGGGATGTTTCCGGAATGAGATTTTCACTCTGCAACGGAGTGTGCGCTGATATAAAACTTCCTTTCTTTCAGGAGTGCTAGTTCTTCAAGTAAGTGTGCAGACGTTTTCAGTCTTACTAATGGTGACTGTGTGTTGAACATGATTCAAAGAACACATATTGATGACTTTATGAGGGGTAGAATACTAGGGCGACTGGATGCTAGTCAAACACAGCAGGTCGTAGCACGGGACCTCCATACGCCACAAAGTGTGATCTCAAGATTATGGCAGCGGTCCCAGCAGACAGGAAACGTGTCCAGGCGCTACAGTACGGGACGTCCACAGTGTACAACACCACCAGAAGACCGATATCTCACCATCAGCGCCCGCAGATTGCCACGGAGTACTGCACGTAGCCTTGCTCGGAACCTTACCGCAGCCACTGGAACAGCTGTCTCCAGACACACAAACGACAGACGACTGAACAGACATGGCATATTCGCCCAGAGATCTGCAAGGTGCATTCCACTGACCACTGGTCACAGGAGAGCCCGTAAAGCCTGGTGTCAAGAACACAGTACATCGTCATAGGAACAGTGGTCTCAGGTTACGTTCACAGACGAGTCCAGGTATAGTCTGAACAGTGATTCTCGTTCAGTTTTCATCTGGCGTGAACCAGGAACCAGATCCCAACTCCTTAATGTCCTTGAAAGGGACCTGTATGGAGGACGTGGTTTGGTGGTTTGTGGTGGGATTATGATTGTTAAACCTACACCTGTGCATATCTTTGACAGAAGAACTTTAATAGGTCAGGTGTATTGGGACGTCATTTTGCACCAGTATGTCCGACTTTTCAGGGATGCAGTGGTCCCACCTTCCTCCTGGTGGAAGATAACGCACGGCCCCACCGAGCCGTCATCGTGGAGGAGAACCTTGAAACAGAAGATATCATGTGAATGGAATGGCCTGTTTGTTCTCCGGACCAAACTCCATCGAGCACGTCCGGATATCTCTCGGTCGACATAGCGCTGCACGTCTTCAAAGCCCTACGACACTTTGGGAGCTCCGACAGGCACTGGTACAAGAATGGGAGGCTATACCCCAGCAGCTGCTCGACCACCTGATCCAGATAATGCCAACCCGTTGTGCCGCCTCTGTACGTGTTCATGTTGATGATATCCCATACTGATGTCAGGGTACATGCGCAGAAAACAGTGGCGTTTTATAGCACATGTGCGTCGGGACGGTTTTCTCAACTTATCACCAATACCCTAGACTTACAGATCAGTATCCTGTGTGTTTCTTATGTGCCTATGCTATTAGCGCCAGATTTGTGTAGTGCAACGTTGTGTGGCACCACGTTCTGAAATTATTCTTAATTTATGAGCATGAGTGTGGATGAGCATTCTATTAGTAAAACGTCAAATGTCCTTTCAGACCACGATGCATAAATTTTAACACTAAAACGCTTTTGTATTCAAACAATTGTTACATATCATTACAAACTATGTATGAAAGCTAATTCAACGGCAATAGACAGTTTATTAAACCTCGTTACGGAACCAGAGTGGCAGAATGTTTACACTACCGATAACACAGATGAGAACTATAATACTTTCCTTAGAACACTTCTCATAGAGTTACTTTCCATTAGAATGTTCTAAATAGGGTATTACCTGTAAAAGGCAACCTGGATGCCTGATTACGGGGATAAGGATACCATGCAGAACAGAGCGCGAATTATAACAAAATGTTAGAAGCAACCTATTACTAACAGTATTATCAGGTGCTCAAAAATGTTATTAGGAAGGCAAAGTGTATGTGGTACAAAAATAGAATAGCTCATCACAGGATAAAGTCAACACCATATGGTCAGTTGTGAAGGAAGTGTCGGGTCAGCAGCACAAGGTCGACGATATGAAGTCAGTTCGTAGTAAAAATATTTCTGTTAGTGATAATTCAGATATATGTACAGTATCTAATAATTATTTAGTGAGCATTACTGATGAATTAAATAAAAACTTAGCTTCTACAGGGAATCATATTACTCTTTTGGAAATGCCTTTCCGAGATTCATGTCTGAAATACTCCTCTGTGATACTGACAAGGGGGAGATTGAGTCAATAACTAAATCACTAAAAACTAAGGACAATCAGGGATATTATGAAGTGCCTAGCAGAATATTAACGTACTATGCAGCACATTTTAACCCTGTAATTAGCCATATTTGTAATTTTTCCTTTAAGAATGGCCAGTTTCCTGAACGATTAAAGTACTCAGTAGTGAAGCCGCTTTATAAAAATACAGAAAGCGATCGTATAGACAATTTTAGAGCAATTTCTATGCCATCAGTGTTTCCTAAAGTTGTTGAAAAGGCTGTGTATATAGGATAATTGATCATTTTATATAAAATAATATGCCATCCAATGTTGAGTTCGGCTTTAGAAGTAGTTTAACAACTGAAAATGCTATATTTTCTTTCTTCTGTCAGGTACTGGATGCACTAGACAAAAGGTTTCTAACGCTAGGCAGATGTTTTGATTCAGTTACGGCGTTTGATTATGTTGATCACAAAATATTGCTGCATAAGTTGGGCCATTATAGAATATGGGGAGTAGCTCTTAATTGGTGCATCTCTTACTTTAACAACAGACCGCAAAAAGACTTTCACAACAGAGAGTGTTGAGAATAACTGTGAAGTGGCGCCTGAGTGGGGCACAGTCAAACGGTGGATACCCAGGTATCAGTGTTGGGGCCACTCCTTTTCCTTATTTATAGAAATGATATGCCCTCTAGTATTACAGGTAATCTTAAATATTTCTTTTTGCTGATGACACTAGCTTGGTAGTAAAGGAAGTTGTGTGCAACATTGGCTCTGTTTCAAATAGTGCAGTTCATGACTTAAGTTCATGGGTTGTAGAAAATAAAGTAACGTTAAATCACAGTAAGACTTAATTTTTCTGCCACACAATTCAACAGAATCCGGCGTTTCAATTTCACAGAATAGTCGTATGATTAGTGAAAATGAATAGTTAAAATTTATAGGTGTTTAGATAGATAGTAAATGTCATGGAAAGCCAACATTCAAGAACTTTTTCGAAGACTTAATGCTGCAATTTTCACTATTCGAACGCAAACTGCAGTATGTGATCGTTCGACACACAAACTAGTTTATTTTACTTATTTTCATTCGCCAATGTCATATGGAGTTATATTTTGGGGTAACTCCTCCCATTCTCAAAGGATACATTTGGTACAGAAATGGGCAGTTCAGGCAATAAGTGGCGTAAGTTCGCAAGCCTCTACTCGACCCCCGTTCACTAGCCTTCTAGTATTGTTACATTAGCCTCTCAATATATACATTCTTTATTGTCGTTTCTTGTTAACAGCATCAGCCTATTCCCGAGAATTAGCTAACGTTCACTCAGTTAAAACAAGGCAGAAATCGAAGCTGCATTTGCATCGCACTTCTTTAACTCTAGTGCAAAGAGGTGTGCAGAAAACCGCTCCATTCAATTTCAGTAAGTTACCACAAGAATTCAAAAATCTTAATCCTCGATCTTTCAAATCGAAAATGAAGAGTTTCCGTATAGGTCACTGCTTCTATTCTGTCGAGGAGTTCCTTTAAAAATTAAGCTGATTTCTGTTATATTGTTGATTGCCTTTACTTAAACTTATCACTTGACATTTTTGGGTTCACAAACAATTTATTTTATCTGCTATTACTTTTATGTTGTAATTTCATGTACTAACACGTTCCATGGTCTTGGGAATTTGCTCGTCAATTTCGTCCTACGGATCCTGGACGTGTAAATAAAATAAAGTAAATGAAGGTATAGATGAATTTTTTTTACACCAATGGAATTTTGAGAAAACAAAAATGAGCTGGCAGTGTGATGGGAGATTTCAATTCGAAAGTAGAGGAAGGTAGAAGATTAGACATTGTAGGATAATTTGGACTAGGAGAGAGGAATTCTAGAGTGGATGATCTTCAAATTTTTGCTGTATCAATGAATTTAGTGTTTATGAACATCTTGTTTAACACTCTCTGTACCAGGCCTATTTTATGCACCCGTCCCTAGAAACCGGGCAATTTTACCAATATTAAAAAAATTACTGCATCAAATCTACTGTTTGGATTGTGGCAAATTTGGTACCATCTTGAAGCTGCACATTTCTACTTTAATTCTGAGTGAAAGAAACTACTTTACAATGCACAGCTTTAAGGTACAGTTATAGAAATCACTTAGATGTTTTAAGAATTTAGAAAAAGTCATACGAATAAGGGAATACAATTGTGATTTATTTTTAACCAAAATTGTGGCACTACATTACATGTTTCTGATAGTATACAGTATTACATATAAATTTCACACAGAATCATATTGTTTTTTAGTGTGGAAAATTTTAAAGCAAGGTTCCAGGCAGAGTGCAACGCCACACTGTTCACATTCGTATCGTGTCTCTTTGCGAGAAGCCTTGCCACTCTGTTTCTTGCTCCTGGAACTGCACACGTGACACACACGAGCAGCATACTTCTTAGTAGTTGCAGGTATGTGCTGCAAAAAATGTCTCTTTGTTAGCCGACCTACAGTTCCTTCATTTCTTGGAATGAATTCAAGTGTGTCGTCTTCAACAAGCTGAACTGCAAGCACTGTTATAAAGTCTGTTATTGTAATATTCTTCCTGTGCACTGCATTGTACAGCCAAAATGCATTTGATACTCCCATAAGCAGCAAATGGAAATATAATTTTCGCCACCATTTCACAGTTCTGTGCTGGAACGGATTGTACTGCAGGCGTTGGTCTCCAATATCCACTCCAATTTTATTGAGGTTGTAATCAAGTACCTGAAGTGGTTTCAATACTACAGACCCATTTCTCTTAGTATGCGTACCAAATGTTGCTTGATGCCTTGTAGACAATGTATACACATCTCTCTTATCTTTCCACTTCATTGCCAATACATTATCTTTACGCCGAAAAGACATTTCGCCCTTTTTCAGCTTAGCAGATACTAAATCTTTAGGCAATCCTTTCCTGGATTTGTTCACAGTACCAACAGCTCCAGTGCCTTTCTCTGCCAGTTGCTGAAATAGCTCTGGACTGGAATAAAATCGATCTAAATACACAGTGTGGCCTTTGTTCAGCAAGCTGCTGTCAGACAACAATCGCAAAATAACCGCAGACGAAGAATTGTCAACAATACGCTTACCAGCATAAACTTCAAAATTTACAACATAGCCACTACTGGCTTCAGCAACAGCATATACTTTCAGTCCATACTTATGAGGCTTATTTTGCATGTAAACACGGAAACTCACACGACCTCGAAATGGGCAAATTCCTTCATCAATTGTCACTTTTTCTGAGGGACGATATGCCTGGATACATCGCTCCTTCAAATTATTATAATATGGCAAAACTTTGTAAAGTGGATGAAATCCATCTTCGCCTGGTTTTTTCTGATTTGAATTGTCAACAAGATGCAAGCATGACAGTATCTGAGTGAAACGCAAACGGCTCATGACATGGGGACAAAAGTTACAACTAAGAACAGGATTAGTGCTCCAATGGTCCGCAATTTTTGGCTTTTTCGAAACACACATGTGGAAAATAATACCCAAGAAACGCCTCATCTCACTTATAGTCACTGGCTTCCACGAACTCAAAACTGAATGGGGCTTCAGATTATTTCCTCTTCTTTTCTTCTGTATTGTCTGTGATGCATACAAATTTGTCTGTCTCTTGAGTTCATTTACGTCACTGTCAGTAAGGAACACTTTACTGCAATCCAGTACAGAACTCGACTCATCAATATCCACTAGTATCTGCCTGGGTGTCGTGTTGACAGGCAGAGGTCGGTAGGTGTCAACTGCAGTCCACTCACTGTCTTTCGGATACGGCACAGCTGCTGGATTTGAAGCAACACCTTCAACATCATTCTCGTCTTCATCTGAAGACAAACTGTCATCAATCTCGTCTTCTAAAAAGAATATCACATTATGTGTAACTACATACATCGTTTACACATGTTCAACAGATATGTGCGTACTGCACAATTACGTGGAAAATTCGGAAATACGTACCTTCAAACACACCATTGCATTCAGAATCGTCTGAATCACTCTCTACATTATCCAGAGTGTCGCTATGATTGATCAAATCCGCAATTTCTGCGTCTGATAAACCGCGCCGAAACATGATGACAAACAACTGAATGATATACAGACTGAGAACGCAAAGATAAGTTTTAACATGAATTACAGCGCTGCCGTGACATCTATGGACGCATTTTGTTAATAAACATCTGAAAAACGTATAGCGCTGGCCAAACCCGTAGAAATAACGTTGCAGTGTTTTGAATGAAATTAAATGTAGCGGCCCGTAAATTTTACGGGCTTGGTGATTTTCGCGCGATCCCAGGCCCGTAAATTTTACGGGCTTGGCGCTTAGAGTGTTAAACTTCCACCTAGAAGACTGTATATATGGAAGTGCCCAGTGAGCAGACCTAGTAAATCTGTAAGAAACCCGATTGATTTCATAGTAGTAAATAAACGTTTCAGGAAAAGTTGCATATCAGTAAAACTACACCCAGGACCAGGCAGGGGTAAACTCTGGCGACACGCCACATGTAGGACTTTTCAAAGTTTGAATGAAGAGAGTGAAGAGGAAAAAAAAGGAAAACTACAATTTGATGAAGACTCTATAATAAAACAGAACATCAAACTGAACTTAGCTAGACGATTGACACAGAAGATATTACATGTAACAATGTCAGTTTAGAATTGAAAAAATTAGAGAGTCTTGTACAGCAAATAAGAGAAATGTACATGAAACCAGAGAGAAAGAAGTGGAAGTCATGGATGAAGAATGAGATACTGAATATAATGGTGCAAAAGGGGGAACGCAATGGAACACAGGAAGATAAATAAGGATATCAGAAGACAAATAAGGCAAAAGAAAATGAAGAAGTGAAGCAATGTGAGGAAATCGAGTTTTATCAAAATAAATATGATAGTTTCAATACACACAAGAAGTTCAAAGAAATAACAAGGGAACACAGGAAGAGCATCATCTGAAAACTAGTGAATGAAGCAGCGAATTTGAAGGCAGAATTACGAGACAAGAAAAAGACATGGAGAAAATATATAGAAAATTTATTGCATGACACTAGCCGTGTGGTTAATTCAGGTATAAATGAAATAAATGGTAGACCAGAATATAAATAGAACATGAGGGATATACTAGAAATAGAGGTTCCAATAGTCATTAGTCAGATGAAGGACGGAAAGGACGCACTGACATATAAAGTAGAAGCAGTTCTTCAAATTGATTGAAAAATATATAAGATGGTTAAAATAAGTTTTCAATCAAATTTATGTGTCTGGAAACATTCCATTGGAGTGACTCAAATCAAAATTAATTAGTCTGTCCAAAAAGCGAAATGCAAAACAATTCACAGATTATCGTACAATAAGCTTAATGAGCCTAATCAGTTTGGTTCTTTTAATGTCGTGGGTACGAGAGAAGCCTTGTTCAGTGAACAAGCACTGTTTCAGAGATGCAGAGAAGTAAATGAAATTGTATTTCCTGGCCACATAGATTACCAAAAGACTTTTGATAGAGTAAACCAAGACGAATCAACGGAGATTTTGAGAAATGATGGAATGGAGGAAACAGATCTGTGAATCATCAAGAACCTGTACCAGAATCTAATAGCAGTATTGTGTTCTGATGGAGAACACACTGAAGCAGTCGAAAATCTCAGGTGAGTAAGACAGGGATGTATCTTGTCACCCATACTGTTTAATATATACTCAAAATTCAAATTTAGAGAATCCATAGAGGAATTAGAAGAAGTAACTGTGATAAATGGAATAAGATTGAACAACATTCGATATGCCGATGATATTATTGTATTTCCTAACCCTATTCAAGCGTTATAATTATGAATGGCTAGAATTATAGGAGTTGGCAGTCAATACAGACTTGAAATAAATACCACAAAGACAGAACCCATCGCCATAAGCAAGGAAAATATTATGGGGGTAAACGTAACCATAAACCAGTGAACTATAGAAAGGGTAAAACAATACACATACGTTGCAACCATAATAAATGAAATTTGGGATTACTCATAAGAAATCAAGTTTCGCATTGGGAAAGCAAGAAGCGTGTTTCATAAAATGAGTGGTGTCTTGAAAAGTCATAAACCTACGTCTAAGAACGAAAATCAGACTTTTGCACTGCTATGTATATTCTGTCCTCCTATGTGAGGTAGAGACATGGGCAAGAAGCTGGGGGCCTTTGAATTGGTTCTTTACAGGCGGATCTTGAGAATATCTTGAACCCAGAGAGTGCCAAGCGTAGAAGTTTTGAGAAGAATGAACACAACATCGAAATTAATCAAATTAGTAAAATGCCAATAGTTGAAATATCTAGGACATATCGCACATAATACACATAGATATGATTTGCCACAAAAAATATTTCAAGGGAAAATAAACAGCAAAAGAGGTCCTGGAAGAATATGTAGGTTTGATAACCTTAGATGCTGATACAGTATGTCTTCAACAGAACTATTCCATGCTGCTACCAACAAGAGAAGATTAGCCATCATGATCGCCAATCCAGACTGGATAGGCACCGAAAGAAGAAGATGAATGAGGATGTTTTCCAGTTTTCTTCATATTTATTCTTCTGTTGTACTATTCTGACTTTGTGACTGTAGAATTCCAGTAGTCTCTCCTGCGAGTTCTTATTTGTACTAGTCATTCTCCTGTTACATCTCTCTATCGCTCTTCCCTTCCTAAATGGGCATTAAAATCTCCAATAAAATTTCAGGTCACATTTTTCTTTATGTTTTTTGTCATTTGATCTAATAGTTTCTAAAACTCACCCATATCTTACCTATGTTCTTTCACATTATTTATCTCAAAAGTCAGAGATTGGACATTTATTATTGTTTGTATTTTAATTGCAGCTTTTATGGTCACTGTAGATAACATGGGAGATTGCAATTTAAATTGTATAATGGGTTCAGTTCTTTTGAGATTGACCACAAACGCTGTTCCAAACATTGGACATTGGTAATATTGCATACCCTGATATTCGATTATATATTCTATATCCTTGTGATTCTACTGATTGGTAATCAAGGTTTCTCCTTTCTTGATGTTCAGTTACCTTGAAGTCCATTTCGCCTGTCAAAATAAAAAAAAAAACTGTTATAATTTTTATGTGTTTTCTGTCTTTCCCTTTGTTACCTTAAATTGAGGAGGTATGTACAGTCTATTTAACTAAACGAAGGCAGTTTGTTTGTTGCCATACACGTTTCACTTCATTTATTACAGAACCATCATCAGTAGCCTGTAATGCATGTTTCTTTTTCTACGTACAATAAAGGTATTATATGTTAGATATAATATGCTGATATATTACTTTTCCTCTTGTTTTTCTCTTGCTTTTTAGGTTAGAAGGAACTTTTGTAGCACAAGTTTCGTATTGTGAATGTATAGTTCGGTGTTACGATTTCCAGCACTGTTGAGACACGTGTATTCCTGGAGATGTACGAGGGCAGTTCAATAAGTAATGCAACACATTTTTTTTCTGAAACAGGGGTTGTTTTATTCAGCATTGAAATACACCAGGTTACTCCCCAATCTTTTAGTTACACAAAACTATTTTTCAACGTAATCTCCATTCAATGCTACGGCCTTACGCCACCTTGAAATGACGGCCTGTATGCCTGCGCGGTACCATTCCACTGGTAGATGTCGGAGCCAACGTCGTCCTGCATCAATAACTTCTTCATCATCCGCGTAGTGCGTCCCACGGATTGCGTCCTTCATTGGGCCAAACATATGGAAATCCGACGGTGCGAGATCGGGGCTGTAGGGTGCATGAGGAAGAACAGTCCACTGAAGTTTTGTGAGCTCCTCTCGGGTGCGAAGACTTGTGTGAGGTCTTGCGTTGTCATGAAGAAGGAGAAGATCGTTCTGATTTTTGTGCCTACAAACACGCTGAAGTCGTTTCTTCAATTTCTGAAGAGTAGCACAATACACTTCAGAGTTGATCGTATGACCATGGGGAAGGACATCGAACAGAATAACCCCTTCAGCGTCCCAGAAGACTGTAACCATGACTTTACCGGCTGAGGGTATGGCTTGAAACTTTTTCTTGGTAGGGGAGTGGTGTGGCGCCACTCCATTGATTGCCGTTATGTTTCAGGTTCGAAGTGATGAACCCATGTTTCATCGCCTGTAACAATCTTTGACAAGAAATTGTCACCCTCAGCCACATGACGAGCAAGCAATTCCACACAGATGGTTCTCCTTGGCTCTTTAAGGTGTTCGGTTAGACAACGAGGGACCCAGCGGGAACAAACCTTTGAATATCCCAACTGGTGAACAATTGTGACAGCACTACCAACAGAGATGTCAAGTTGAGCACTGAGTTGTTTGATGGTGATCCGTCGATCATCTCGAACGAGTGTGTTCGCACGCTCCGCCATTGCAGGAGTCACAGCTGTGCACGGCCGGCCCGCACGCGGGAGATCAGACAGTCTTGCTTCACCTTGCGGCGATGATGACACACGCTTTGCCCAACGACTCACTGTGCTTTTGTCCACTGCCAGATCACCGTAGACATTCTGCAAGCTCCTATGAATATCTGAGATGCCCTGGTTTTCCGCCAAAAGAAACTCGATCACTGCCTGTTGTTTGGAATGCACATCCGTTACAGACGCCATTTTAACAGCTCCGTACAGCGCTGCCACCTGTCGGAAGTCAATGAAACTATACGAGACGAAGCGGGAATGTTTGAAAATATTCCACAAGAAATTTTCGGTTTTTTCAAACAAAATTGGCCAAGAAAAAAAATGTGTTGCATTACTTATTGAACTGCCCTCGTATTTGTTGTTCTCCATACTCCAGCTCTCTGATTTCTGGTGTTGTTTCATACATACTTGTCACAACACTTGTTTCACTTTTACTTCCATTTGGTGATCAACATTGGTGTGTTGTTGGTGTGTAGTGCTTCAAACTGTTGTTGTCTGTTTGCCTGCCTTTTGTTTCTGTCGTGTTTGCAGTTTTTTATTAGTTTTGTGTATGTGTGTGTGCGTGTGTGTGTGTGTTCGTGCACACGCGCATGAGCGCGTGTGTGTATTCTGCTGTTTTCTTTATTTTCTTTTTTAAAATAAATATAAGTGTGTGTGTGCATGTGTGTGTTGGGGGGGAGGGGAGAGCAAGAGAGAGAGATAGAGAGAGAAGATGGGAAGAAGTTTAAGTAATTATTTATCCTTGTTACATTTCGGTTTGTTATTGTTTTGTTGGCTAGCATGATCAGAGAGCTATTCTATATAAGGATTTAGTGATTGAGTACCTTCGTTTCCATTGCAATGACTGTTTTTATGTGAAAATTTTCTTGCAATGTCAGGAGCGTCTTATTGTGATTATTCACTCTGATAACTGTCATGTGACAGTTCATGGTTCATGTCCATGTTTATCAGATGTTCCTCGAAGGTGGAATGACTGTTTTCATGTTCCCAACTTCTTATATGTTCTTTATATCTAGTTTTAAAGTTCCTGCTCGTCATCCCCAGATATACTGATTAACATTCTTGGCACTATAGCTGGTATATAGGTGCTCCTTGGTATTTATTTAGTTTTTCTGTACTTTGTACATTTGACCGTAGTATTTTTTCATCCCCAAATATACTGATTAACATTCTTGGCACTCTAGTTGGTATGTAGTTGCTGCTTGGTATTTTTCTGTTTTTTCTATACTTTGTAAATGTGACTGCAGTATTTTTCTTATTCTGTAAGATACTTGTAATCCGTGTTTCTTTGGTAAATTTCCTTTCTTATGTGTTTCTTTGTGTTTGTATGTGACAGTGTACCATTTTTTTCCGTTATTTATGTCATGAGAGGTAATGCTTTCTGTTTCTGTGTGTGATGTAGTGTCTGTGGGGTTTTTGCCCTCTGCTTGTTTTGATTTTTCTTTAGTCGAGTTTTAATTTTTTGACTTCGTTTTTGTACGATGTGGAGGCTGTAACCATTGTTTGTGGCTATGAGTTGTGTTTCTGGTAACTCTTTTCATAAATTTCTTTGCTGAGTGGGATGTTATTTAACCTGTGTAGCATGTGTCGTAGGGCAGCTATCTTTTGATTTTGCTGGTGGTTGGATGAAGCATGTGAGGTTATGTCTGTGGTTGCTTGCTTTCTGAAGATGTCAAATATGTGCTTATTGTTCACTCTATGTGTTGTTACATCGAATAATTGTAGTTGCTTTTGTGTTTCTTTTTCTATGGAAAATTGAATATTTTTATGAATGTTGTTTATAACTTTATGAAGTTTATCAATTTTTCTCTGTTGGTTCATTTACCATACCGATTATGTCGTTCACATTTTTTTACCCTCCATTTTTGAGGACTGTATCAAAGATTTATTTTTTATGTGGTTGATGTAAATATTTTCCAGTGTTTCAGAAATGATCCCATTGTAAGCCCATCTTCTTTTAAGTGAAATTCCTTTTGAAATTGGAAGTCATTTTGGGATGTGGTGGCTTTGAGGGTTTTTGTTATTTCATGAACATTGTCTGCAGGTAATTTGTTGTATGTCAGTAAGTTTTCTTCAATTAGTTTTATTGTGTCTGTAGTTGGTATTGAAGTGTACATTTTTCTATGTCAAAAGAAATGAATAATGCTGTTTGTGGGATGTGTAAGTCTTTTATTTGTATTATGAAGTCATTTGAGTTTTTCAATTTTTTTCTGGTTTTCATTTCATAATGTTGCATTATGATTTTTTCATGTGTTTTACCAAACGGTATGATGGTGCACTTATGAAATTAATAACAAACGTCAATGTAATATTTTGTTTGTGAACATTAGGTTGGCTTCTGTTGGTGGTTTTGGGCTGGCAGCCCTATGACACATGTTACACCAGCTAAATAACATCCCACTCAGCAAAGAAAATTATGAAATAGAGCTACACACGATACAACTCATAGCCACAAACAATGGTTACAGCCTCCATATATTACAAAAATTCAATCAAAAATTTAAAAAACAACTAAAGAAATATCAAAACAATCAGAGAGCAAAGAACTGTACAGGCACTACAGCAGACACAGAGACACAACGCAATAATTCCCAGATCATGCTAACCACCAAAACAGTAACAAACCGAAATGTAACCAGGATAAGTAATTAATGAATCTCCTTCCCCTCTTCTCTCTCTCTCTCACACACACACTTTTTCCACCGCCCAACACACACACACACACACACACACACACACACACACAAACCTGTACAAAAAATACATTTGCACACAGAAAATTACACACACAAACCCTCACACGCACGTACACAGACAACCTTATGTTTATAAAAAAAGAACAAGAACAATAATACATTTGCACACAGCAAATTACACACGAACACACACACACACACTTATATCTATTTATTTTTAAAAAATAAAAAAAGAGCAGAATACATACAAAGTCGAGCATATGTGCACGAAAACACACACAACAAATGAAAATATCAAACACAACAGTAACAAAAGACAGACAAACACACAACAGTTTGCATCACTACACATTGAAACACACATATGTTGATCACCAAATGGAAGTGAAAGTGAATCATGTGATGTGACAAGTGTGTATGAAACAGTGCCAGAAAGCGGCCAGCTGGAGTTGAAGAATAACTTATGCATTTGTAGGAACACACACATGAGTTAACAGCGCTGGAAATTGTAACACCGAACTAGACATTCACAATACGAAACTAGTGCTACAAAAGTAGCTTCTAACCTAAAAAAGCAAGAGAAAAAAAACGACACAATGTAATATATCTGCATATTATATCTATCACATATGATGTTTATGGTATCTATTAAAAGAAACTCGTATTTCAGGTCACTGACTTATGCTTTCCAAATAAATGAAACGAAATGTGTATGGCAAAAAACAAACTGCCTTCATTTAGTTGCATAGACGGTACATACCTCCACAAAAAAATTTTGTTTACCTAGTTTTGTGTCTCAATTAATGTTGGTTTTGCTAAGTGGTTTATCTGACCTGCCTTGAGTGTAAATTTTGATCTCGAGTCAGTTTTGAATAATTTCAGATGCTCCAAGTCATCTAAGTTATCTTTGAAGCAACTGTGCACTGTATCTCAGTGCTGCCTTCCTAGGCAATTTGCAAGTGTTCCATTTTTCTTTAGAAAATTTCCTTTTGTCAGAGTGTTACATATTCCTTAACTGTATCTGGAATTTGCAAATTTACTTTTGTTACTCCATTTTCAATACAAATTTAACAATGATTAGTTTGTCTCAGGTACATCTTTTTAATAATTTCCTTTTAAATGTTCAGTCTACAATCAGTTCATTTAATTTTGCGTTATATATTTTACAGTCATCGCTATTATTACTGATATTTTCAGCTTCAAATGTGTTTTTAATAGTTCTTCTTCCTTATCAGCTCATGAGATTTATAAAGATTAGATCATAGTATTTATATTTTCTCATACTTCATAAACAGATAATTATACTCGTGATATTTTAATTATTTTAATGATAAATTTTATATTGTGGGATTTTAAAGTTTATTGTATTGCATCATCTCAGAAGTGTGGAGATCACAATTGTTTCTTAAGTCTAATATTTCTCCAGACTTCGGAAATTGTAGGTAAAACGTAATTGTATGTAGTATGTCTAGAATTATAAAGGGTTCATAATACATATTCATGATATATATCACTACCTTTTTGTGAGGTTTTACTAGAACTAAGTCACTGATCTTGTGCTTTTCTGTTCTATCTCGTCATTCTCGTTTTTGCTTCTTATTCCATTCCGGTTTTTAGCTTTTCTTTCCTCTGTTATAAATATAGTTCATTTACTGTGCAAAATGTTACTATTTCCTCTGCTTGGCTCCTGGACTTTCTGCCCCATCATTTCTAGAGAAAAACCAGTACTTTCGTCATTTACTCTCTCGATGGAAACATGTACGTACTTCCCCCAAAACATATAGTTAATGTGGCAGTGTGTACCATCCAACCTATCTATTTTACTTAACAATTTCTATTTCAAGACACCTTCAACACGTCTATCCGATTTGTACAACATTTACTTTATTTTGAGGCCATTTCTTCCTCTTGCACTTCATTTCTTTAATGGATTTGAATTTGCGTTGACTTAACTCAACTTCCTCAACCTCTGAACCAGAAAGTTGATCGATCCCAACCAATTATATTTTCCGACTGCTATTATTACGACTTAAGGGCATTTGTGTTTTATTCGATGGAATATCTGAACGTCATTACTCTCACCCATCAGCACATTACACATGTTTTCATTGATACTTGATCTGTATTCTTTCCAAACTTTTCAGTATATAAACATAATTTTCATATTCTCTGCAACATCACTGTTAGTATTTTGCAATGCTAACAAAGTTTGGCCATTTAATGGAGAGTGGTCGATCTTGGTAACTTGTGGTAACTTGTTTAATATCCTTCTACTCGTATTTGTCATCTACCCAATTCCATTTTAATCATAGCTGTTCCTTCTACCGACGTTCATGAGACGTTGGTTTATAGACAATGTCAGTTTCGCTCTCATTATCTGTTTCTCATCCCTCTCCCATACGTACTTTCAATGCGCTTACTGCTCCGTTACTTTTGGTTGAAGTCATAAATATGTAGTCAAACCCTTCTACCAGCAAAGAACTTAGTGGGGTATTGTCCAAACTTCGGTCTGGTGGCACAGCTGGTTTCTGTCACCTGCGGCTTGGGCCTCTAATTCATTCATCCCATTCTTGTACGCCACCATCTGAATATCAGATTGCTTCTGAATTTTATTCCTTAAGTCTCAGTAGTATTGCTCACATTCTTGTTTTAGCTGTGCACCAACGCAACACCATTTCACAGTCTTCACTGTTATTGTCACTACATCTTCGCTGTTTACAGGCTCTTCTCACAAGAAGTAGGATACTTTGAAAATCCAATGTTGTCGAATAAAACAACAAGTATACGATTACCAGTAACTGATTATTTGTATGTACAATGGGAAAATAGTCTTGCTTTCCTGACTGGGCAGATTAACTCCAAATGCAAACATTTTGTGTTAGGATTTACTGTGAATGTTATTGAAATAGAATGAAACATCAAGTTTACTGTTACGAGTCAAGGTTTATTTATATCCACAATGAGAAACCAGTGTTGATGTCTTACTAGGCAGATTAATTCTATGTGACTGGTCAAGTGTACAATTAGAAGTCGTGAAAAGTTGTCAGTTTTCTTGATCGTGTTAAGAGCTGTAGACCAATTCAATGCTTATCATATTTTAACACATTTTTTGGAAAATCATTATGTATGAACGACAGCTAATTTAACACTTTTCCCAGTTCAGCTAAAATTAATACTTCTTATGTAAATGAGGAAAATATCCTCTATAATCTTCAAGTGAATACTTTTATGCAAATGAATTTTACTCAAGTGTTGTAGCAAAGCGATCCATCAAAAAATTCGGAACAACACAAATGTTTTCTTTTAAGGGAACACTGCAGCTACTGCTGCTGCAAACATTATCGGCTCAGCTAAACATACAATAAGATTTAAGAAAAAACGCATGCATTTTAAAATTAACCATTAACATTCTTTAGGTAGAACTGACAATCTGTTTAAAACAAAAAACGGTCTTAATCACATTATGAATAGAACTGAGCCTGTATCTCCTATATATTAATGAAAACAAAAATGTGCGTAGCATGCTTCTTTAACAGTAGTGTGGTTGATGAGGCAGTGCCGGCCGCGGTGGTCTAGCGGTTCTAGGCGCTCAGTCAGGAACCGCGCGACTGCTACGGTCGCAGGTTCGAATCCTGCCTCGGGCCTGGATGTGTGTGATGTCCTTAGGTTAGTTAGATGTAAGTAGTTCTAAGTTCTAGGGGACTTATGACCACAGATGTTGAGTCCCATAGTGCTCAGAGCCATTTGAACCATTTTTTTTTGATGAGGCAGTGCCAAAAACACCTCTGAAAGGTCTTGACGTTCCTGATTAAAACGATATGACAATAGCGTCGCTAAGGCCGACAGATTCAGTGTATTCAAAGAAAAGTTTAGCAGTTAGTGCAAACGCATAATTAAGGCTGGCAGTCCTTGAAACCACTACTGACAATTACCTGAGTGTTATTTAATACAAACGTGTCGATAAATTTTTTCCTCCAATAATTTGTTCAGTTGGTACCACACAGAATAAAGCTTCACGTAGCGCGCAGAAACACAAATGTTCACTGTCACTGACATCTGGCTGCATTTGCCCTCTTCCATCTGCCTGCCGTATAGATTTTTTTTTTTTTGTAAAATGTGTTCATAAAATGTAAGGTGACAAGGCCAGCTGTTACTCCCATCTCAACACTGTCGGCCAGATCTATCTATATTGCATTTCATGTTGTAGAAAAACGTTCCCTACATGGAAAAGACAAGGGCACAAACTGGGTCTTCCTCGAGCCAAGTGTCGTCCTTCTTTCTTATGCATGTCTATCAAGCATTGGCAATTATAAATAATATTACATTAATGATGAATTCCAACCATACACAAATCTAAATCTATTTTAATTCTTCAATCTTGAACAATAACTTAATTGCATATTTATCATTGCAATTAAAGCTTAAAAAATTTTACTAACTAAGCGCCTCAGGTCTCAACAACATACGAAGTGCAAGAACAATAAGAGAATTCGGGTATAATCATCAAGTCATATGATTCAATTACTTTAATATGAAGTACAGTAAACGTCAATAGGAAAAATGAATGAGAATGGAGAATATGTTTCATTTTGAAACAGAATGCGTCGTTAATTCTACGGGCATGAGGGTTGAACATCGCATTAATTGAAGGCTATATTAAGTACAGAGCCTCTTGAAAACGAGCTACTGAATTGCTTTTTGTCTGCTGAGGAAGGACGTACCAGCTGTGTATATTTCAGAATCAATGAGAAAACTTTTTCTCACCGTTTAAATATGAAACTAACTCAGTACTTACATGGATTTCGAACGACTAAAGCTAAACATATCGACACAGAAAAGTTTGATTTCCTTCCCTCTGTTTTAGCGAACCTACATTTGTGATCTTCTTTCGTGTTAGATTTGTTGCAACTGTCAGACTTAATCAACTGTGTGCGAGTATTGATGGTTTCCTACGGGAGAAAATAATGGTATATGGTGCACTCAATGAATGCTTCAACCACCTTAACAATAAAATTGCGAATGTATCACTACCAGGGAAGTATGTTTTAATGCACCCAGGCTCGAAAGACGGAGGTGCAAATGACTACTTAAGAACTAAACGATGTAAATTCAATACAAAAACGCTGCTTTTAACACTACCGTTTCGTACGTAACGTGTGTGGCACTTACCCATGATCACGAATTACTAAAGTGTCATGTAGAATAGACTCGAATTTTAAACATGGAAGCGCTTTGAGTATCCATGCTACTAAACCCAACTGAACTGCGAGGAGATGATCACGAAAGCCGGACTGCGTTGTTGCTGCTTAAACTGCGTATGCTCGTCATATTCGTTTTAAATATTCTCTACAACGCTGCTATTAAAACACTGCAAAGTTCCTAAACGATTGCACTTGTGGGTGTATGAATGTTTACTAAATACAAGTTAATCTGAGGATCGTCTTCCATCAGACAGTGGACAAAATATGACAGTAATGATATCACAAAGTTTATTTGACACACGGCAATTTTCCGAGCCCTCCACGACTCCCGTTAAAGTTCCAAGGGATTTTCAAGACAGACAATATCTGTACAGCTAATGAGGACGTACTAAATCTGTGTTTAACTTTCACTTGCCTTCTACCGTGATTTATTTCTTATATTTGCCATGCATCTGTTTCATGCGACCCTGCCATTGGTTGAGCTGGGTGGCTTTTTCTGAGGGCTGTATTCCTGTACCATCTTGATAGTCATTGCAGATAACAAGATAAAAAACTATTGGCAGATTAATAAGAAAGTGGTCTACTGACGACTAATTGATGATTATGATCACAAATGATATCGATGACGATCAAAAATTGTAAAGGAACACTATGCACAACTTATTTTTTGCTTGATAGGTTCTCGGGATTTACGCCGGATGATATTGTAGAAACCGCACAATATTTCAGCGAGACAACTGCCCGCCATCTTCTGGTGCTACTGTCGCGTCGCTGAGAAGCGCGCCAATTTATATGCTGGCTTTCTAGAACAGCGCAGGCGCCAGCGGGGCATAACGTCATCGAAGACCAATCGTAGACAGCGTCGAATACCAGAGCCCTCTGCTGGAGAAACGGGTTGCGGTCTGCGGAAGCGCGCCGCGGCGCGGGAAAATGCGGCAGGGAGCGACGGACCCCGTTCGCGCGCGCGAGGCGTTGGCGCGCGATTTAAGCGTCTGCGCTAAGGCATCCCATCTGCGTTGACTCGGTGCGGTTGCTAATCTGCGGCTGACGATTCCTTAGTGCCGCCAAGGCTGGCTCCCAGGCTTTGCTGAGGTGAAACCCCTTGTCTCTGTTTATTAGGTCACTGCTTATACGTATTTCGAGCGCCTCTTTGATGATGGAGTCCCAGTATGTGGAAGCATGCGAGAGGATCTTGGTTTCTTCATAATTCATGCCGTGTCCCGTGTCAAGGCAATGTTCAGCAACCGCAGATTTCTCTGGCTGACCCAACCTCGTGTGACGTTTATGTTCGTCGCATCTGTCTTTGACCGTACGACACGTCTGGCCAATATAAGATTTCCCACATTGGCACGGGATTTTGTATATTCCTGGTCTCCTCAGGCCGAGGTTGTCTTTAACAGAGCCCAGCATTGATTTCACTTTTGCTGGAGGTCGGAAAACACATTTAATCCGGTATTTCTTGAAAATTCTGCCCACCTTAAATGACACGCCACCGACATACGGTAGAAAAACCAACCCCGTTGTGTTATCTGCTTCTTCAGGTTGTTCTTGAGGTTTGGAGCGTACTGGTCGAAACGCGTTCCGGGCAAATACAGAGCGGAGACGGCTGAGCTCTGCCGATAAGCTGTCCTGATCTGAGATGGCTCTAGCCCTATGCACTAGCGTCCGTAATACACCGCTGCGCTGTGAGGGATGATGACAGCTCGTAGCTTGTAAATACAAGTCTGTGTGCGTAGGCTTCCGGAACACACTGTGACCCAAAGAGCCGTCTCCTTTTCTACGCACCAAAACATCCAGAAACGGGAGCTCACCATCTTTCTCTACCTCCATGGTAAAACAGATACTTGGATGGAGGGAGTTCAGATGTTCCAGGAAAGAAGGAAGCTTTGCTGTCCCATGCGGCCATACCACAAACGTATCATCTACATATCTCCAAAAACATTTGGGTTTCAGAACCGCCGTCTGAAGTGCTTTGTCCTCGAAATCTTCCATAAAAAGATTTGCTACTATGGGAGACAAAGGGCTACCCATAGCAACACCGTCAGTCTGCTCGAAATACTGGTTGTTAAATAAAAAGTAAGTCGAGGTAAGCACATGTTTGAAAAGGTGTAAGACGTCCTCTTCCAGCTTGGCTCCTATAAGTTGTAATGAGTCCATCAGAGGCACCCGTGTGAACAAGGAAACCACATCGAAACTCACTAGTAAGTCTGTAGATTCAAGACGCTGGTTCTTCATTCGCTGTATAAAATCTTCTGAGTTTCGAATATGGTGTTCACATTTCCCCACCATGGGACTCAGAAGAGAAGCTAGATGTTTAGCTAGATGGTATGTTGGGGCACCTATATTACTAACGATAGGGCGAATCGGAACATTCTCCTTATGTATCTTAGGCAGGCCATAAAGTCGTGGCGGAACTGGCGCTCGTTCTCTTAAACTCTTCTTCAGATGGTCAGGAAGTTGGCTGGATTTGAGGAGAGCGGATGTCCTTCGTTGTACGGCATCCGTCGGATCTTTCTGGAGTCGACGATACGCTGTATCCTGTAGTAGATCCATCATCTTGCCAAAATAAGATGTAGCAGGCATAAGAACAGTGGCGTTACCCTTGTCAGCTGGTAAAATTACTATATCATTGTCTTCTTTTAAAGAACGGAGCGCTCTTCTTTCTTCAATGGTGACGTTCTGCTTGGGTGCAGGCATCCTGGTTATTGATCTACAAGCCTCTCGCCTTATTTCTTCAGCAGCATCATTCGGAAGTTTTAAAACACCTTGTTCCACGGCACTGATGAACTCCTTGATGGGCAAGGTCTTGGGAGTAGGCGCAAAATTAAGTCCCTTTTCTAACACTGACATTGCAGCGTCACTCAGTGGTTTATCTGTGAGATTAAACACAGTCCGTCTGCTAAATTTCTCTTCTTGCAATGACCGGTGTGTAAGGCGTTGGAACTTAGAAGTTTGACGCGCTGTGGTTTGCTGCCGCACCCAGTCCGAAAACGCCCAAGTAGAGCTGTCCACCCACTCCCAGGAATCCGCAGACAGACCCGACGAGATCCTCAGGTGAAGTGAGAGCAGGCTTCTGGAGACTTGGTCTAATACTCGTCTAGTATAACGGATTCTTTCTCTCACCAGTGCCCTGCTTGCTCGTTGTTTAATTCTCCTGGCCTCCGCAGTGTCCACATAATGGGTAAACTTGGCGAAAGTTGGTGTAGTTTGCTGGTCCCGACATCTCAGTAAGAACGCGAGAGAGCACAACAGTCTCTCCCTTTTGTTGCGGAGTTTATCGAACTCACGTACTGCGTTAACCATCTCCTCCCCGTAGACCGCGACCCGTTTCTCCAGCAGAGGGCTCTGGTATTCGACGCTGTCTACGATTGGTCTTCGATGACGTTATGCCCCGCTGGCGCCTGCGCTGTTCTAGAAAGCCAGCATATAAATTGGCGCGCTTCTCAGCGACGCGACAGTAGCACCTGAAGATGGCGGGCAGTTGTCTCGCTGAAATATTGTGCGGTTTCTACAATATCATCCGGCGTAAATCCCGAGAACCTATCAAGCAGATGCAGCGCCGGGAAAGCCTCAAACAGCACAACTTATTTTTTCTTGAGAAACCACGCAAAAATAATTTCATCTCCTAAACTCATATGAATGTGAAGAATAATATGAGGCTCACGTAAGTCATTAAAATGGTTACATAACGGAAATCCGTATATCAATCATTCAGTAAAACATTGTATGCCATGTGAAAATCACCATAATTCAAAATTTTCTATCTTCACAAGTTCATCATTCAGATGTTCGCTAAGGCTAGTGGTGAATGCAAGAAGGCTGAAGGCCCTGCTTGTGGCTTCCCTCAAGATGATCAAGCCAGGATGCAATATTTTACATCATTTTAAACAAAAGTGTTATTGTTTGAAAATGAAAATTTTATGAACCAGAAATCTGTATTTGATTCACCATGGTTGAAGTACTGCTACAAATGTCCAATTCGCTCCAAATAAACTCATGTTGAGATGTGATAACGTATACCAAAGCAAAAATTGAAGAAAATTATAGATTTAGTACAAAGGTGAACGTTGAAACAAAAACTGAATTTCACAAAAAAGTAATTATAAGTTTTGATGTTTTAGTTTCAGTTTACCGTACTGAATTAGGTGATAAAACTTGTATTTTTATTGTCACTGGCACTGTAAAACTTACTCGGTGTCCACGTAAACCTTTTTCCATCGTTGTATCGTTATTTTTAAATATATTCGTGCTTAAAAGTAACCTGAATCCTGTAAATTGTGCGAATATGCAATCACAGCAAATCTAGTGATAGTAACATAAAGGAATACTAATAATGTACCCAAATAAAACCCCATCAGCTATAGATGTAAACGAGCAAAGAGCTTGTGGATTCCGAATGGTGGCAGTCATGTTCATAAAGTAAAATTGACTTCCCTACTGACGGCACTGTAATATCCCAGGAATTATAGTGTTTCCTGCCTCAGTAATTCATGGATAGATTCATTGTTGCAGAGATGCCAAGTGACTGTCATTTCGATTGTTGCAGTACTTCATTTTCCTCACTGCCTTTTTGTGCTGAAAAACGGAGTTTTAGAAGAAAACAAAATCACTCTTTTGGTGAAGCTAAACTAATCAGACGTAATTTTATTAATATGGCTTCCCCAGTCGTCTTGAGAAATTTTCTGTATCAAGGTTTGTAGGCACAATTAAACCAGATATTGTAGCATGTATTTGCTTAAATCAATTTAAGCACAACGATTTTTTCTATTCAACACTAACATTTTATACGCAAGCTTTTCTGTTTCATGTGGAGAGTGCTTTGTAATTGTGTGGCATGATAACTGCGTGTCGAATTGATTATTCAACAGTTATAATACGAAACTCCAGAAGTAATATTCAAACGTAATGTTACGACTTACAACATTTATATATATTATTTTTCTGATATTAGTCAGCCGAACACGCGAAATAATTCATCAAGCACTGGTGCTTATAATGTGGTGTAATGGTCGTTGTCGCTGGTTGGGATGTACGGGTTGTCTCTTTCAAATTCGACCTCGGTCAGTTATTTGTTACTTACCTTTTCAGGGAAGAGTCTGGAAATATCTTATATTTTTATGTCTGGAATGCTGAACGGTTATAAATGTTAGTATTCAGGAATATAAATATTTGTATAAATAACTGCACTCATCATCTAGGGGGGCAGTTCTGCTCTGGTAAAGTTGGTGCAGTATTTAAAGTACATTCAGTTATAAGTGTCGGGTTTCACTGAAGACATTGCCCTAGGATATGTAGTTGATTCTGGTTTCGACGTGACATGACTTGGTGGTATTTACGTCATCGTGACTGCAACGTAAAAATAGCTATCTACACTGACAGGAAGCTCTATACAAGCAGCACATCTTTCCTGAAGAAACAGATGAATTCCACACTAGCAGTAAGTCGCAGCACATATGGCACCCATCAGTATATTCCAGGGCAGCTGATCAGAAGCTGACGAAATGGCTGAAAGGATTCGTCCGAGGCATCAAAAGCAGCCGGTGGGGTGAGATGTTGTATTTGGTAAAGGTATAATTTTACTTCGATGGCGCATTGCAGCAGAGCTTCGAGAGCAACGAAGACGAGCTCTATAGCTGGGAAAAATGAGGCTGAACTAAATAAAAAATAAAAAGAACCTCTGGTGACAATCGACAGCAAGTACGCTTAGCAGAAGATCAATGGAAGGACAGGGCGTAAGTCATGGTGAAACGATGCAGTCACACGTACATAACGTTTTAATCCTTTGGGACATTGTGAATCCAAATATGACGGAAGCCGCCAAATCTCACGAACGGTGAAAGGATTTGCTGAAGATAAGTACCAAGTTAGTGTGGTAAAGAACGTCACAACACCGGAATAATTCTCAAGAGGTGTCAACGCACTGCGGGCATACAACAGGAAAATGATAATAATAATAAATAAATAAATGTATATGTAAATGTTGGATGAAAGAGATATGATAGGTTCCCATATGTGGTCCTTATGGCTGTTGCGAAAGACCACCATTACCTCACTTCTGTCATACGCCAGCCGGCCGCGGTGGTCTTGCGGTCCTAGACGCTGCAGTCCGGAACCGTGGGACTGCTACGGTCGCAGGTTCGAATCCTGCCTCGGGCATGGATGTGTGTGATGTCCTTAGGTTAGTTAGATTTAAGTAGTTCTAAGTTCTAGGGGACTGATGACCTAAGATGTTAAGTCCCATAGTGCTCAGAGCCAAATGAGCCATTTGTCATACGCCAGAAGAGATACAACAGTGTGTGGCAGCCAGAGATGTCGGACCGAGTAATAGCAGCCACGAATGATGAACCCATACGTCGAAAGGTAACAGATGATGTTGAATAAGAGAATCGTGGTCTTTGGCACCAATATCCACCGGCAGTTGAAGGCACAGTGGCGAATGTACTAAACTCACTTGTACGTAGACAACCCAGCCTCCGATCAACGCAGGTACGAGCAACTCCTCCAGCAGGTTACTACTCCCGCACAACAGCAGACATTTGTGAAACAGAGGACAAGACACCAGTCAGTTTTCATTGTTCATGCTCTGGACACCTTAGACAGAAGACGTGTGATACACGGACATTACATCACAAGATGTTCACCACCACAACAGCCCTATTCAAGTGCAAACGAATATAGTCGTCCTTTGGGACGAAGCACATAGCCGTATCCTGGACGAGACCACTCTCCAGTGGGCCGTAGCTGTTCCCCCATAAGTCAGGAAAATTAAGGGAGGAGACTGTTCGTGGAGGTGAGGCCGTCACGGATGAAAGTTCACCACAGATGACGGTCACCAAGAAGACAGGAAATCTCAGTGACGTCATCATCGACGGACAATGAGTCCGTACCCAAGTCGACTCAGATGTTTCTGTTTCTGTAATGTGGAGTGCTTATAGTCGTCACCTAAAGAAGGTTACATCCCACTACAAGAAAGTGATTGTGCTAAAGATCGCCAATAGAAAATACGTCCAGCCGACAGGGACATGTAGCAAAAGGTTTCACAGGCCCACAAAATTATTCTTAATGATAGTGACGATTCTAATAGTTGATCCTGTTCAAAGAGAACTTTCGTTCACTAATTGTTGCATGAGGTCATAGCTCATCCCACCCAGTCGAGGGAAGGCAGCTTGATGTGTGATCCACTACCACCTCTTCATGTGATCAACTAGAGGAGAGAGTGGAAAAACTTAATGGAAAGACATGATTACATCAATAAGTCTCTTACGAATGAAGAAAACAGTAAGTGCTGGGCAGCCAAGGCGAAATGGAATAAGGCGAAAAATTGGAAAAAGGAAGTTGTAAAGCATAATCGAAGGATCCTATGAGGGAAGCGAATAGAGTCCTGCAAGACCGAGTAAGCGAGCACAAAACATGAGATGGGGTGAGCACACCGTAACTGGATAGTCTGCCCACACTGGTTCTAGTGACCGAGTATAGAAGTTGTGATCGAATACGTAGCACGTAACTTCAAACACATTACATGTGTCATTATCCGTGTGATACTGCAGCCAGTACGGGCTTCTCATTTGTCGTGTGTCTCTCTCTGTAATCGTGCAGCGCGAGGAACCCAGTGCAGTAAGAAGTAAGATTGAAACCAATGCCTACACATTGAAGAAACGGGAAGGCCTAAAAAGCCAAGTATGGGGTACATTTGTGTTGGTTGTAGACGAAAACAGTGCGCCTATCGGGTACGTATCGTGCATAAACTGCTCCACATTATTGTGTTTCCACTCGGGAACCACTCACTTAAAGAAACACAGATGCAAAAAACCTCACAAAGGTACAACTCCTTCAGGGATACCGGCAGTAATAAAAAATAGTATTACAGAAAAGTGTGTTGCAATGTGTGCTAAAGATATGAGACTTTTAATGCTGTTTCCAGTGAAGGCTCCAGAGAACTCGACCAAGAATTAATACATCTAGGTGCGCATTATGGAGAAGTTAACGTGGCAGATGTTATGCCACATCACTCTACTATATGCCGACATGTCAAAGAACAAGCTGATGCAACACAAAACAGCATAATGCCTTCTGTTACTGCGGAAGTTATTAACAAAACATGTGTTGCGACAGTTGATATGTGGACTGATTCGCATAATCAGGTGCACTATTTGACGCTTACAACACATTACACTAACGCAGATTGGTTTCTTGTGAACAATGTTTTATTTACAACAAAATTCCTAGACGTTAAGAAGACGTGAGTAAAAATTATGAAAGAAACTGAAGAGAGGATGGCTTATTGGGACATTTCGCCGGACATGTTGCACAGTTTTGTTTTTGTCTCCGACCAGGGTGCCAGCATAATAAAGGCTTGGAAAATCACGAAAGGATTCTTTGTGTTGCTCATTGTATAAACACAGCACTTAGCCATACTTTCGATGAAGATAACTTCTTGTTAAATCATGCCCCAAACATTGCAGCAACAAAAAATACTGCAAAATGCATGGTAAGTTACATTAAGAAAAGTGGCCCCTGCTCGTCTTTGAAATAATCGTTGAAACAAGAGGTCTGCACACGCTGGAACAGCTTGTACACTATGTTGGAATCCTTACACACTCAGTATAACGAAGCTGCTGATTTGCTGACGGAAATGGACTCCTGATACAGATTGCAAGGACATGATAATGTGTTTGCAGGAAAAATTGCGCATTTACAGAGGCCACAGATGAATTAGAAGGCGAAAAAGAACCGACAATCCAGTTAGTTCTGCTTTGGTTTCACAAACTGCAACAAATTTGCGATGTCAATGACACTGACTGTCAGGTGAGTAGTTACTGCAGTTAAAACCACTGTTTCATTATGATACGAGATAGATTTATAATTAACTAGCGTAATTGATGTGTACTAACGGATACGTATTTTTTAACAGGAGATACAAAGGGTTAAAAATCGAGCCTAGACTTTCATTTGTGAGCAGACTGTGATCACTTCCAGACATAAAATTGCCACATTTCTTTGCTCGTCTTTCCGTGATCTTAATAAGCTTGAAATAAATGAAAAGCAGGAAATTCTTAGCAATGTGCGACAAATGTATGCTACTCATGCAGATACAACATGCAATCATTAACATAACCGTTTTTGCTTAGTTAGTGTATAGTGTATTATAGAGAAATGGAAATGTTATAATTCGTATAATGTCTCATTAACGTAAAACACCTAGTTTTTACGGGAACGTTTTGTGGTGTCACCGCCAGACACCACACTTGCTAGGTGGTAGCCTTTTAAATCGGCCGCGGTCCGCTAGTATACGACGGACCCGCGAGTCGCCACTGTCAGTAATTGCAAACCGAGCGCCGCCACACGGCAGGTCTAGAGAGACTTACTAGCACTCGCCCCAGTTGTACAGCCGACGTTGCTAGGAAAGGTTCACTGAGAATTACGCTCTCATTAGCCGAGACGATAGTTAGCATAGCCTTCAGCTTAGTCAATTGCTACGACCTAGCAAGGCGCCATTTATCCTTTGCTATGTATCTAATGAAGCATGTACAGTAACAAGACCAATGTTCACCAGTTGTTGATTAAAGTTAAGTATTGCAGCAGCTACGTACTTTTCTTTATAGCATTCATTAAGTATCCTGTTTCAGACCTCACGCCATCCTGCGTGAGCTTATAGCGTGCATTTCGGCTTCCTCAAACAACACGGTGTTGGCACTTCTGCCGACACATCACGTTTCGATGATTTGCACATCAGTTCTGTATTACTTTTCCGTTTTGTTTATTATCATATATCCTTCAAGTACCGTGTCATCATAACACAGAAAGAGAGATCGTTTCAAGGAATGGAGGAACGACAGATCATCCGCAGCAGATGAAGTAGATCTCTAAATTTTACTGCGCCGCGGAGATGATGACGACATATGAAAGTGGTGGAGCAGACATGAAACAGATCTGCCACGCCTGGCTGCAGTTGCAAGACGTATTTTACGTATCCCAGCAACAAGCGCACCTAGTGAAAGCTGCTTTAGTAAAGCCGGGATGTTACCAACAGATCGCCGCAGCCAATTAAATCCGGAACGCGTTAGTGATTTACTGTTGATTAACAATAACTATAATTTTGTTTCTGTTGCGAACAAGTAAAAGAGTATGACAAGTTGGGTCTGTAAATGTTTAATGTTCTTTGTATGCTTTCTTTGTGAAGATGGTTGTCTTCTAGATTACAGGGACAGCACTTATTTAATGTTTCCTATTAATGAAAGGAAAAATATATCTTCTGTTTGGAAATGAAACTCGTCTTCTGTCCGCGAATGTACTGAAATATCATTTCGCTCTCCAAGGGCTTTATGATATTAGCTGTGTCAAGCACCCGTTCTTGGAAACGTCACTTTTTTTAAAAAAGAGAGAGAGACAGAGATAAATACATTGTGTGTGTGAGAGGGAGAGAGAGAGGGGGGGGAGGAGAGAGAGAGAGAGAGAGAGAGAGAGAGAGAGAAAAAGATAGAGAGCGAGAGAGAGAGAGAGACAGAGAGGCAGAGAGGCGTTGGATCAGTACAGTACAGTACAGTGCAGCGAGCCGGGGCGAGGCGAGCTGAGACGTCAGCGGTGACCGGTCATGCTCGGTTATCCGAGTGTTCGAAATCCGGACAACAGACATGGGGCGAGTACGTGACCGAGCCGAGTCGTGTGGGGCCGGACACGAGCGGCTCGATCCCCCCGTCAACAGGCGAGCCGTGACCGGTCAAACATTGAGTGTTGCAGCACTCTAGAAGCGAATTGTCTGATGACGTTAGAAGAAGGACTCGACATTGAAGATGTAGGGAATCTAGTGTTACAGTCAAATTTTAAAAGAGCTTTGGAAGTCTATGAAATTTCAAAGGTAACAAGGGCAGAATAGTGCGAAAACAATGGCACAGTCAGATTAACAGTTCAGGTATCCAGACTGCTGACAAATGTGGTATACAGAAGAGTGGAGAAGGAAATTGAGGATCAGCTAAACGACAATCTGTTTGGCTTTAGAAAAGGCCAAGGCACTAAGATGCATTTCTCACGCTGAGCTTCGTTATGGAAGCGAGGCTGGAGAAAAATCGATATACAGGGTGAGTCACCTAACGTTACCGCTGGATATATTTCGTAAACCACATCAAATACCGACGAACCGATTCCACAGACCGAACGTGAGGAGAGGGGCTAGTGTAATTGTTTAATACAAACCATACAAAAATGCACGGAAGTATGTATTTTAACACAAACCTACGTTTTTTTAAATGGAACCACGTTAGTTTTGTTAGCACATCTGAACATATAAACAAATACGTAATCAGTGCCGTTTGTTGCATTGTAAAATGTTAATTAAATCCGGAGATATTGTAACCTAAAGTTGACGCTTGAAACCTCCGACGTTCAGTTGCGTGTTGTAACAAACACGGGCCACGGTCGGCGAGCAGCATCTGCAGGGATATGTTTACGATGACGACCGTGTTTGCGAGCGAGTGTGGCTGTAGTGCACTGTTGTGATTTGGTCTAGCTGTCGCAGTGTCCGCGTTTAGCGCTTGCTGCTATTGTTATTCTGCATTCGTCTCCGCACGCAGACCATCTGTAGTACACCGTGTCACCAGACGTCTGTGATGGTGTAGTGTTGTAGGAACTGTGACCATGGTGTATTCGAACTCTGAAAACGCGGAGACGATAATCTATGGCGAGTGTCGACGAAATGCAGTTGAAGCCTGCAGGGTGTATGCAGAACGGTACCCGGACAGAGGGCATCCAACGTGCCGCACATTGCAAAACATCTACCACCAAATGTATGCAACAGGTATGGTCGTAGCATGCAAACGGGTCCGTAACAGGCCCGTCACAGGAGAAGCGGGTGCAGTTGGTGTGGTAGCTGCTGTTGCCATGAACCCACACATGAGTACACGGGACATTGCGAGAGCCGGTGAACTGAGTCAAAGTAGTGTCATGCGCATACTGCATCGTCACCGCTTTCACCTGTTTCATGTGTCGCTGCATCAGCAATTACATGGTGATGACTTTAATCATCGAGTGAAATTCTGTCAATGGGCATTAACAGAGAATACGTTGCAGTTCTACCTGTTTACCGATGAAGCGGGTTTCACAAACCACGGGGCAGTGAATCTACGGAACATTCATTACTGGTCCGTGGACAATCCTCGCTGGCTCAGACAGGTAGAGTGACAGCGACCGTGGACTGTAAATGTATGGTGCGGAATCATTGGCGACTACCTCACTGGTCCTACCTTCACAGCAGGGGCCCAAACAGCTGCAACATACATCGCGTTTCCACAGAATGATCTGCCAACGTTGCTCGAAAATGTCCCACTGGAAACGCGTCGATGTATGTGGTATCAGCATGATGGTGCACCTGCACATTCCGCAATTAACAATGGGCTGACCCTTGACAGGATGTTCGACGGGCGTTTCATAGGACGTGGAGGACGCATAAGTTGGCCAGCCAGTTCTCCTGATCTTACACCTCTGGACTTCTTTCTGTGGGGTACGTTAAAGGAGAATGTGTACCGTGATGTGCCTACAACCCCAGAGGATATGAAACAACGTATTGTGGCAGCCTGTGGCGACATTACACCAGGTGTACTGCGGCGTATACGACATTCATTACGCCAGAGATTGCAATTGTGTGCAGCAAATGATGGCCACCACATTGAACATCTATTGGCCTGACATGTCGGGACACACTCTATTCCACTCCGTAATTGAAAACGGAAACCACGTGTGTGCGTGTACCTCACCCCTCATGGTAATGTACATGTGCCCGTCAGTGAAAAAGACTAATAAAAAGGTGTTAGCATGTGGACGTAATGTGCTGTTCCAGTCTCTTCTGTACCTAAGGTCCATCACCTTTCCCTTTGGATCCCTACGTAATTCGGTGTTCTCCGACACACACGATCGAACAGCGGAGGAGTGGTACTCAAGCGTCAACTTTAGGTTACGATATCTCCGGATGTAATTAACATTTTACAATGCAACAAGCGGCACTGATTACGTATTTGTCTATATGTTCAGATGTGCTAACAAAACTAACGGGGCTCCATTTAAAAAAAACGTAAGTTTGTGTTAAAAAACATACTTGCGTCCATTTTTTTATGGTTTGTATTAACTAGTTACACTAGCCCCTCTCCTCACGTTCGGTCTGTGGAATCGATTCGTCAGCATTTGATGTGGTTTACGAAATATATCCAGCGGTAATGTTGGGTGACTCACCATGTATACTTATAGGATGCTTCGATTTACAAAAAAGCTTTCCACAATGTAAAATACGAATAAGAACCACGAGCGGGCAATAAGACAGGAATACAAAGAACGAAGTGCTCGGTAGAAAAGAGTTAGGGATGCAGTTTTCCACCGCTGCTGTTTAACCTATATATCGAAGAAGCTGTGACACATAGAAAAGGAAAGTTAAAGAGTGGGATTAAAATTCAGCGTAGGATATCAGTGATGTGTTTCGCTGATAACATCGCTATCCTCAGTGAAGCTGAAGAGGAGTTACAGGATCTCTCGAAAGGATGAACCTTCTAATGAGCGCACAGTAAATCGGCGAAAGACAAAAGTAATCAGAATTAACAGAATTTAGAGTAGCACAGCATTGAATGGTAGTGAATCAGAGACTGTGGGAAAGCGAAAGAAGAAAAGAATCGAAGCACCTGGAATGTGATGCTGCACAGCACTGTCAAAAATTAGGTCGGCTGATGAAGGAACCTGATGTGTCGGCAGCGGGGCCAACACCTTGTAGATCGAAGTGGCTGAAAGTGCACGCTAAACTAACGCAGACGGGCGTGAAGTACTGGAACATGAGACTTATTAATGAATAAGAAGAAAAGTACGTAGCTGGAATAATATACTTAACTTTATTCTCTTGTTGGAATACATCTCTTGAATAGTAGTAAGCTATAAGCACTGATACACATGGCGCCTTGCTAGGTAGTAGCTATGGAATAAGCTGAAGGCTATTCTATCAGTCTCTCGGCAAATGAGAGGAAGACTTGGTAGGTCTGGTCGCAAGCTATGTCGTCCGTACAACTGGGGCGAGGTCTAGTCCGTGTATTGTGACCTGCCATGTGGTGGCGCTAGGATTGCGATTACACAGTGGCGACACGCGGGTCCGACATGTACTACAGGACCGCGGCCGATTTAAGTTACCACCTAGCAAGTGTGGTGTCTAGCGGTGACACCACAGAACCAACGAGGAGGCTCGCCGCAGAATTGGCGAAGAAAGGAACATGTTGACAACATTGATCACAACAAGGGACACAATGATGATATATGTGCTAATATGTAAGGGAATAACTTTCATTGTGCTTAAGAGAGATGTGGAACACGACTTCTCAGAGTGTTTGCACCAGGGCGTCGGTCATTGCAGACTGAACATGACGGCTTCGTTGTGCTAACGAGTGTACAAAACCCTACACCTCGACTTTACGCAATCACGCAGTCACTCTCTTTCCTTAGGCTTGATTCGCTCGCTGGGCCTGTCTCGACCTTTTTCAAAACTCCACCTTTGTTTTCTCCTTCATCATAAAATGCTTATGTGCAGTGAGCGAAGAGCTTAGTTTGGATGGACAACAGTACTGGCGCAAAGAAAATTTAAATAATAATAAATTTGAATTTGGTTTCAATAGAAATATATTTCCTCTACTTTCTCCTTATCTTATTTGCAGTTGTGCTACTAATATCGGGAACGTGCAGTGAGCGAAGAGCTTAATTTGGATGGTCAACAGTACTGACGCAAAGAGAATTTAAATAATAATAAATTTGAATTTGGTTTCAAGAGAAATTTATCTCCTCTACTTTCTCCTTCTCTTATTTGCAATTATGCTATTAATTTCGGGAACTGGGTATCGGCTGACAACATCTCTTAGAGCATTTTTTTAAAATTTCATGTTTGCACGCAATCTAATTTTTGTAATGACAAAACAGAGACGAAACTTCCAAATACCTATGTCCTACGAAACATGCTTCGTTGCTTCTTTGTACAGCGCAGGAAATTTTTCCTTCGACAAATACTGGTGGAATTTGAGCAAACCTTTCGTACAGTAAAATACATCATTTCAATACTCATAGGTCTGCAAATTTAATGCACTGTAGAGCCAAAGAAGCAGGCACACCTGCTTAATATCGTGTAGGGCCCCCACGAGTACGCCGAAGTACCGCAACACGACGTGGCATGGACTCGACTAATGTCTGAAGTAGCGCTGGAGGGAACTGACACCATGAATCCAGCAGATCTGTCCATAAAACGGTAGGAATACGAGGGGGTAGAGATTTCATCTGAACACCGCGTTGCAATGCGTCCCAAATGTGCTCAATAATGTTCATGTGAAGGGAGTTTCGTGGCCGGCGGAAGTGTTCAGACTCAGAAGAGTATTCACTGTGTAGCAATTCTGGATGTGTGGGGTGTCGCATTGTCTTGCTGGAACTGCCCATGTCCGTCGGAATGCACAATGGACATGAATGGATGCAGGTGATCAGACAGGATGCTTACGTAAGTGTAACCCGTCATAGTCGTATGTAAACGTATCAGGAGTCCCATATCACTTCAGCTGCACACGCCCCACACTGTTACAGAGCCTCCAACAGCTTGAATAATCCCTTGCTGACATGCAGGGCCAATGAATTGTGTCCATACCCGTACACGTCCATCCACTCGGTGCAATTTGAAATTAGACGCATCCGACCAGGCAACATGTTTCCAGTCATCAAAAGTCCAATGTCGGCGTTGACGGGCCCAGGCGAGGCGTAAAGATTTGTATCGGTCAGTCATTATTCGCACGCTGACACTTGCTGATAGCCCAGCATTGAAATCTGCAGCAATTTGCGCAAGGATTGCACTTCCGTCACGTTGAACGATTGTTTTCAGTCGTCGTTGGTCCCGTTCCTGTAAGATCTTTTTCCACATGCAGCGATGTCGGAGTTTTGATGTTTCACCACATTCCTGAGGTTCACCGTACACTCGTGAAATGGTCGTACGGGAAAATTCCCACTTCATTGCCGACTGTAGCACCACGTTCAAACTCACTTAAATGTTGATAACCTGCCATTGCAGCCGCAGTAGACGATCTAAGAACTTTACCAGACACTAGTAGTCTTATATAGGCTGTGCCAACCGCAGCGCCGTATTCTGCTTGTTGACATATATCTGCATTTGAATACGCATGCCTAACTAGTTTCTTAGACGCTTCAGTATAATTCGAAATGGAAATCGGGAGGCTCACTTCCAGTTGCTATTCAGAGGCTTTAATAGACACGTCAAGTAGTAGCTACAAGTTAATAATTTCCTGTAACGAAAACAAAACTAAATGATAGTAAATGGAAGTAACGTACTTTGAAGTATTAAAAAGGAGATATGTTTTAATAAACAAATACTGTGGTCTACTGTTTTTAATATATTTTTCAACTTGGTCATTTAATAAAATAATCATTATTTTGGTGTTAGTGATATACCGCAGAATTTTAACCGAATGAAAGCTGTTTATTCTTGGGAATAATCTAATATTGGTAACAAGAAACTACAATAAGGAGAATACATATTGAGAGGCCAATGTCAAAATACCCAGATTCGTGAACAAGAGGTTCGTGAACTCACACCACTTATTGCCCGAACCGCCCGTTTCTGATCCAAAAATAACGTTGTAGAATGGGAAGAGTTGCCCCAAAATATAATACCACACGACATAAGCGAATGAAAATAAGCAAAGTAGACTAATTTTCATGTCGAAGTATCACTCACTCCTGATACCGTTGGAATAGTAAAAATGGCAGTATTAAGTTTTTGAACAAGATCCTGAACGTGGGCTTCCCCGACAGCTTACTATCTATGTGAACACCTAAAAATTTGAACTGTTCAGTTTCACTAACCATATGCCCGTTCTGTGAAATTAAAACGTCAGGTTTTTTTGAATTGTGTGTCAGAAACTGTAAAAACTGAGTCTTACTCTGATTTTACGTTAGTTTATGTTCTACTAGCCATGAACTGAGATCATGTACTGCACTATTTGAAACCGAACCAGTGTTGCACACAACATCCTTTACTACCAAGTAGTGTCATCAGCAAACAGAAATATTTTAGAGTTACCCATAATACTAGAGGGCATATCATTTGTATAAATAAGGAACAGGAGTGGCCCAAACACTGATGCCTGGGGCAGCCCCCACTTGACAGTACCCTACTCAGATGCCACATCACAGCCGTGATCAACATTGTGAATAATGACATTTCGCTGCCTGTTGCTAAAGTAAGAGGTGGAGTAATTGTGAACCCCGTATTCCATAATGGTCCTACTTCTGGAGCAATATTTTGTGATCAACACAATCAAATGCCTTAGTTAAATCAAAAAATAAGCCAAGCGTTCGAAACTTTTTGCTTAGCCCATCAGTACCTCACAGAGAAAAAAGAATATAGCATTTTCAGTTGTTAAATGACTTCTAAAGCCGAACTGCACATTTAATAGCAAACTGTATGATGTAAAATGAAAAATTATCCTTACATACACAGCCTTTTCAATAAATTTTGCAAACACTGGTGGTATAGAAATAGGTCTAAAATTATCTACATTATCCCTTTCTCCCTTTTTATAGAACAGCTTTACTATTGAGTGCTTTAATCGCTCAGGAAACTGACCATTCCTATAGGAAAAATTACAAATATGGCTAAATACAGGGCTAACATGTGCAGCACAGTACTTAAATATATTCTGCTAGACACTCCTGTTGAACATTCGAATACAACACAGCAAAGTAAGCCACTACAATCCTTATGTTACACGACCGTTGTTGCGTAACTGTCCCGTAACTTGCGTGAAACCCATAAGAGGGAGATCAAATACAGCTGAATAAATGAATCTCTACCAAATAATAAAATGTAAAATACTAGTGATGGCCAACACGTAACTTCTTAGATTACAGTTTTCTACATCAAACTGCATACAGAGCGAAATGAGAAGCTGCTGTGAAAGCACGTTGGACTCAGCTGTGGACGAGGAATCCGCAACACGATCATAAAGACCGCAGGGAGACAGCCCCCAGCCCTTTCCTCAGAATTGTCACTCACTCCCCACGTGGCAGAGAATTAGAGGTGTAATGTTGAGCTGAGCTGTTAAGCTGTGTTTTGCGGAATGAGAGTCAGGAAACAATCGCCTCTGACGCCAAGCGTCTGAAGTGAGACGATGAAGATTAGAAACCAGGACGTCCTAGACAACAGAATCTGTTTCTCACGTGCTGTGTGCCCACAGTACGCATGCCTCCGGAGTCTGAATCCTGCAAGGACTGCTATTGTAGAGAAAAACAGAGTCAAACTTCGCCGAAGAACGCGCATTGTTACGAAAGAGTGGATTGGAGCAGAAAGTTTGCGACTTCTTTGCAGAGAGTGAGACGCGGTCATTGGCCCAGATGTTACCTAACTAAACGTCGAAAGTAACAAAAACGGCTGGTATTGGTTCACATGTATAATTTAGATGTGGGAGTAAGAAGTGCGTTTCCGCTTACATAGATCTGACTGTATTGGCCAGCAAATGAAAATAGGCAGAAAGAGGAATTAAACTGGACACATTTTTGAGTGACAAGGCTAACAAGCGTTTTTGTTTGTTTCTGTCTAGCCACTTGAAATACGAGTTGTCTTGTAAGACAATACCTTACTGGCTGACGCTCATAAGATTTTGTATTCAGTCATTCAAAATTACAAGCCGCCAATGAACACAGTGGCCAAAGTTTTCCTAGTCGGAAGTGCTGTGTTAATAAATACTTCTTGTCAGGTGAATTTCTCCATTTCTAGACTTCACGCACAGATGATTTCTCGCCTAGATCTTCACCACAACCACGCTCGTCTGGGACTCGAGTCTCTTACGTGGCTGAGGTGAACGTAGACGCAGAAAGCGAGGAGTCGTTGGTACTGAACCAATGACTGACTTCCACTCACTTCAGCCGTCACTTGCATGTTATGTGCGAGATCCAGCCGCAACGGTGAAGCGAAGTGTAGAGAAAGGCGAATCGTTTGTAAAAGTGTTCAGTGATTTCAGTTTTAGTTTCGAAGATATGTTTCCGGTTAGAATTTCATCTTGCTTTTAACTCCAGCAATAGCTGCACACACATGTGCTTCCGTACTTTTCATTTCTGTGAAGTAACAGCAAACGCAGTAAATCCTCACGGAACGAAAGTGCTTTTTCCAGACATGGGATCACTTGAATTATATTTCCAGATCCCCTGTCGAAGTGTGCCAAGGTACCTATTTATTGACGACAGTGATTGTTAAACTCGACTGCTCTGAATCTGATTCATTATGTCGAATAAATTGTGTTCATTGGAATCATTGTTTAATTGGTACTCAGAATATCCTTATCATCCATGTGGTAGGTGATTATTTACTTTTGTCAAGTCTTAGAGGGGCAAATTAATTCATTTAATTTAAGATTGCAATTAAAAATTCCCGCCCAAATGATTTTTTAAGGACTAAGGAAAATACATTAGCTTACATGAACATCATTCTTCCTGCTCCATGGTTGCGAGTCCGAAATGAGAATGGATACACTATTTCCGTCTCACCCAACGATACCCAGGATGACTACGTGAAAGACCTCATCGTCAGGACTGAATAATCAAGGCAGGTGGATCTCATACGGACCATGGACGCTCAGGAGAAAGGCCGGGATCTATATAACGCCAGTCACGGGCAACTGGAATAGAGCCTGGGAGAATTTGTATGGATTTTTACACGCTTGATCAAAGTGGTACTATAATATTACTTTCGACCGTACCGTGTCCCTCATCCCTTGTCAGCTCTCACGTATGACTGAGAGGATTGTGACCCTCCACAAGAAGGCAAATGATGGGCTACATCGTTCATGTCCTCTGCACGAAATCTTAGCGCAGTCCAGAGACTCAGATCCACAATGAGATATAACTGAACTGAAGACTCACTGTCCGATTCCGAAGCTTCAACGAGAGTAACTATCTTCGAAGTTGAACGAAGTGAAGAGGACTTAACAATACGATTAGAACGCGGGAACCAGCTGGCGCAGCTGTATGGAAGTTCACTGGCAAGATCTGCACCCGGAGTGCTGCAGAGTGCTTCAGTTAGGAGATCTGAAACGGCGTGTCGTCGTGTCTCCAGAGAAGAGAGCAATGCCGCCTCCAGTCTGACTTGCATTGTGAAGTAGTGATTAGCGATTGTGGCTGGCCTGCTGGAGGTCGCTGGTTCAGGCACAGAAATCATCATTTATTTAGTGTTTATCTTTTCTGGGAGGTTCTCGAAAAGCCTTACTTGTGTAATTATTGAGCATCTGGAATATTTAATTGTTACGTAAATCCTATAATTTTGAAATATTGGATGTTTCTGTGCAGAACATAAGGACAAACGTAACTTCCGCGTGAATTGTTACTGCCATGTAACATAGCTCGAAGAATCTTTGCCAATAAAGAGGAATAATTGCTAAAGTATGGCACAGAATGTAAAAAGGTAAAAAGAAATACGCAGTGAGTCGAGCATAAATGACTCTTTCATTCAACGACAGTAGTTACTCTGAGGTCACCGTACTCTATGATGGTCCCTTGAACATTACAAAAGGCGGGACGTCGTTCCTAATAGGATGTGTGATCACCATGGATGGATATACGTGCTCTGCATCGTAGGCCCACGCTGACCTCATTGTTGGCAAGAAGTTCATATGGTATGGCGTTCCGTTCCTCCATCTGCGCGTTTGACAACTGCTGGATGATCGAAATGTATGTAGGCGTGCGGCATTACGTCTCCCCAGCGCGTCCCATAAGTACTAGATGAGATTTAAGATAGGGGAACGGGCAGGTCGAACAACCGCTCGTTCCAAGACCTCTTCCACGTGCGCTGTTCGATGTGGTCGAACATCTTTATCCATGAAACTTAAGTCCGGCTTGAAGGCACCCCTGAAGAGACTCAAAAGGGGAAGATGAACAGTGTCCCAATTACGTTGACCAACGAGCATACCACGTTCAAAGAGCTGCAGGTCAGCACGCCTACGGAACAAATGTCTCACCATACCGTAACACCTCGACTACCAAAACGATCGCGTTCGCCAATGTTTCTGGATGTAGTACGTGTTCCCAACTCTCCATATGAGAGTACATCCAGAAGCACTATTCATACTATATCTTTTCTCATCCGAGAAGATAACGGGACTCCACTCCAAGTTGGTCAAGTCCCTTTCTTCTCGACACCAATGCAAACGTCGCCGTCGATGTACAGGTGTCAGCGGAACGCAATGAATTATCCGTCAGGCAAAGGGACCACCCCGGGCAACCGAAGTATCAGTGTGGAGCGTGAGACTGTCAGCCTTGCAGTTGATCACTGACCTTGTCTGTTGTCCTCACACACTTTGGGTGCCATAAACAGTTATGCGGGCGAAAAGATAGGAAATTCAGGAGATGGAACTTGGACAATTCGAATGAACCAGAGGCTAGTGAGAATTTCAAGGGCAACATTAGGCAGCTGTTGACTAGAACAGGGGAATATATTACAGTATAAGACGAATAGGTGGCATTGACAGATGAAATAGTGAAGGCAGCAGAGGATCCAACATTAAAAAGACAAAGCCCAGGAGAAGACCTTCGATATCACAGGAGACAATGAATTTAATTGATGCAAGAGGAAAGTATAGGAATGCAGAAAATGAAGCAGGTTAAAGGGAATGCGAATGTCTAAGAAATGCGATTGATAGGGAGTGCAAAAGGACTATGCAGGAGTAGCTACAGGAGAAATATTAGTCAATAGAAGCACGTATAACTAGGGTGCGTGGCGGAGGACACGTTACGTGCCACTGTCATTACCTCCCTTTCCTGTTCCAGCCGCGTATGGTTCGCGGGAAGAACGACTGTCTGAAAGCCTCCGTGCGCGCTCTAATCTCTCTAATTTTACATTCGTGATCTCCTCGGGAGGTATAAGTAGGGGGAAGCAAATACCACACACTTGACAATTAAAGAGGTTTTTGAAAAAAAGAGGAGCTGCTATATGAATATAAAGAGCTCAGAAAGAAAACCAGTCCTAAGCAAAGAAGGGAAAGCTGTAGTATGGAAGAAATATTTAAAGGGGCTATGCAAAGGAAATGAAAGCAATATTATGAAACGATAAGAGCAAGAATGTGAAGATGAAGTGGGATATACGATACGGCGAAAAGAATTTGACGGAACTCTGAAAGATCTAAGTCGAAATAACGCCTCTCGAGTAGATGACATACCCTCAGAAGTTCTGATGTCCTTGCCAGCTATTACTAAACTATTCCTTATGCAATCAGTATATGTGAGACAGGGGAAATATCCTTAAACTTCAAGAAGAAAGCGATAATTCCAAATTTAAAGGAATTAGATTTGACATGTGCGAATATTACTGAACTATAAATCATAGTTGCAAAATACTCACACGAATTATTTAGAGAGCAACTGAAAAACTCATAGAAGCCGACCTCGAGGAAGATCGGTAAGGGTCTTGGAGAAAAGTTGGAACACGTGAGGCAATAGTAACCTGCTACTTTTCTAATGCGATAGGTTAATCAATGGCTAACCTACGTTTGTGAATTTTGTACATTTATGGAAAGTTTTCACATTGTTAACTAGGATACATTCTTTGAAATTATGAAGATAGCAGGTGCAAGTTACATGGAGCGAAAAGTATTTTAAAACTAGTATGGAAACCAGACGAGAGTTAGAAGAGTCGAAGGTTATGAAAGAGAAGCGGTGCTTGAGAAGGGAGGGATACAGGTTTACAGCCTATTCCCAATGTTATTTAGTCACCAATTTTATTTATACGGTACAGTGAGCAAGCTGTAAAGGAACATAAGAAGAGATTTGGGAAGATATTTGAAGTTCAGGAAGAAGAGATAGGAACTTCACAGTTTGCCGAGGACATTGTAATTCTGTCAGAGACATGCAATGCCTTGGAAGTGCATTTGCATTTGCACGGAATTGACAGTATCTTGAAAGATGGATTTAATGAAAACGTTAAGATAAACAAATCAAGGGTAGCTGAATGTAGTAGAATTAAATCTGGCTGTTCTAGGGAATTATATGAGGAAATAAAAATACTAGATGAACTTTGTTATTTGGACAGTAAAATAAGATTTGATGGCCGAAGAGGACAGAATATAAAATGTAGAATGCTAGTGACAATAAAAGCCTTTCTGGAGAAGAGAAACTGTTCACATCGATTATAAATTTCTGATGGCATTTGCCTGGAGTGTAGCCTGGTATGGAACAGAAACGTGAACAATAAGAAGTTCACATAAGAGGACAATTGAATCTTCTGAAATTTGGCGCTACACAAAGAAATGTTGAAGATCAGATGAGCAAATGGCTTAACAAAGAGGAGGTACTCAAATGATATCAGAGAGAAGAAATTTCTGGCACATCTTGACTAATAGACGCTATCGATTGATAGGAGACATTCTGAGACATCAAGGGATCACCAATTTAGTATCGGAGAGAAGTGTGGGGGGTTAAATATCATAATGGAGATGAGGAGAAGAATACAGTAAGTGTAATTATATGTGTCTTCCAGCTGTTATACGGAGACTGAGAGGTTTGCAAAGGACGGAGTAGCGTGGCGAACCTGTCTTCGGACCGAAGGCCACAACAAGAACAACATCTGAATAGTTTTTGACTTTTTAACAACGGCTACTGTTGCACGTACTCCTATTATTAAAATAAATTGAATTTCTGAAATTAGAAATAGGCTATTATAGTACGAAAATGGTACGGCTAATGCAAATAATTACACTTTCAGATATCTGCATATTGTTATGTGTGGTCGCTATACACAGTGGTAGAAGCCAGCAGTTGCCATTGGCCGTTTGAACGCTGATGCAGCGATTCAGATAATTCGCTCCATGTAACTGGAGAGCGCGTCCCCTGCCCTGCTGCACCAAGTTGATGAGCTGGCAGTTAATGCGATCAGTCCACAGACAGGCAACTATTCAGCCGATCAGGGGGCATCTAGTCTCCATCTCACCACCGTGCGTCGGCCCTCCCGCCTCTCTGCCACGCACAGCCTTTTATAAAGATCGAAGCAGTCTAAAGAAGTAGTCAATAATTACCCACTCATGGTTGTTTTAAAATAATGTTCATCCTTAAAAGAATTCTATGTAAGTATTACGGTTTTTATATTCGACTTAATAATTTACCTAGAGATAGTCAAATTTGTGAAACACCTAGAGCCGATAGCTAAATACACATTTATTCGCTGTAAGTTTTAATAGAAAAGATCATCACCAGGGTACGTAAGACGTAAGATTGATTACAGAAGCCCGTATAGTATCATTTATAGTCTGCAGTCAGTGGAAATAAAACTATATAAGAAAATTGTGAGACACTACCATAAAAAGTAAACTGCCTCAATACAGTTACGTAGACTTAAAACGCTGTTTACAATTAGGTACTCTGCTGCTGTGCCAAGTGCACTCTATGTGCGGGATAACAGGACCACTGACTGCTGAAACAAAAAATCTTGCTTCCTGTATCGACAGCAGTCCCAGATATACAAAAAATTTCTAAAAGCGATATTACGAAAAATCAAGAACAAATATGGTGAAGGACATCAATGAAATTGATAATGACTGAGTCCTAATTAGAATTTCTGCAGTTAAATATGATTATAATATTAGTACTAACTACGAATATTTTGATAAGCTGCTCTTACATCCAGTACAAACAAGGAAACTGCTTCATGAAAGGTACTCTGAACTGCTGTTAAAAGGGAAATGCTGATTTTACAACTTTAAACCGTCCTTGAAACAAAGTCCCAACTCAATTTCCTTACGTCCTCAGACATTCTAGTGGCCTGATGTCATTACTCATATGTTCAAACCCATTCGCCTGCATACCTTTTCATCGCTACCTTACATTTGCATCCAGATTCCTACATTATCGTTTGTTCAAATTTCTCATTTCTCTCCAGTCCTTAATATTTTTCCCATCAGCTGCATATTTTAATTGCGGCGCTAAGGATCCGTTTCCCTTGTAGTGGGGGACAGCATCTCACGTCCTGGTCTCCGCTGTACAAGGCCCATAGGGTAGCAACTGGCACCCCATTCGCAGTCAGGTCTACAAATGATGGTGAGTCTCACATTTCTCTCAAAAGATACAGCATCAACATGACAGGATAGTACGAGGGTCGGTCGAAAAGTAATGCCTCCCATTTTTTTTCTACTTAAAGAAATTAAGTTAAGTGAAAAATTTGAATTTGGCGCCATTCCTCAAACCTTCTTCTGCAATCCACTGCAGTAGTAACTTTCTGTGTCAACAGGTGGCAGCACAGCAGAAGTTTGTAAGATGGCCGACATCGATGTTCGTTTGAGACAGCGTTGTGTGATTGAATTCTTGAATGCAGAAGGTGAAACGCCCATACGCTTTCATGAAAGACTGAAGAAGGTGTATGGTGTTGTGACAGTGGATGTCAGCACTGTTAGACGATGGGTTCGTCGTTGTAAGGAAGCTGAAGGGCAAACACCGTTGACTGACGAAAAGCGGAGCGGCAGGCCGGTGAGTGCAGTGACTCCACACAACATTCAGCAAGTTGATGACATCATTCGTGGTGACCGTCGGGTGACTGCAGATGAAGTGTGTCGCATTATTTCTCTTAGTAAAGGCAGTGTGATCACGATTATTAAACAATTGGGGTACTCAAAAGTTTGTGCACGGTGGGTTCCAAGAATGTTAACCGATCAGAATAAAGAGGCAAGGAAAACAATAGCCTCCCAACACTTGCAGCGCTTCCGTTTGGAGGGAGATGAGTTTCTGAAAAAAATTGTGACCGGGGACGAAACATGGGTGCATTTTTTTGAACCCGAATCAAAGAGGCAGTCAATGGAGTGGCGTCACACAAGCTCGCCGAGGAAGAAAAAATTCAAAACTGTGCGATCGGCAGGGAAAGTTATGGCAACAGTTTTCTGGGATACAGAGGGTGTGATTCTGGTTGATTTTTTGGAGCAGGGATGCACAATAAATTCTGTTCAATACGTCACAACCCTCAAAAAACTTAAAGCACGTCTTCAGCGAGTTCGCCCAACAAAATCAATGGCAGATGTTCTTCTTTTGCATGACAATGCAAGACCACACACCAGTCGTCACACCTCTGACGAGATTGACAAAATTGGATGGGAAGTTTTGCCTCATCCCCCATACAGCCCTGACCTGGCACCATCAGACTTCCATCTGTTCGGGCCACTAAAAGAAGCTCATCGTGGGATTCATTTTGAAGATGAGGAGGCCGTCAAAACATCCGTGCGTCAATGGCTTAGGAAGCAGAGCTGTGATTTTTACCGTGCTGGGATACATGCCCTTGTTCAAAGATGGACCAAAACTGTAGAGATGGGCGGAGATTACATTGAAAAATGGCAAAATGATCCTCAATGTTGTGGTTTTCAACCTATGTAATTGCATTTAAATTTCCTGACAATTAAACGTAGAAAAAAAAATAGGAGGCATTACTTTTTGACTGACCCTCGTATATAAGGTACTGATCGCTTGACAGAAGCCACAACGGTTTTCATCTTCTCGCGAACAGCATTCTGCCCTAAGTACAACTTAATTAGTCTCAATAGTGGCAGATGTCAAGTTATTCAGAAGAGTGATCAGATAACTTTCAATTAGACTTGCTGATTCTCTTTCAGTGTCTGGACCTGTTAATCTGCCATTCGGAATTAAAGTTACCAGTAGCCAAGCAAGTGCCTTCGTGCAGTAGCTAGAAGGAAACCAACCATGAAATTTACCAATTCCTAAAGATTAATTCATACGTGGTGTTCTGTTTCGTCGCAGATATGTTCATTGAAAAACTTGAAATTATTGAAAATTTACGACAAATGAAGAGAATACGCACTGAGATGAAAAAAGTCATGGGTTAACAATATGCACATACAGAGACGGTGAGAATCGCGAACGCAAGGTATAAAAGGGCAGTACACTGGCGGAACTATGGTTTATGCTCAGGTTATTCGTGTAAAAAGGTTTTCCGACTTTGTTATCACCGCACGACGGGAATTAACAGACTTTGAACGTGAAATGACAGTTGGAGATAGACGCAGCGACACTGCATTTCTGAAATCGTTAGGGAATTCTGTATTCCGAGATCCACAGTCTCAATATTACGCCGGGAATTCCAAATTTTAGGCATTACCTCGCACCACGGACAACGCAGTGGTCGCCAACCTTCACTAAACGACCAAGGGCAGCGTCGTTTGCGTATAGTTGGTAGAGTTGTCGCTGCTTACAGACCGCAGAAATCAACGTGAGACATAGGATAAAAGTATCCGTTAGGACAGTGCAGTGAAATTTATCCTTAATGGGTTATAGGAGCAGACAAAAGACGAGAGTACCTTTGCTAACAGCACGACATCGCCTCCAGGGCATCTCATGGGCTCGTGACTATATCGGTTGGATCCTAGATGATTGGAAAACAGTAGCGAGTCCTGATTTAAGTTGGTAAGTAGCTGATGGTAGGGTTCGAGTGTGATGCAGACACCATGAAGCAACGGACTCAAGGTTTCAACAATACACTGTGTAAGGTGGTTGTGGCTCCATGATGGTATGTTCTGTGTTACATGATATCCATTAGATCTTCTGGTCCGACTGAACAAAGCATTGACCGGAAATGTTTATGTTCGGCTACTTAGAGACCATTTGTAGCAGTGGAAGGACTATGTTCCCATTACAATGCACTACGTCATCGGACCACAATTTTTCGAGATTTGTTTGAGGAACATCGTGAAAAGTTCGAGTGAATGATTTGGCCACCCATATTGCCCGACATAAATCCCACGGAACATTTATAGGACATAATCGAGAGGTTTCATGAACAAGCTCCTGGACCAGCGACACTTTCGCAACTACGGACCGAGGTTGAGGCAACATGGCTCAATATTTCTGCGGGGGACTTCCTAAGACCTTTCGACTCCAAGTCACGTTGAGCTGACGTACTACGCCGGGCAAAATGAGGTCCGACATGTTATTAGGAGGTATCCCACGATTTGTCATCTCAGTATACACTGCTACCGAATTATATGCGAAAAGCATACTATTACATCAGAAAAACTGACATCGTAATAGAAAAGTTACACTCAGACGCTTCCCAAGAACTCCCTAACCGGCAGAAAATACGTGAAAATATTTAACTAATAGCCTAAGTATGCCAGCTTTGTACGATAAACGATTATCTGAATATGATTTTGCTACTGAAATTACTACAAAGTACAAACATAACTCGTAACCTTCGACATGCTACGAAATACACGGGTGTGCAAAATTTCAGGACGAACACATGAGAATACTGGACGTATCCTCATATGGCGAGAGTTGTGGCCACGTGAAATTCCCCGCAAACATTTTTGAACATGAGCGATGTGTTACGATGTGGAAAGGCATAAAGCTACACCGACGTACCGCCTTTCAACTGTTTGACTATACTCACACTTGTCAACGCTAGTGTCACACTGCACTCTTGCAGAGCATGCATCACAGTCCGTAGTGATCACACATTATTAAGAGCCCAATCCCGCCTTTTATAACGTCCAGGGCCATCACGAATCGCGCTGACTTCACTGTAAGTCTTATCTTTTAATAGAAATGTTTCTCTCAGTGCCTATTTCTTTCACTTACTTTCAGTACTGTACTGTACTGCAGCAGGTTTCTACACCGGTGTCCAAATTCAAAGCAAAAAAGGTCCTACAAACCGTCAACCAGTTGTTTGTAGGATCTTGTTTTGCAAGGACGATGGATTTCCGTTCAATGGACAACCATGCAAACGATGTCGTTAGGGCATTTATGATAGGAGATAGTGTTCGCCAGGTAGTCCCACATCAACAGTCGCTGTGTACACAGTCACAGATGATGCATTACGGCACAGGTAAGATGCCTACCAAACTCTCTGCAGCAGAGGGTCATAGAAAAATGGAAACAATACACCCGAAATCTGAAGTAGCCCGATGTTTCTCGGATGTGGCGATATTTTATAGAGACCGGAACCTTATCCCGAGACCAGGGCAGGGTCGACCACTTGTGACTTCGTCATTTGATTGTAAGGGTACCACAGTACCATCTTAGTTCTGCATGGCAACTGGCATGTCAGCTCGCAGCATACACTGGGCGTGTTATATCGAGGCGAATGGTGTGCAGATGGCTTCGACAGAGGGCCTTTATTGTCGGAGACCTGCTCTACCTCTACCTCTGGCGCGTATTCACAGAAGGTAATATCTAGAGTGAATCCGTCAGCGTACCACCTGGGCGGTCGAACAGTTAGTCAATGTTGTTTTCACAGATGAGTCCCGATTTCGTCTGGCGAGTGATTCTCGGTGGATCTGCATCTGAAGGTAAGGCGGAACACGATTTCGGGACCCAAACATTGTGGAAAGCGACCAATATCGTGGAGGATCCCCAATGGTCGGGCGGCATTATGTTTAGCACTCGAACCCCTAACCATGAAATTATACGACTGAATCGACAGGGTTTAACTGCTGTCAAGCATCATCACGAGATCATGGGACCTCATTTGCGGTTGTTGCGAGGTGCTGTGAACCCAGACTTCGTGTTGATGGACGACAATGTTGATGTTTTCTTGGAAACGGAAGACATTGCACGCATGACGTAACCTGCTCGCTCTCCCGCTTTCAATCCCATAGTGCGGGACTGGGATGCACAAGAGAGATGGCTTGCATCACGCCAGCTTCCACTGCAAGCAGCTTCACAGGAGGATTGTTCGTTATTGCCTCAACATGACACTGATGACATCATTCACAGCATGACCCATCGTTTGTCAGGCCTATATTGCGGCCACAAGGGTCACACAGCATACTAAGAACATTAACCGTTTGTCGGAATGTGTGTGCAAAATCCGTTAATTTGGGGAAAACGGAGAACGTTTCTGTCTACCGTTATGCATGTTGTGTCGGTTTACGTCCTGAACACTTTGCACTGTTTCTACTTTAGTGTCACCTGTTTATAGTGTTTTGTGGCAAAATAAAAGTAACATTGCAAAATTTCCGTTTCTTGCTTCAACATTTGACACTAGTTCAGGTAAGGTCGAAGTTTCATCGAGCAATGTTACTTGGCTGTGTTACAACTTGAGAAAGTTACTTCCTTCCTTAAGCTTTGCACACCAGTTTCAATAAGTGGTGGAGTAACACATTTGCTCTTTTGCGCGCTGAAAGGAAATAACGGAAATCTGGTTGTATATGTAGACAAACGTGCGAAATGCACTTATTTTGCACTTGGTTGTTTCCATGTCACATTCTGCATCAACGTGACGAAAGCTGTAGTGTCCACAAGATGAGAAGAAATGCATGTCTCTACCCTAAAAATTCCATTTCTGATTATACTTGCCAAAGAAAAGTCAATTAGACTACAACGCAATCGTAACACCAAATTAATTGTGTTGATTCTATGCTGGAGGTAAAAGGCGACTTGGGTGAAGGGTCCGCGATCCTCCCCATCATCGTGCAGCGGCGACAAAAGGCGGTACTCCACCCACCTACAGTGAAGGGCAATAAAGTTGTCAGGAGCTAGTGCCATGTACAGTACCTTTTCTTTAAGAAAACGTCATTTCCTACTGACTCGCTAGAGCATAAATGCTTCGCTGCTCCGTCAACATCTGTTTGTAGTGCTCGACGAACTCCAAAACCAATCTCTTCTTCTTCTTCTGTCCGCAGCTCGTGGTCGTGCGGTAGCGTTCTCGCTTCCCGCGCCCGGGTTCCCGGGTTCGATTCCCGGCGGGGTCAGGGATTTTCTCTGCCTCGTGATGACTGGGTGTTGTGTGATGTCCTTAGGTTAGTTAGGTTTCAGTAGTTCTAAGTACTAGGGGACTGATCACCATAAATATTAAGTCCCATAGTGCTCAGAGCCATTTCTTCTTCTTCTCTCAGGGTTAGCTCCCATGAGGTACGCAAATTTCGCTGAATTCATGCTATCTCTCCGCGTTCTTTATCTCTGCATTTGATACAGATCATCCTATGATGCTCGCCTTGGCCTAGTGTAATACTTTTTCAGCATCGCGAAACATATTTATTCTTTTTGTGTCACAGTTCAGTTTTAATTGCGTTATTGTCTGTCTTAGTTATCATTTGCTTCATTAAGCTCTATGTTTACTGCATTTCGTACCATCTTCTAGTGATGCCTTTCATTGTCGTCTGTTGGAGTCGTAATAGCATTATCCCTGATATACTCTGGTGCTCGTGCTGTCGTTTTTGCAGTTGTAATGGTTACTCTCTGTAGTACTGCTTCCTGACTGAACAGTTTTTATAGTAACCAAGAAAAGACCGGATGCCCTGAAGAAGGGACCCTATCGTAGTTCACGTGCCTTGCTTCAGAAATTAACAGCCAGTGTAGCCATCGAGATTAGTGGCGAGAGTGTCTGCTCCGTGCAGCCCGTCAAATTGTAGCAGCAATTCTACATCACATTTGTGAAGCCGGTAGAACGCTCGTCAGCACGTTGGAAAACATGTCCACATATGTAATTGCCTTTCCTTGGTTTGTCGTATCCACTCAGAGTACAATAAGATAATTGCGTAGCGTATGTAGTAAATTAAGTTTCATTACGGAAAATCCTGTTTGAAACAGGGCTTAACTTTATCTAAATTAGAGCTTCTAGAAGTCTGACTCGATGTCATAGATGGACTCCGAACCAAGGGAGGACATAATGGAAGTGCAGCAGGAGCAGGAAGCTCCAGAGAAGCGAGCCGACAACAACGCGAATTTATGCCTTACTCACCCAGGGACGATGCCGATAGAACTTCACTGGCAGCCGTTTCTGAAAGACGTGCTCGCACGCTGGCCACCAAGAGAAGAAGTTTCTCTTCGAGTGGAAGGGCCGTACGTTACCTGTAACTGTCGGCATCACTTGCCTTACAATGTTTCTATTGGAAGAACTGTGTGGTAATGGCACATTATTGTCAAGGACAAGTTCCCTTCACCAGTGAGCACTTATTATGAGGGACTTCCCTACTAACATTACAAGGCAGCCTTCCTTTCTTATAAAGGGAGTGGAATAGATTGATCTACACATCATTTTCACAGTAACAGTTTATCTCAGCACCCTTTATTTCGTTAGTTAGTTGCTTAGTTAGCTATCTGCGTGTTTCGTGCAACATAATGATGATGCCTCGCGTGAGTAAGTTTTACAATTATAGTACATCTTACCAGGGCTAAGTGTGACTGCATGATTACTATTTACATGATTTCTCAAGAATTTTTTACATGCGCACAGTGTCCTATACTTAATTATGTTCAGTGCCTCTCTCTCCCATTCTGTGGAAAACACAGAGACATACACACACACACAAACACACACACACACGCACGCACGCGCCACGCTAAGCATTCAGAAATTCTGCTGTGCAGAGTAGGAGCTGTGAAGCGGATATAACTTCAGTTTGTGTCTGAAGATAGTTTTGTCATCCATTAAATTCCTCACATCACTTGGTCAAGTGTCAAAGATTTTATTGCTTAATATCTCCTTCCTTTTTGCGTCACACTAAGGCTGAGTAATAGAGACGGTAACGCGCTTATCCTTCTATTATATTTGTGAACGTTACTATTGTTTCCAAACTGTCATTGATTGTTGACAACAAACCACCTAACTGAATAAAGGTTCTATGAGACTTATCACCACACTAAACAGTTGAAAGAGCTGTCTACAAGCAGTTCTAGAGCGAACTCATGACAGTATCCGTTCTACAAACTTTCGTGCAACAAAGAGCTTCTATCTCAATGACAAGTTAACTCATAATAAAAAAAGTAAACTACTTTGAAGACAGATGTCATTCTTATTTCATACTTGCACACACTGCTGCCGCATAACTAAAAGATTAAAGTTGCGATTTTCTGGCCACGAGAGCGCACTAGTTTTTTTGGTGTTAAGTATTTTTACCAGGCCTGGAAGGACTTGTAAGGGTCGTGAGCAGAGTCGAACATCGACAAATGACCGTAAAGAACACGAAGACGCAGCATGCTCGTATGAGACAGCGCCATCAGCATCTAAAAAGGTGAAAAGGGGCCTCATTGCGGTTATCCATTTGGACGGCAGGCCAAATCGTGCAACTTTCTGACTTGTGGGGTATTCGGAGATGACAGTAGCCCGATTTTTGACATTATGGAAACGTGAGCGCAGACATACTAGTCGTCAAGTTATCTGTCGACCATCCTGACCACCACAAATGAGGATCATTATGTTCCTGCAACCCATTCGCATTTCAACATGCCATCCGAGCATAGATAGTGGACTCACCAAGTAATCGACTTACTGCAACTTTCTGTCACGCTGCAGACTAGAAGCAGACGGAATATGGAATTACCCTTGCATACGTAGGCTGCCGTTAACACCTCAACTCAGACGGCAGTGATAGTAGTTACGCCATGACCCGGAGGCATAAGGTGTTGATGAATGACGTCACACTGCAGGCAGCGGGTATCGTCGTTCTGGAGAGAGATCCCAAACTTCGAGCGTTTTGGAGAGGCACAGTGGTGTTAGTCCTGGCGTCACGGCGCAAGGAGCTATCTGGCGTTACTAAAATTCACGGCTGGCAGTGACCAAGGGAACTCCGATGGAACAAAGGGACATCGCGAACATCCTGCGTACACCTGTGTTACTTGTCACGTGACTGTATTGTGTTGCTTCTTTTTCCAGAACAACGCTCTTTGATGTATGGCTCGTGTCTTTATGAATTGTCTACGTGATGATGTACTCCCATGGCCAGTGAGAGCCCCATACATATCCAGGATTAAACTTGCGTCGCATCAGATCAGACGTCAACTCATTCCTTATGCCTGTATGAAGGATATCAAAAATCATTTAAGAACAAATGTTGGCCAGGTTGCCTCAGAATAGAACACAATGGCCTCAAGGCACCCTTCCCAACCGAAAGAAAGGATGCATCCAGACCAGAGAGGGTGCAACATCATACTGAAAAGTGGGCTCACCCAGTCAAGTCCTTTATAAATTTGACTCGATATTTTAATTATCACCATAACATCACTCTTGCCTTCAACCAGTGAAGAGTCAAGTTGTTTCATTCCTCCTACAGAATGCTTGACTCTTTTGTAAAGCTGTGTATTGTACTACTGAAATGATAAAGCCGTCGCCCAGTTTCATTTGCAGGTTGTCTGTCTGATGGGTCCTAAACCCAAATTAAAAAAAAAAAATGTTAAAATGCTGTCACATCTACTCATTAAGAGGTATAATATAAGGTCAAAGGTTTAACATGAGAATCATTAGAATTACAAGATGTATATATGCCTTGTGTGTGACTCACGGCGCGCGAATTACCCAGATTTTATCATCTAGTATTTGGGATTGAGAGCACTTAAAAGACATCCAACAAACATCAGAGATAATATCAAGTCTCCTGGAAAACTTTTCTGCCTTACACCTTCCACAAAGTAATAAACGGAAATGTTTCTTGCTTACTACCTTTTCGCCCTTCACTTGGTAAAACTTCAGCACCACACATGACGCATTAATTTATTACTACTTTAATACTGACATTATTCGCCAGAAACTTTGCAGAAAGTATCCACAATAATCACTGTATGTATCTGCAAAATTATATACTCGTACTTCTAGAAATATAGTTCAGAAAGACTGAGAAGTGTGAAAACTAGTATTTGTTTAAAACGAAACACAAATCATCCAGTCTATACTCATTCATTGTTTGATAAATATAGCACCTAGCGATCTCCAATGAGCTTCCTACAAAATTTTAAGCCTTTTATAAACTTAATCACTAGTCTGTGGGTGAACAATCCTGAACTAATAAAACCAACATAATTAACATAAAGCATCTTCAAACGAAGATTTTACACGCTTAAGATCACATATTTAACATAATGACTCATTTCTAAGTTAGACGTCAGAAGCCGTCTTGTACAGTGGAGATCGATTTTTATGATGAACTGGATTGACTTTGGCGAGGGGGTTAATATTCGATGCTCCAAGACATTAGTGAATGGGAAGGGCAAAGGAACCCAGGATTTTGTATTTTCGTCTCCTAAGTAAGATCCTAAAAGAATAAGGTGCCAAATTTAAGCGTTTAAGATGATCTGTAATCTGAGACTCCCAGTTTACGTTCTTCAGAAAGGTGAGGTTACCATGAGTCCCAGTTTAATTTAAACACCACAGTGGCCTACCAGACATGAAGTCATTACTGGTGGTATGCCGTTGCCTTCTTCCGAATTTTGAACTGACTCACCCATCCAGTTCCAGGCGGAGGCACAATTTAATATGAATTCTGAATCACCGCCAGCTCGTCATTTTTCGTATCAACAGATGTTTCCAGGGGTGAAAGAAAAGATTCTTCTCATATAAACACCCAAGAAGGTAAAATATTCTATTTATTAATATACACTGAAGCATTACTTCTAACAGGGTGGTCAGGTCTTGTTGGTACATAATTGCAAGTATTGTGTTTTATCTGAATTCAGTGACAGTGCATTCGCAGAATTTCAGTTATTACTTTTCAGGAAATTGTTAAATAGCATCATAAAAGTTTAACTATCGAACCCCTGTCGAACACATTATTTTATTTAATATATTTGCATATATTACCATCTTATCAAAGCAGTGACAGTTACAAGACAGTTCACTAACAACATAATATTGACATTAAATCAGCCTAAACGTACATGAAAATGGCGTTAAGTGCCACAGAAGTCTGTCATGAATAAAGATTGGATATTATAAACAACTATTCTGGTGCATCTTACTAATTACCACTCATTATGCTGTTGGCCGCAAAGAAGAAAAGTAATACTACACTCTTGTTACTTAAAAAGTAGAAACGAACATTTACAATTGAATTTCAATTATGTGGACCTTGTGATGTAGAGAGCTGAAATATTAAATAGATACAACGAAATTATTGTCATAAATAAAAAAAATACCTTTTATGATGTTAAGTTGTAAAATAATTAGTAGCCACAGAATAAAATAAAATTGGGACATAATGGGCAACCCGAATTTAATAGATAAATAACATACTATGACCTATGTGACAGTAGAATGTACTGTGAACGTGAAGAACTGGGAACTTTAGATGACGCCATCGGAAAGATCGAACAAAAACTTTTCCTTGAATTCTAGTTACTTGTTAAATAGGGCTGGCGGTTCTTTTTTGTGGTGGATAGGAATTTCAAGCTCCTCCAAGCTATTAATCAACATTACTTTAGGTGGCCATTTAAATGATGAAAGTGGATACAACTCGCCAGCTTTGACCAATGATGTCATATTTTAGTCATATCTATATATTTATTTACAATCAGTTGATAACAAATCGGCTATCTTCTGTGCCGAAGTGTCATAGTCATAAATAAAAATAAATGAATCTGTTATTAAGGGATATATATTGCGTACGCTTTTTTTCGCTTGTGGTAATTCTAAATCATTTGTGTACATGTTTTGAATTATTCCTTCGTCTGATTGTGAGTCGTTCCAATTGCTCTTTCCTTTGATATTAATTCATGTCTTGTACTGTGTAGGTCAACTGAAGAATACTATACTAGTACCGGCGGAAACCAAATGATCGACATACATAACACTGGCATCCTCTATCTCAGTTGAACTGCGAAAGCTGTATCCTATTCTTCATTTTACCTATATAGGTCAACCACAGTACAGGACACGCATTTTAGATTTGTTGCTTTTTTCGCCTTCATTAGTACCAATATCCTATTCTATTAACCTATATAGTTCCAGTGAAGTACAGGATACAGATTTTACATTTGTCGCTTTTTTCGCCTTCGCTAGTACTAGTATCCTATTCTTCGGTTATACTGTTACTAGCGAATGCGAAAAAACCAACGTTCGTAAAATCTGTATGTACGTCAATTGAGGTACTTCACAATTTTACGTTTGAAGCTTTTTTCACTTTCGCTAGCACTAGTTTTGTGTCGTTCATTTGACCTATTTAGGTCAATTGAATAATAGAATACTAGGCTCTTCTACTGTGAAAAAAGTGATTTACATAACATTACGTTCGGAAAATGGATCTCCATTATCTGTTTTCTCTGTACTACAGTCGTATGTTTCTCAACATTTGTCTATGCTTTAAATCTTTGCAGTGCGTCATCTGCGGTAAGTTGTGACACCACTGGCCGAAGTCGACGGGTTCTATCCCACTCTTCAGTATTCCCATGAATGTTATGTCTGTGCTAACGTGCCGCTATTGTACCTGCATATTTAGCGCGTTTCCATACAGGATGGGCTCTGAGCACTATGGGACTCAACTGCTGTGGTCATCAGTCCCCTAAAACTTAGAACTACTTAAACCTAACTAACCTAAGGACATCACACACATCCATGCGCGAGGCAGGATTCGAACCTGCGACCGTAGCAGTCGCACGGTTCCGGACTGCGCGCCTAGAACCGCGAGACCACCGCGGCCGGCTCCATACAGGATGATTCTTGCCGTACCACCTTATTGCTGTTAATTTTGTTACTCCTCGCGATTCAAACGTATATTGATCCGCAATCTGGTGCTCTCGTGACATACAAAAATACCTTGTTGCTGTTCAAAGTGGTTGAGTGTCTTGTAATCGATGATTAGGTATGTATCTTTCTTGCAAGCAGTGACTTGGCCATTTAAACAAAGTCAGTTGTATGTGGATAGATGTAATGACGTAACAAAAAGCATAAAGTATACATTGCAGAAATATATTACACAAGCAACAGATAGTTAAGTAGATTTGTCCAGAAATGACCGTACCGATCGATTACACATCGTTTCCATGGTTACCAGTTGGCGTCATTCTTGACAGTGGGAATCTATAACATCTTTGATTAATGGCTTATATCGTCTTCTTTGTTACCAAACTAGTGTCTTACTGATCGTCTTTACTACGTTTACGTTTACCATAAGTCCCTGCAGAGACTTTTAAATGAGCCCTGTCATTGGGTAATGACTGTTTTTCTATTTCGTCGCTGTTATCATGTATATTCTCCTTTATGAAACCAAAATATCCTTCGTTGTTTTCTCAAAGACCGAACTCCTAACAGCTATGGGTCTAATATATGTTCTTCACTCAATACGGTTATTGGATATAGAGAACGTTACTCCAGAGACAATGGGCGTTTCTTCCGATGTGTAACTACCGGAAATCTAGCTGAATTCAGCAGTGCTCTCAACGCTAACGCGGACGGGCCTGTTACACGTCAGGGATCCCTACTATCACCAAGGGTGTATCATTGCGCACCTTTTTAAACTATTACTGTAAATTAATGTTCATCTACATTGTAACTAATATAATATGTTCTATTCCTCTTCAAAGAACTTCAAAGAAAACAGGTCTGATGATGAGCTCTGTAGTAAATCGAAGCTGGTCATCCACAAATGAAAAGTAGCAACTTAGTAACGACCACGACTGTATTCTAAATCAATTATATATTTAGATCGCTGTTTCCTGGAGCAATGTTCCGAAAAATTTTATCAAGCAATTTTTCATAAAATCATTCTAGATATAAGTAGATGGTAACAATGGAACCAGATGTTGGGTCATACGCGTATGGGTGATGCTGACATCAAAACTGAGTGCAAGTAAGGAAAATCTTCAATGCTGATATCCTTCTTTCAAGTAAGATCCACACCAGTATAAAGGTATGTAGATTTTCGTGTCTGAGGTCTTCAGAAACATCTGAACTTGCTAAATATTAAAATGATTCCAAGGTCAGTAGAACCCCTGTCAGAGACGATAGAAATATGACAGCTGAACCACCTCTCCACAATAATATAGGTTTTTCTGAAAACCCCTTGATCAAAAACCTGTACTCAGTGATCGAAAGAGAACACAGACAGTTCACAATCGCACTAGCTTAGCAGAAATGATCCACAGAGCGACTCTGTAACATCGATGATATTCGTCGTTCTACAATCTTAGAACACATTCAGCACTCAAACGTAATGAAATATCTCCAACAGAACGGCATCCTCCAATCCAGTCAGTTTGACGTAGATTGTGCACAACCTAATTCACACTTTGCTCACATGACAGTATAAAATCCATCGAGTAAGGCAATCAAATGGATGCGGTGTATCTTGTAGCGCCACTTTACGTTTTCGCGATATGGTAACTGATACATTATTTTAAATTTTAAGAGTGCAGCTGCAATAACTGTATTTCATCTTCTATATCGGCCGTTTACCTATCGGCAGTCCTCATGGCGAGCAGAGGGTTAGAAAACACTGTGTAGTTATAGTAATCGATCCGTCGTTTTAAACCACAGAGACTGTGCACCAGAAGCGCTTATCGGCCTCAAAAGGTAGGCACAAATTTAATCAGAGGCCATGCGGGCGATTAATGCTTAGATATTGATGTATCATTACTAGCTGCACTGTAAAAACAATGTACTTGCGAATTTATTTTGAAAGCGCCGTACTCCATTTTAGGAGTACATCTTGGTAGAAACCGCTGCCTGTGGTTTACTACGGGATGGGTATTGTAGTATGATATAAACGTAGGCTTCCGCGGCCATTGTCAGAGTCTAAATTATTTTTCCTTGTTTGTGGCCGCATTTTCAACATATAAAACTATCGAAGTTTCGGTCACTGTTACAAGTGACCGCAACTTCAGGGTGTTTTTGTTTACAAAATCACCCTGAAGAAGATCACTTGCAACAGTGGCCGAAACGTCCGTAGTTTTACATACTGAAAATGCGGTCACAAACCCAGAAAAATTTTTTTTATTATTATTTGAGTCTGTCAGCTCACTCTAAAGATGGCCGGAGGCCATACGGCCGAAATATTACAAGAAGGAAAAATAAGGTTATGCGGCTGCGGTCTCAAAAAGTTTATCTATCATCTACTACGTTGAGAAAACAAAGTTCACAACAAGTTTCAAGTTTTCGGGGAAGGGTAAGTTATGACACTTGAGAGCGAGAATACTGAGCTCTTGAAACTTTGTATTAAGGTGCCAAAACAATAGCATATTTCCGAGGGTTGCAAGATTATCAAATTATACAAAATCAGATTCGATGAATAATGTTCTAAACTGGGCTAGTTCTGCCATTTATAAGGAGAAAATATGAGTCCGTTTCTGAAGAATTACATTACCTGCACCTGAAGATGTGTGGACTTACACTATAACTCCTGGAGCTAGATAGGTGGTACGACATGGGTCAAAGTTGATTGGGTTCCTGAGGTGGTCACATAGACTGAAAAGTTTAACAGATTTGATAGGGCATCAAATAAAAAAACTGTTAGTCGACGTTTCATCGTTAAAATGACGGGCGGATCTTTGAACGACATTACGGTGATAGTTTTAGCATTGAAAAAGTCTTGCCAGCACTCGCATTCATCAGCGCTGTTGAAGAAACTTTTCGTCCACTTACTACAGATCCAGAAGATGATTATAAAACAGCATAACTGCTGGGCTATTGTGAAAGCTGAAAAGGAATGATATTGACAATGAAGAAGTAAATGGTGAACTGAATGATGACAGTGAATCAGAAAATAGTAATGTGTTACAGGTAGGAGATGAAGCAAAAGAATTGGAAAGGAATGATGATGAATGGCACTAGAGCATTAATTATTTGTTGTAGTGTTTTATGTTAACAAAATAATTATATTTGTCACGTTTGTACAGCATTTTATTACATTTTCCGTTAGTTTATATTTAAATATCACAATTATTCAACAGAGTCTCATTTGGCCTCTCTTGATAGCTCTTGTTGGTGCCTGCATCTTCACAGTCCGAAGAATAAATGACAAACTGAACATTGTATGTAATCGGAAGGTGGAGAGGGGATGAAGGGAAAAGAAAGGGAGAATATGCGATCGCAGTTGTCAGCTGCAATGTGACGTATAAAATGAAGCTGAACACTTCAGATTTCTTAGTTAGCTTCCATATTATTTCCCTAGTCATCAACCGAAACAGAACTTTTGCATGGCATGATAGTTACTGCAAGACTTAGAGCTCTCTATCAGTAATCTGCAGCCAGATGCACGAGCACCAAAACCAGGTTCCTTCCTAAGAGAGACAGTCATTTCGTACTTTTTATGCGTCTTAAAAGCCCATCAGGGTATGGAAATAATAATTTCAGCTTCTCGTTTCTTGTAACAGTTTAATTTTATTTGAAGACGATTGGAAAAAACCCCCGTCCGCAGCTCGTGGTCGCGCGGTAGCTTTCTCGCTTCCCGCGCCCGGGTTCCCGGGTTCGATTCCCGGCGGGGTCAGGGATTTTCTCTGCCTCGTGATGACTGGGTGTTGTGTGATGTCCTTAGGTTTGTTAGGTTTAAGTAGTTCTAAGTTCTAGGGGACTGATGACCATCGATGTTGAGTCCCATAGTGCTCAAAGCCATTTGAACCATTTGAAAAACCCCCGCTGTTGTTGTCTGAAACACGGTAGTCACGGTAGGAGCAGAAAATAAATCCGGACACTTAATGCTAGATATCTTCGAAAAATGTTTTACTAGTAAACGTCATATTGAATATTTAAATGCATTTCTCCAGCATATCTATTTTTTTCAGTTACCAAACAAATACCAAAATCAGGAAGCAGTTTTAAAATTCGTAATAACAAAGTCAGTAAAAGTTATTCTGGCGATTTTCATATGAAAATGAGTTTATTTATTCGTACCTGCAGCCGAAACCAGTCATTAAATTCAGCGATTCTCATTGGTTATCGTATAATATCATCCAGTGAGTTACAGACAACGTCAAATACTCCAAACATCAGCACGTAATGCAAGACGAAGTGGACGAAGTTTAATTGCCGATTTTCTTTACAATTCCATCTCAGGACAATAAACATATCATAAAATCATCTAGAACCAATACTAAAGTCCACATTTTTGTGCCCAACCTTTTTTGGATTATTATTTCTTAGTCCCACGAAAGTGTATGCCAACAGCGGATAAAACCCCTTTACAGCCAAAGGTTACACAACCTGGAAAGATGGTTTAAAATACAATAAATAAATAAATATCATTTTTAAAATACTCATTAGTTGATAATGTGTAAGAGTTTTCATAATGACAAATGACAACAAATCAATTTAAAATACATTAATGGCCAGTAATGATGATTCGTTAAAACTTTTTCGATGGTTTTATATTACAGGTGAAAAGTAACACACGAAAATGTGAATGATGCTGTGCCGTAATGGTGATGCTGGTGATGTATGGTCATGGCGGACGACATGAGGAGTATGTATGACTGCAGGACCCTATGGAACCGCAAGAAGGACTAAACGTCAGCAAGGTGGAGGGATGGTGTGAGACAAAGATGGAAGGATGGTGTGAGGTGGAGCATTGCGACTACAGTTTGAAAGAAGGTTACATATCGGCACGGATTTCATCACTGGGGAGAGGAAATAGTTTGAAATTCCTCCACGAGAGTATAGACAAGGCAAGAAGTTTGCATAGGATGTGGAGTATGGATGAAGTGGCGAAGCAGGATACTAGATTTCTGATAGGGGACTAGGATATTCGATGTTGGGATTGTGTTTTGTTGTTAATGTACTGGACCCGAAGGTGTTCTAGGAAGAGGACAATATATCTGACGTAAATGTGTTGGTTTAGGGATATCATCTTTGATTGGTAATCAAAGGTCTTATGTCTGGTGTTCGAAACTCTCCAGATATGAAACTGTGAATAACATTCACCAGCTTTGGCGGCCGAAAACGTCTGGCATAAGAACTCAACGTCATTCTGCCAACGGCCATATCAAAAGAAGGCCGAGGATCGGACAGAGGTCTGAGGCACTATATTCCAGTCAGGGTGGGAAACTGCTAAAGGCAGAAGAATTAGCGTTGATCGGTGGGATAAGGATGCAGAAGGTAATGAAAAACATTACATTAAAGACTCATTATGTGAATCAATAATATATGTGGCCGGTAACTGAAAAAGTGTCGTGGTGATCTCTTCATTGACCAAAGATTCCATAATAGTCCCGAAGTGGAATATACTTAGGAGACTGCCAATCGGAAGAGGTGACTATGAGAAAAGATCGAATAATCAGCGAAAAGATAACGTTCTACGAGTCGGGGTGTGGAATTCCACAAGCTTAGACGTGGTCGCGAAACTTGAAATTCTAAAAAGATAAATTCTAAGCCTCAGTCTGGATACAGTAAGGATCTGTGAAGTGAAAGTGAAAGAAGATGATTGCTGGTCGGATGAGTAGAGGATAGCATTAACAGCGCACATCGGATGAGTAGAGGGTAGCATTAACAGCGCACAGAAGTGATATAACGGGAGGAGGATTAGTTATGAATAGAAAGGAGTGGTAGAGAGTGAGTTACTGTGAACAGTTCTGTGATAGGGTTGTTCCCATGAAAAGCGATAGCAAACCCAACCGACAACGACAGTTTAGGTATAAACGCTACGTCTCATGCTGAGGATGAAGAGACAGAGAAATTATATGAGGATATTGGAAGGGTAATTCGGTGTGTAAAGAGATGAAAATGTAAAAGTCATGGTGGACTGGAATGTAGTTGTAGGGGAAGGAGTGGAAGAAACAGTAACGAGAGAATATGAGTTTGGTTGTAGGAATTGCAGAGGAGAAAGACTAATTTGTTCTGCAATAAATATCGGCTACTAGTAGCGATTGACCTACCCAAGAATCAAAAGAGCAGATGGCATACTTGGGAAAGACTGGGAGATACGGGAAGTTTTCAGGTAGATTACATTATGGTGAGGCATTGATTCCGAAATCAGACACGGTATTGTAAGATGTGCAGAGGAGGAGATATATACCCGGATGACAATTTAGCAATCATGGAAAGTAAGCTGAAGTTTAAGAGAACCAATGTGAGAAAAGTGGGATACGAAGGTACTGACGAATGGACAGATACATCTAAAGCTCTCTGAGGCTATAGATACTGTGATAAGGAATAGCTTAGTAGGCAGTTCATTTGAAGAGGACTGGACACCACTAAAAAGGGTTGGAAAGGAAAACATAAATATAAAGAAGTTAACTGCGAAGAAAATATGGGTTTCAGAACAAATACTTCAGTTGAGGGATGAAGGAAGGAAGTAACAAATATTCAAGGAAAGTCAGGAATACCGAAATGCCAGCCGCTTAGAAATGGTACAAGTAGGGAGTCCAGGGAAGCTAGAGCTAAATGGCTGCAAGAAAAAGTGAATGCATCGAAAAAGAAGGGGCTGTCGGAAGGGCTGACTCAGCATATAGAAAAGTTAAAACAACCCGCAGTGAAATTGACAGACGGGTGGCAGCATTACAACTGCAACGGCATAATCACTGTTAAATGCAGAGAAGAGAGTGAGTGGGTGGAAAGAGTACACTGAGGGCCTTCCTGAAGGGGAAGACTTGTGTGATATGAAAAAAAGAAGAAATAGGATTTCACAGGGAATAGATAGGGAATCCATTGTTAGAATCAGAACTTAAAAGAACTTTGGAAGACTTAAAATCGAGAAGGCAGAAGGGATGGACATCATTAGATCAGAATTTCTACAATCTTTGCAGGAAGTGGCAATAAAGCCATCATTCACGTAGGAGTGTAGAATTTACGAGTCTGGCTGTATACACTCTGTCCTCAGAAAAATATCATCCACACATTCCCGAAGATGGCAAGAGTTGACAAGTACGAGAAATATCACATAATCAGTTTTACAAATCATGCATCCCAGTTTCTGACACGAATAAAATGCAGAAGAATGGAAACGAAAGTTGATAATGTGTTAGATGTCGATCATTTAGGATGTAGGATAGGTAAAGGCACAAGAGACACAATTCTGACCTTGCTGTTGATAATGAAAGCAAGACTAAAGAACAATCAAGACACGTTCATAGGATCTGTCGACCTAGAAAAAGCGTTCGACAATGTAAAATATGTAAGATGTTCGAAATTCTGACGAAACTAGGGATAAGCTATACGTACAGACGGGTAACATACAACATCTATAAGAGCCGAGAGGAAATAATAAGAGTGGAAAACCAAGAACGGAGTGCACGAATTTAAAAGGCTCTAAGACAGGGATGTAGTCTTTCGCCCCTACTATTCAATGTAAACATCGAAAAAGCAGTGATGGAAAGAAAAGAAAGGCTCAGGAAAAAAATTAAAAGTCAGTGTGAAGGGTTATCAATGACACAGTTCGCTGATGACATTGCTATCCTAGTGAAAGTGAAGAAGAATTACCTCAGGTGCTGAATAGAATGAACAGTCTACTGAGTATAGAATATCGATTGCGAGTAAGTAGAAGAAAGACGAAAGCAATGAGGAGTAGTATATACGACAACAGCGAGAAACATAACTTCAGAACTGATGGTCATGAAGTAGATGTAGTTAAGTAATTATGTTTTCTCGGTAGCAAATAATTCACGATGGAGCAAGGAGGACATCAAAAGCAGACAAGCACTGAAAAATGGCATTCCTGGCCAAAAGAAGTCTACTAGTTTCAAACATAGGTCTTAATTTGAGGAAGAAATATCTTAGAATGTGAATGTACGTTTGGACTACAGCATTGTTGGCAGCGAAACAGGAAACAGAAGAGAAAAAATGGCTCTGAGCTCTATGGGACTTAACATCTTAGGTCGTCAGTCCCCTATAACTTAGAACTACTTAAACCTAACTAACCTAAAGACATCACACACATCCATGCCCGAGGCAGGATTCGAACCTGCGACCGTAGCAGTCCCGCGGGTCCGGACTGTAGCGCCCAGAACCGCACGGCCACCGCGGCCGGCGGAACAGAAGAGAATAGAAGCATTTGAGATGTCTTGCCACAGACGAATGTTAGTTGACCTGATAAGATAAGGAATGAGGAGATTCAGTGCAGAATCAGAGAGAAAGGGACAATTCGGAAAACACAGACAAGAAGAAGAGACAGAATGATAGGACACCTGTTAAGGCGCCAGGGATTAGCTTCAACGAAGCTAGAGGGAGCTGTAGGATGTAAAAACGGTAGAGGAAGACAGAGATTAAAATACAAGAAGCAAATTTTTTAGTATGTAGGTTGGAAGCTCTAGTCGGAAATGAAGTGGTAGGCACCGGAAAGGAATACGTGGCGAGCCACATCAAACCACTCAGAAGACTGATGACTGAAGAAACAGAAAACAACATTACGCAAGTTAGTGAAAGTAGGCGGATTCGAAATGCGAGGCTGAGTGCATGTCTTCCCAAGATTTCAAAGGATCAATGGATTTTTTTTTTTGGTGGGGAGGGGGGGGGGGGGAGGGCGGACATCAATGTGACTTTGGCTTAGGTGAAAATGGGGTATATGAGGGATTTATAGGTGATGATAATGATAGAAGGGAGTAGACTTTTGGTACGACCTATTAGTAGTTTTAGCTGGTTTCAGGTTTTGTTTCGGATGGCATGGAAGCTGTGCATTCCAGGTTTGTATTCTATCGAGGGTTAGTCCTAAATATTTTACTGCGTTAGACAAAGGGAGATGAATATAGAAACGGCATCCATGCTGGATGGTGAGATGAAAGAAGGCGGCTTGGCTTTTCTGTGAATTTGCTTGAAGTTTCCACTTACTACTCCACTCTTCAAAGACCTGCATTTGGCATTGCAGGGAGGCGTCGCAGAGTTGAATGGTGTAGTGAGTGGTTAGGTAGGTGGTAATGTCAGCGTATTACAGGTGGCCAATGAGGGGGGCGGGGAGAGGGGTGGAAGTGGAGGTTTGAAATGTCTGCATTTCAAAGGATGTAAAAGAGATGGGAGAGGACAGAGGCTTGAGGCATGCCTGCAGCTGTGTTTATTGCGGGAGCCGGTTTGACTGATTCCGACGTAAGTAGGACAGTCGCGAAGAAAGGATCTCATTAGGTAGACAGAACTGAATGGGAATGAGTAGATTTCTATCCTGAGTAGCACTCTCGAAATCCATATCAGGCGAAGGTTTATTGGCTGTCGCGAGAGGCAATGTGGCGGATATAAGTTTATTTAGCTGATGGGGGAGAAGTAGGATAAAGTAAAGTGGTTGACAGTCGAGGGAACAGAAGGGAGGAAAGCCACCCTGAATGGGTAGATGTGTTGCAACATGCTGCTATAAAGTCGTTTATTACTGCAATGAAAAATCAACTCTATCATAAGTATTGTTGCTTGCAGAAAGGTTTTGAGCTATTTGAGGACTATGATAATGTGGCGAAATTTGTCTTGCTTACTATAATCAATGGAATATCCTTGATCCTACCTTTAGCTGACATACTGTTATTCGAGTTCCGTAAAGGTCGATTACTTGTCTCCTTTCTTTCAGTTTCCATAATTTTATTCCGTTTTTACTTGTAACATTTTTCTTTAGCATTGTATTCTCATTGTCGAATAAATAGAACAAATACAGAACACATTTAGTACTTCAACAATCAGTTACAATTACATAACATTTTATTTATGATCCAGAGGTGGCAGGATATGGTCTGTGTGCCGTCTCCATTGTATTCCATTCTAATTTTTTTTACTGGTTGGATAATGCAATACAGGTTCTGAATTGGAAATGTTTATGACTTTTAACCCTAAGGCCATAAATATAAGTTAATTAAATGCTGCGGAACCGACACCATCAACCATTTCTCAAATAAAATTTCAGTACATTTATTAGGAAATCTTCTTATTTGTATTTCCTTATCATTGGGAAACTTTAATTCTTCTTTCTGCTGCGGTGGTCCTTTCGAATACAGCCACCGTAGAAGTCGCTAATTGTTGACCATGCCGCCTAGTGAAAGAAATTCATTTTTCGGTGCTGTGAGTTGAAATGTTTGTCAAATAGATAGACAGGCACCGTAATTCACGTCCCGTTATTTATATTAACCGAAAATCTAGTTTTATTAACCAAATATTAAAATAGGAAGGGCGATAAAAATGTTCGCGTACTCTCTTCCTCAAGACACACTACAAACTTCCCTCTTTCTGCCCACTTAAAAAAAGTGGCAACCAGATCTCTCTCACCTAACGGCCTCTCTGCTGCAGCGTATCGTTGCATTTTTTATCTCACGTATGCCTCTTTGGAAACATCTAGCAAGAATCATTACACCATGTTTAACTTGATGCCTAAAACCATTACTGTGAAAGAACAGTCTTAACAGACGAACAGGCGGACAGACACACACAAGTGAAATAATTACAAATTAATGATTTTGGAATTTTCCTTTACTTGTTCTGTGAAACACAGCATTTTGCTAAATTTTATTAATATAGATTCATGGGTAGTACCCCACAGTGCGTGCCAACATCCCAAAGATGTCCGGCTCACATGCGGTTCCTCTTCGTGGAAATGTCTAGACTCAAACTCGTCTAGGGGTTGAACCGCACGTGTCACATTACACTGCCCAAATTAGACACTTGTGACCCTTTGGTTAAATTGTCTGGCTGATGACAAGTTTGCGAAATTGTATGAAACATACAAAGTTCATATAACTTATAATAACACTAATAATAATATCGGGAGCCCAATTAACGACCCATAAATGATGTAGGTCACACAGTTGCGATTTGGTTAGTATAATGTTTATTTAGAAAGCAAACTATCAGGTACATCATTCACAAGCTGATTGCGAAATACAAGTCCAATACTCCACCTCGTTATCTACGCGTGAAGTTAAGAGTTCACACGAAGCGTGCGGCTGCTCACCGCTCAGAGACTAAGTCCCGCGATACCAAACAAAGCGAGATTTTCTAAGTCGTTTCACTTTCTAGCTACTTAAAGACCGACCGTCCGCTTTCGCGTCTCCACCAGAACTGTCCTTCTGCCGGTCTCCGGCCGCGTTTCCCGCGTGCCAAACATCGTCGCTCAACTGACTAGTTCAGCTCCCTTCCCTGAAGCCGTCCATCTGATTGGCTACAGCTTTTTCCACATTACTTTAGATTTTGATATAATAATCAAAGCTTGACCACTTTGACGTTCAAAATAAAGTGACAATAATATCCATTACATAATAAACGTTAAATTCTTTTACATAAAACCAATATAATTTCCTTCTTAACTTTTAATGTCACGGCCAGTAACTTTGCATCAATGTGCTTTCTGATAAATAAATAAAGAACAAAAATAACTATTATGCACAAAACTTTACAACAAATATTCTGTTACCTAATGATTCAATACGGTGTCATGCTGTCGCCGTTCGATATGTTTTGTATGTGGTCCTGGCGGAGGTTCGAGTCCTCCCTCGGGCATGGGTGTGTGTTTGTCCTTAGAATAATTTAGGTTACGTAATGTGTATGCTTAGGAACTGATGACCTTAGCAGTTAAGTCCCATAAGATTCCACACACATTTGAACATTTGTTTTGTATGGAGGAAATGATCATCAGATGCTTAACTGAAAATACTGATTATTTAAATTTACTATATTTTTAAAGAAATAAATTTACAGAGTTAATATTTACAACATTTGGCACTTTAATGCTTTTGTATGAAATGTCGATCGTTAAGATCAACCACAGTTTTCAGATTTTAGCATTCAGGTCTTTGTTACCAAACTTGTTAATTTAACTTTAATAGTAAATCTTAAACTATTACAGATATAATCAATATTCAAGTTTTGTTGGGATCACGATCAAAATTTAAATAAAAAGGTAGATTAAAATTACTGTGGCTTCATTCCCTCAATTACTACAAAATTAAATAGTTTTCATAAATATTTACCCATATGGTCGATCTGAGGTTTAACACTGCTACCCCTCCCTGGGCATAAACAGCTCCTACGGGGTTTCTCTATGACGTAGATTCTCGTCTGTCTCACTCGCACACTACAGCGCTTAGGCATGATCAGCCGGGCCTCATTCAGCACAACAGACGCCTGTGAATTTTCCCATCTCGATGTGAATCTGTGCTCTGTGTGGCACACGGTCCTGGACGACAGGATTCGTTTCAAAATTCCTGGAAGGCTGTCTATTTCGGCCTTATACTTAAATGAGAGCTAAATGCTCGTTAACTCACAACACGTTCTGATGAGTGAGTATGCCTGTATCAAAATACGTGACGCAAATGACACTATCTTTTGCTTGCATTGACTTAGTACCGCGCGACCGCTACGCTCGCAGGTTCGAATCCTGCCTCCGGCTTGGATGTGTGTGATGTCCTTAGGTTAGCTAGGTTTAAAAAGTTCTCGGGACTGATGACCTTAGAAGTTAAGTCCCATAGTGCTCAGAGCCATTTGTACCATTTGACTTAGATCTTACATTTTTCGCACTTCAAAGTCACCGTGGACCTTAAGTTGTGACATGTATTTCAACTTAACACCGCTATCCGTTTCTTAGATAACAGCGTATTAACTGTCGAACAGACAGACAGAATGGCAGAGATGGGAGCAAAGTGAACCTACAAGAGTTCTATGTTTCACAACTTAGGTACAGAACCATAAAAATCACAGCACTCTCCAAATGTGGGTTGTTATTTTCGCTTCACTGTTGTATTACTACATAACTCTACTAAAATGATTTCGGTAAAACGAAGAATCCCGTTGTAATGATGATATACATCTGCAAAGTACAACATGACATTTTAAAGGGAATCACTTTGAATGAAGAGTCTCAGAAAGTTTATTTTGGTCACTGAACAATTTTATGAAATAATAGTGATAATGTTGGTTCAGTGATTGTATCATTTAAAGAAAAGCACTGGGTTAAGTGAGTCGGCTATCCAGTTTTGTGTTTTCTATGGTTTTCTCAAATCATTCCATGAAAATCGTTTAGTGGTTTTTACAAATAGTATATGAAGAGTACATTCCTTTTCATTCCCCAACAAAATAATATTTATAAAAGTAAACTCATATTGTTTGTTAACATTATAATTTTCAGTGTCAGTTTCATTCTAGAATTTCGTGTTCTACGTTTTGTTACGCTATTGTTTTGTTCTTGTACTATGTGAAAAACTATGACGTACTATTTACGCAGATCGTCAATTTAAAATTAAAGAAATGAACAGAACTATTACACATTTGGTTATCGTACGGGATTTAACGAAAATTCTCCTTTATTGAATTTCCTCATCCCACCGGACTTAACGAACGTTCTCCTTCATTGTATAATAGAAGGTTTGCCTTCCTCATTTACGACAAAGGCAGATCATTAACAAGCTGGCAGGTATGAGAGACACATGAACTTGGCTACAAAATTTTCCGTCTCCGTTAGCAGTGTCACGGATCAGCAGCTTCATCTATAAAACAAGCTCCTGTGAAGCATTTGCCGTTGGATCACGAGTGACAGCGTTACAGAGCAGAGGCACTGTGCGCCTCCAGTGGAGTGTGCCTTCCCCCGTACGCCCTCCTGGACAAGACAGAATTTCATTATCGCCGTCACCTCGTACGGGCGCGTGTATTCGGCAGGCTGGGAGCTAACAGCACGCTCTGGCGAAAGCGCTCGTATCGAGCGGACTGGAGCTTGGTAGTCCGCGCCAGCGAGGCCTACCTGCTAGCATTAGTGGCGCCTGCTCTATTCGCGGGTCACCACACCTCTGTCCCGGACGTTTTGGGTGAGAGGATTCTGGTAAAAGGGATTTACGTGGCCCCGTGTTGGCGCAAGCCAAGATTAAATGACAATGTACAGGCCTAAGCGGCTCAGCCAAGTCAACGCGGGCATTAGGCAGGAACGTTGCTACGAGAGAAATGTTTCGATTTTGGTTCTACATCTTCGTTTCCTGAGAATGTTCTCTGACCTCTTTTTGTCACAGATGTGTTCTTTTCTCTATGATGGAACGATTTTTAACGACTGCAGTCGACAGCATTTTTGTTAACTACTGTTTGTACAGCCTTCACTTCCTTCATTCAGAATCTTGTATTCGCAGTCAGGTGAGTGAGCTTAGGCTTAAAAGGAAACATGAACTTAATACCGAACAGTACCATAAACGATTTAATTTTTTCGCAACAGAATGCATGAACATGGTTATACTAGTGAATTTCCAAACATTAGGCATGAGTGTTGCCTCGAACACTGTATAGACTTACGCCTGTAGGCCGACAAGTAATAGCGTTTTAATATATTTTCAAACACCATTTATAAATGATTTCAGTCTTCTACCGAAATGAAAGAAGTTTCTCCCGAAAACTCAGAGTTTCTCGAAGGTGAAAACATGTTCAGAGGTAGAACATGATCATGTTTACAGGAACAATTATTCTGCTGGAATCAAGAAATCTTCTCAATATTTTTTAGAATTGACTATCTGTCATGTTATTACTCCACAACACACGCATAATCAAATCGCGAAATCATAAGAAATAGCAAATATCAAAACTCGGTAACAAAATAAATACGTTTTTAGTGGTAGAGGCTACAGAAAACTTACACAACTTTGCATTTTAAAGACAGACAAAATTGTTACAAGATTATTCATTTATACATATCACATTTCCATATCAGAATATGCTTTTTTTCAGGGTACAGGATAGTGTACGAACGACGAAGCATGGCTTAACTGCCACATATTATACTACTAATTTTGGAAATATACGGGATTTTACTCATCACAAAATTCTGTAACTAAATAATTAACGCTGTCTTCCAAATAACTTTAATATATTTTACAGACACGTGTAGAACTTATAATATTTAGAAATGCTGCACAACGACCAAACCAGTTGAAAACGTCGGGAAAGTTTACGGCGGTCTCTAGTACTCCTTTCCTCCCTGTCACTAGATTGGAACACATTAGGAAATTTTATTTGTTGCTAGGTACACAATTCTCCAGGTGCAACACTCTCTCCTGCAAACAGTAATTTAGTTGTACACAGATACCAGAATTTTTAATGTGGCTAAAGACTATTTTAGGTTACTGCTGTCTGAAATCGTAAACGTGGTTGTGAAGCTCCCTAAAGTAGTCCATCCTTTCTAAGCTTCATCATCTCTGCGTAACTTCTGTAACTTACACACATCTGAAGTTGCTTACGTTAGACAAGCTCTTAGACTCCCTCTATAGTTTCTAAACATAACTGAAGATTTTATGATACCTCAAGATCAGTCCTGTCAAATAGAGCCTTCTTTTAGTCACGTTGTGCCACTAACTTTTCCCCAAATATATTCAAGGATTTCAGCCTACCAAACTGGAACGCTACGACGCTTGTATAGCTAAAATTATTAGACGAGTTTATGAAATTTTTGTTACGTATCCGTCATGTGTCAGACATCCCATGCTCATTCATTAAATAATTGATTATACACTGTCTCGTCACACTCATGTGTCCATCTGTCAAAAGCCTAAATAACCACCTTTAACAGTGCAGACCACTGCGAGACGTGCAGGAAGAAAGTCAGTGAATTTCTGGAAGATACCGAGATACGGAGGCACCCGGGCTCAGGAGCCGTGGACAGCTGCGCTAGGTTTCTCGGATAAGTATCCATGGCGCGAACTGCCCGACTGTGGTGGTCCCAAAAGTTCCCGATAGCTGTTTAATACGGAGCTTTGATGGCCAGGGGAGTACGGAAAACTCTTCTTGGTGTTCTTCGAACCACGCACGTATACTGCGAGCTGTGTGACAAGTGGCATTTTCCTGCTGGTACATGCCATGCTGTCGAGGAAAAGCTACTTGTGGGAGGGGACATGGGCCTCAAAGATACATGAATAGTCCTGTTGATCCAGTACGCCTTCCTGGATAACGAGGTCGACCAGGGAATGCAATGAAAACATTCCCCAGAACACAACGCTCCCTCTTCAGACGACTGCTACATTGTGTCGGCCATCATTCCGATGGGGCATAAGTCGCGATCCATCTGTAAAAGACTCCTGTCGCCACTCGGTGGACGCCCATTTCAGATACCGGCGTGCAAATTCCAGCCTTTGTCACCAACGAACGGCAGTCAAGTGTGGCTGCATGAACAAGGCGCCTACTGTGGAGGCCCATACACAGCAAAATTCACAGAAATGTGTTGAGGGGGCACTGTAGGCAGTCCGTTGTTTCATTTGAGGATGTCAGATTAAACACAATTCAGACGTCAATTTTCAATCTTATTTTACCAGGCAAGTAGTTTCGGCACTTTGTTACGCTATGTTCAGGCCCCTGACCGACCTGTAGGACTATTCTACTTCGCTTGTGATCGAAGCAGGGGCCAGCGATACTGTATAGATATCTACTTGCTACAGTGAATTCGATCAAAAGTGAGGTAGATCATTCCTACACGTCGGTCAGGGGCCTGAATATGGCGTAATAAGGCGCCGAAAATGGTTGCCTAATAAAATAAGGTTGAAAATTTACGGCTGAAAGGTGTTTATTTTGACATCCTCAATCGAATAGCCGAGTCAAGCGACCATCGCAAAAAAGATGGACATACGCAGCCTTTTTTCATTTGTTCTCCCGTACACATCTCTGCAGTCGTCGTTTACCACTGTCATCTACGGCCCGTGGTGTATCACAGTTCCCTCGGCGCTGGTTTTGAATAACGCCATTTTGCCATGCACGATATACTTTAAACACGGTAGGAAACGAACAGTTTACAAACTTAAACGTTTCGGAAATGCTTCCATCTTTCTTTCGAAAGCTGGTGGACGTGTCTTATAGGAAGTCAGATGAATTACGCATTACGACAACGACTGCATTGCCTTAGCAAGCCTCCGACGCGCATCTTACAACCAGCATTGCTAGTGCTGCCACGTGCCGTCTGTGAGTGGTTGTTGCACGTTGACGTCGAATGTAGGAGGTAGTCACATTATGTGACTGTACCGCGTGTATTTCACGTATTTGTGTGAAAGGCATCACTGTAATGGAGTTACGATATATTGCGTTGGTGTACTCAGAAACAATATGACAGAATTCAACTGCACGATTGGTCACTCTTATTTCCGTCCGTCACTCTAGACGAAACACATAACAGCTCCTTAAAAAAAAATGTGTCTGTATCTTATTTAGTAGATCCTACGCTACATATCTGTTAAGTACAAAACGTTTCACATTCTTATGCTGTAATCAATATTAACCGAATGTTATAGTGTACCTAATTTTTCGTGAAAGACTTCTACGAAAAAGTGCTAACACAGCGTTTACTGATTATGGGTTTCTGAAATTTCGCTAACCAGCTAAAATGTATGTCGATCTGATTGCAGATTTCAATAATGGAGTCAAAGACAGATTCTAGAGTTTCTTGACGCAATCCCTCGTCAGAAGCTAACACGATTACTTAAAAACTTGCTTTCTGACAGATTCTTTTCAGGTTTCTCCGGGTGTAAGAGGTATCAGAGGAATAATCCTGAACATTGGTCTGCATCCACGATAAGTCATAAACATCACCCGCCTAACCCCCCCCCCCCCCTCTTCCTGCCGACACCATTCGGTTTAATTTGTGTTTCCACCACGTGAAAGTTAGAAACTTAGAAACCAAGGAAATACAGCATGCGGATGACTAGGCATTGCTACGGCACACCAAAGGTATCAAGCATTGTGAGGGCACAATTTTACCTTATTAAATTGAATGAGTACATATGCATATGAAACCCCAGTCAAATCCAAGTAAAAGAGAGGTAACAGATTTCCGTATTCGTAACAGAAGCGATCAGGAAGTTTCATGTGATTTTTCTATACTGTCAAAGTTTCTCTGTTTCCTTAGATATCAAAGTGCAGCCCTCAATAGCAATTTACAATTAATGTTACACAGTACGAATCTGTGGAAGAAGACTGAATCGAGAGTAAATGTGCTGCAGAAAATAACAGGAATCTATTCCAGAAAAAGCGACGATAGACTCGCAACTCAGCTATTTTTGTTGTTTATCCAGCTGATAAATATTGTACTCCTGAATGTGGATACAGCTGACATACAGATACATGTACCTCTGAGTGAGGCCATATTGATCATTACTGTCTGTGTCGTGTCAGCTCCAAACTTGTGGTCAGCTGTCCCATATTACTCCTACTGATCTCAGAAAGGCTGGCACTGTGCAAATTCTTAAGGAGGCCGAAAAATTACGTTCTTGAAGATACGCAAGCCACCCTGGGTCGATCTTTTGGAAACAGGTATTTTTAATGACACAAAGAGATGGAAAGAATGGTGGAAGGAACGACCAGCAGTAGCTAATTCAAAATCCAACTAAGTAAGTTTCATTATTAGGTCTACCCCGTCATATGTGGTTGATACTCAACCACAAACGGGACAATGCACCAAGCACATCGTAGCACCTCTAGACTTGTAGCCGCCGCCCAAGAACAGGTAACGGACTCACTGCAGCATTCTGTGTTACGTCATTGGTCGGAGACTAGAAGCAGCTGGACTAGTTCATTTACGTCCCATGCGTAGGATGCCTGTAACACCACAACCCAAATGGCTGCGTTGGGAGTGGTGCCATGACTGGAAATATGGTCTGCTGACGAATAGCGTCGCACTGTGTTTGGGTAGGTATTAAATCAACAAATTTCCTTCACAAAGAAATATGAACAAATATTCATCCTATTTCTTAGACAAAGATCTCTAACGTAGTGCCGAAAAGGTTATTATACTGTCATTAGTTATTTCTTCGCTGTTAATTGAGAGTGGCCGTGTTATTATATTCAGCAGTAGCATGTACAGTAAAGCGTCGATTATCCGAACGTCGGTAAACCGAACGACTGCTTAACCGAACTGTGTACTCGCTCGCAACTGTTACTCTCCCACTCTACCGTCCATCATCCCCCTCACTCCCAAACCAAGTTTCCCACAGTAGTCGCCACACCGGGCCACCTCTGGCGGAACATTGCTTCTAATGGGGCCTTCACAAGGAGCTGCTGACCGGTCAAGCCGCCAGTCGCTGTGTTTGAACAGTCAGCTCACTATGTCGGCTTGGCACTGGCAGTGGAAGTGGCGGCAGTATCAAAGCTGTTCACAGCAACAGCTGCGCCAGCTTAGAGTTTGGGCGTGCCGCTCCGCGCAGTTTGAAGGATTGCGCGCCCCCAAGAAGAGCTTCTCACGGTGCAAACAGTCACCTTCTGTTCTCTGTTACGACCACTTGTGTGCTGCTGCATGAAGAAGTGAACTTGACGATACAAAATGCTTAAACGTAAACGTGTTGTCCTTTCTATGAGGGACAAGTACGAGATTATTAAAAGGTTAGAAGAAGGTGAATCTGCAACCACTTTATCCAATGAGTACAAGGTGGGGAAGTTGACAATTACGGATATAAAAAACAAAAGCGAGAATACCCAATTTTATAGCTATGCTTGTTTCTACTGATGAAGCTCGCCACTAACATAGATCTAGATGATGGTTTACAAGTGGTTTACACAAATGAGATCGGAAGGAGAACCTACCTCAGGTCCCATTCTGTGTGAGAAGGCAATGCAGTTCAACGCAAAACTTGGAGGGCCTTCGAACTTTAAAGCGAGCACGTGCTGGTTAAAAAGCTTCAAGTCAAGATACGGCATTCGTGAGCTTACAATACAGGGAGAAAAACTGTCGGCTGATTCTTCAGCAGCAGATTCTTTCAAACTAAGGGACGCATTAAGGGAAGAAGATTATGCTCTCGAAAACGTTTACAATGCTGACGAAACTGGACTTAACTGGAAAGCTTTACCGATAAAAACTCTTGTTTCACGTAATGAATTAGCAGCACCTGGTCCTAAAACAAGCAAGGACCGTATTACAGCTTTGGCTTGTGCTAATGCTACTGGAAGCCACCGACTGCCTATGTTCGTCATTGGTAAAAGTAAAAAACCGCGTTGTTTCAAGCACGTTAATATGTGAGCCTTGCCTGTTGTGTACACCTCACGAAAGAGTGCCTGGATGTATAGTACGATTTTTATGAAGTGGTTTCTGGACGGTTTCGTACGCTCTGTAAAAGCACATCAGTTAAAGAATGAGAAGAGGGAGAAAACACTACTTCTGCTTCACAATGCACCAACTCATCCGTCATGTGACATTTTAAACGAAAAAGACGAGTTCATAAAGGTAATATTTCTTCCACCTAACGTAACCTCCTTATTAAAGCCCATGGATCAAGGCGTTATTGAGACTTTCAAACGATATTACAGGAAAGAATTTTTGCGTAAGTTATTGTCAGAAAGAGAAGAGAATGGAGAAAAAAGTCTCTCAAGAAATCATAAGAACATTGACTTGAAAGACGCGTCCTACATGATCAGCGCAGCATGGGGTAGAGTAAAGGAAGAGAATTTGAAGAAAGCCTGGAATAAAATTTTGGACACAGAAGAAAATTCACAAGGTATGATTGAAAATGACGAACAGAATGATATGTCCGAAATTCTCGGTATGCTAAAAGAAATAGATTGCCGCGAATGTGATGAAGAAGACGTTCATGAATGGATGAATATCGATGATCCAGATCCAGGTCACCAAATCATGCAGGACAGCGAGATTGTAAACGTCGTCCCTGATAAAGATGACGCCGCCAGCATCTCATCAACCAGTGCTCCAGAAAGTGAAGTTGAAAGTATACCAACAGCTTCCGAGGTGTTCACTTATTTAGATACTGCCTTGCGATGGATTGAAGCCCAAGATGAAAGTGACCAGTTTCAGATATCTGTAATGAAAAAAGTACGTGACTTAGCTGCTCGTCAGCGTGTAGGCTTACTTAGACACACAAAAATAAAGGTTTCTTTTAAACGTTAATTTTGTATACAGTGTGTATTGTTCATGCAAATGCGTATGTAATATGTATATATTTTTGTTTAGTAAACTGAGCCACATCCTACATATTCCTACTGAAGTTGCCTTTGTATATCACTTTGTAATAGTAAAAGAGATGCCAGTTTTTATGAATAAATTTACTGTACAGTAGTTCTTTTTCTCAAATAAACATGTACAGTTCGATTATCCGAACAAACCAGTTTTCCGAACACCCATGTCCCCAATTACTTCGGATAATCGACGCTCTACTGTATTAAAGCTACGTTGTCTTTACATTTTGAATACAAGCACAAGAAAAGAAAATTTACTTATGTGAAGCCGTGGGATCCATGGCGACATAATTAAGGCATTCAGCACTATTTATTATGAAATCTAGTAGTGAAGTATTATCAAAACTACTCGAGGCTGGACGAGAGTATATTTCATTACGTGGCTCAAAATAGTTGCTCTTCATATTATGAAGCAGAACAGAAACCTCAGAAATGCTACATCCGCAAACGACAGACTTTCCGTAACACCGTCACTTCCTGCGACTGGAGATATCTGATAAAATTCACTCGACCTTCAAGTCACGTTAAGTTTTCTTGGGCAAAATCAACCACATACGTGACAACGTGAAGTTCACGATGGAGGAAGGCACAGACGGCACGCTGCCGTTCCTTTACGTCCTCTTCCGTCTGTAACGCAATTTGGTCTCAGCCGCAATATTTACCTGAAACCCTCTGCCACGCACCGATATCTGCAGGCTAACAGCTATCACCATCCGCCGTAGAAACTACCTGTTCTGACGGCCCTGATACATAGAGTCAAAGCCGTCTGAGACGCTATAAATCTGCCTATAGAACTGAGTCACTTACGGAAAATATTCAAAGAAAAGGGCTACAACAACCACCAGATTTCGACAGCGCATCAGTCCGGAACTGCGCGACTGCTACGGTCGCAGGTTCGAATTCTGCCTCGTGCATGGATGTGTGTGATGTACTTAGGTTAGTTAGGTTTAAGTAGTTCTAAGTCTACGGGACTGATGACCTCAAATGTTATGCCCCATAGTGCTCAGAGCCATTTGAACCATTTCGACAGCCACTTTCCGAAAACATGTACACAGAAAGGTTAGCCGGTTCCTAAAGTGGCATAAAATAGATTCGGTCTTCAGGTCTCCAGCAAAAATTCGACAACTCATGAGGCCTTTGAAAGACGATCAGGCCTCAGAACGCCAGGCGTACACAACAGCGTGGACAGTTTTATGCCGGTCAGATTGTGCCTGCTATTGACAGCGCTGTGTAGAACACGAGCTACGTTTTCGTTTTCGGTACCTGGAGATATCAGCGAGCTGTATAAAAACTGAATATCGTATGGCATTCGGCGAGACGTCTGTTATTACACGGGCTAATAGCTTCTGGGCTACCGACAAGAAAGAAGCGTAGGCGATACGAAGGTGACAACGCCCTCAAGAAAGACGTCGGCCTGCAGATAAGCAAGCCTAGGGACGCGGCCACAGAAGGATGTAGCGGACACCGAGAGTGTGTAACGGAATCATTACCTTACGTGGCGCCAGAGTGAGCGTCAGTGACGTCACAGAAGACAGGGCGGGTATATAAGGACTATAGCAGCAATCAAAAGGCAGTCACAACTTGACAATGACCGAGAGGTATCCGTCCGAGGGCTCGTCGATTTTATAACACTTGACGCGGCTGGAAGCCCGACAGAATTTTATCAGTACGTATCGCTTCAAAACCATGCATTCGTATGTAATAGGTACTTTAGTTTTCAGTACAGCACTTAAATACCGAAGTGCACATTAACGAATTTAATACTAGAAACGTGTGAAGCTGTTGATGAATCACTGAAGGAAGATTATCTAGGTAAATACCTGTTTAATTCACAATATAGCTATTAAGAATCTTTTTTATTCAGAATGCAGATGGTGAAAATAGATTAGGAAAAATATATACACAAACGCTGTTTGAATGTAACTAAAGGTGGACAGCTATGATGATCCCTGTAACATGTTCCATCTGCACGTCAACACCTGCATGATCTCGTTTACTGGACATCTGGAAAATTAATCACCCTTCCCCCCCAGCCCCTCCCATCCACCCCTCCCAGCAGCACTCATCCCTTGTAGTTCAGAAGCAACATGGTTCGGGAAGGAACAAGGAGACCATTTCACTGCCTTGGTCCGCACGCCTTCTCGACATTTCAGCCACCGCTCACTGCTTTCTGGAAACCTGCAGAAGAACATCTCAAGATTCTTCCTGTGTCCCTCTTGGAGGCTGCTCTCGGAAGTGCGGCTGGGGCTCATACTGACCTACTTCACACTGCTCATCCTCTTGTTCTTGATCCGATATTGCCTGTTATAAATATAGTAACGAAAACAGTTAGTTGCACGTTGTGTGAGACATACGAATTTTTTTTTTCAGGTAGCCAAAATAGATGTGGAGTGTGGAGCAAGTTTCAAATGATTTCGCGGAAAAGTGGAGCGCTTATAATACAATATGAGGAATGGTTGGAAGCATCGTCACTTCAAATGTCCACATGCCATTAGTTTTCACTTTTTCAGTCACAAATCTTTGGAGGGCATAATTTTATTTGCGCTTGCACTTGCAGAAAGTGATCTCCAGGAACGTCATACCGACAAATCTATCTTGACCGTTTCTGAAAGCATAAAACTAGGGAACACCAATACAACTCCAATTGTTGGCTTGGCAGACGATGCTTTTCCTCTAAGGTACAACATTACGAAGCTGTACTCCTTGAAGGGAATCACGAAGGATGATGTTTTTAATTACAAGTTGTCATGAGTAAGAACACAAATGGAAAGCATGTTCGGTGTTTTTGCCAGTCGCTTCAGGGTTTATCTTTTATCAATCTTCCTTCAGAAATATTATAATAACAAGAACAGCATGCACAATGCATAAATTGCTAACCGAAAGGAGACGCTCGTCACAAAACTTCGTCTACAGTAGTAGGAAACTGTACGTATCATGAGCCACAAAGCGCTGAGGACCTACAGGAAATGCACCCTATAGGTTTCCAAGCTGCCTGTGGGTGTGCTGCATAGGGATGAGCGATTAGAGGCGAGTTGAAAATATTTTGTAAGCGTCCTTGTAAAGTAACCTGGTAAGACAATCATATTTCTTTGCATTAGAAATAACCGCCAGCCAGTTGCAAAATACAGGTTTGTTAAACCTTGAGGATGGTATCGAGTATTCTTAAAACCATCTTCTTCTGAAGCTGTAGGACGTAAAATGATACTATCTGTAGTCAAAGTCGGAATCATTGACTCTATCTGGTTATGTCATCTACTTAGTTATCGTCTAAATATATTATATGAAAGTATTAGCCTTCTACTGTAGGGCTTCATCTTAAAACATTCCTGCTTCAAATATGTGACATTTAAAAAAATTCAGCATTTTTGACAAAGCCCTAGAGCAGACGGCAATTACTTTTACATAATGTATTCACACGGTGGTTAACTTGATGACATTTATTAGACAGAGCCAACGGCTCCAACTTTGTCTACAGATAATATGATTTTACGTCTTACGTCTTCTGAACAAGACGGTTCTAAAACCTTCGAAACCATGGTCAAGGTTTGGTCCGACCAGCTAACCGCGCAGTCTAACGCGCTGCCTCCCGAGCGGGACGGCGTGTCGGTCCCCGGCACGAATCTGGCCGGCGGAATAATGTTGCGGCCCGATGCGTCGGTCAGCCTGTGGATGGTTTTTAAGGCGTTTTTCCATCTACCTCGGCGAATGCGGGCTGCTTCCCTTATTCCACCACAGTTACACTATGTCGGCGATTGCTGAGGAAACACTTTTTCCACGTACGTGTACACCATAATTACTCTACCACGCAAACATTTGGGTTTACAGTTTACACTCGTGTGGTATGAGACGTTTACGGGAAGGGGGGGGGGGGGTCCACTGGGGGCCGAAACACGCAATAACACTGGGTTCGGCATGAGGCGGCGGTGAGACGGGTGGACTGCTGAGGCCTGTTGTGGGGTTGTGAACCACAGAGGGCTACGGCGGGATGAAGCCTGTCCGTCGTTCCTAGGTCCCTGGTTTAAATACACAATACAACGGTTGTAAGACGTATGCTTTGCCGGCAATGGGCGAGGCATGACAGAATCTCTGACCAGAGAGTAGTTTATCGTTAGTTGCTTGTCGCTAGTCTGCGCTTGTCTGCGCGAGTGGACAGTAGTAGTCTGGTCTAGTCGGCCGGAGTCGGCATGCGTCGGCTGTGTGCTCTGCTCGCGACTCTGGTCAGGATTCTGGAGGATGAGTATTGTTGTAGAAGGTAAAGAAGCAGCCTTGCGCATATTTAATAATGTATGTTAATTGTAATTTAATTTGTTCAAAAAATGCCCCAATAATAATGTTATAATATAAAGTAACTCTTTTAAAGAAAAGCATTCATTTAAATTTAAAGAATTTTTCCAATGCATTATCATTGCTTCCAAGAATCAAAAGAAAATATACGCCAGCATTGCACGAAGCTGTGTAGAAAAATGACTAATTAAGAGCAGATATAATTGCAGTTTTATTGAGGTAAGAATTTTTGCTTTTTTTTATTCAGAATACAGGGCCGAAGGGCAGCGCTGCTGTTCTCATAAAATTCATCAGGTTACAAAACTTTTTTATTATTTCGGTGTTTAGGAATTTTTCTATTTCGAACTTGACATTAAATGAGAAAATAATTTTGTGGCAACATTAAATGTGAATGCATTTCTGCACACAGACTATAAATCGGAGCCAATTTTGTTCAGAGGTCACAATATTAAAAAAAAATTCATTTAATTATTATTGTATGGGGTGTTTACACTTGGCTCCATTTTCATTTTTCAATAATATTTTCTGTGGGGAGGTTACACTTGGCGACATCCGGCCAGGATCGTATTTTTTTGTGAATCTTCTAAGAAGTAGTCATATATCTGCTCTTATTTACTTAAACGTAGTTTGCATCTGGCGCAACGCATATACTAATTTGTCACTCTTTCTTTCACAGATCATCGGCAATTTGTTGCTCTTTGTTGTAATTGTGTTTGTTGCATTTTTGCATTGTCCTTGTTTTATTTGTACTTAATTTTGTTTTGTGAAAAATGCCGCGAAAAACTGTTAACAGTACATCGTGATGTGTAATGAGTGAAACAGACGATTCTAATAATTTGACCGATAGTACTTGCGACACGCAGTGTAATGATGACAATCCTCCATTTACAGACAATCAGTGCGTACCGACCACTTAATGATTTTTATCCTAATGATGAACAAACGAATTCAATTGTGTCCTTTGTTAATTTAACGACAATTGATGACGCAGGACGTTCTGTTACAATGAACGCTGCCCAGTTCGACACGCCCGATTTTCAAAATTTACGTAGCGAACAGATAATTGTTTCCAACGAAAATGAACAGTATACTCAAAGTAGGACAGATTTATTTGATTCCGAGGTAGTGACTAACAGTGCACATCCGATTAGCAAACATTTTCAAGAATCACAGAATATCCAAATGGATACACAAAACGTGACAATTGCAGATACGCCATCACACAGCACAGACAATAGAGTTGCTAATTTTAGCTTGGATCAAATTATGGCAGTATTGCTACAGTTTAAAAAAGAACAAGACCACAGTTACAAACAGTCGAATGAAAGACAAGACAACAATCACAAACAAATTAGTGAACAGATCAAACAACTTAATGAAAAACAAGACAACCTTAATGAAAATTTCAAACAACTTAATGAAAAACATGACAACCTTAATGAAAAATTAGACAACAATTCCAGACAGCTTAGTGAACAGATTACAGCCGTTGCCGCGCAATGTCATGATACTAAAGAACAATTACGTGAAGAAATTGAGGCTTGTGCTAGGAAAAGTAGTGAAGAAATTAGATCTGTTGCTCAAGAATTAAGGGATATGAAAACAGCTACAACAGAATCTCTTAGAGGCGAAATTAGTGCAGTCGGTAAACAATGCTCTGAAAACGCAACACAGTTACGCGACGAGTTTAAATTAATGTCAGCAGAACTTTCGCGTACACTGGATGCAAAAGTAGACGCGAAATTCGACCAACAGAACAGTCAAATTGACGAACGTTTTAATCACCACCTACAAAACAGTGAAACGCGTTTCCGTAAATTTATACAGGAACAGAATAAAGTAAAGCGACAAGTCATGGAAACAATTACCGCACGGAGACAGGAAGATAAACGTAAATTGTTTACGAAAGCAAAAACATACGTAGACAACAATATTGCTACAGTATCAGACGAAATTAATACTATCAAACAGTTGAACACAGAATTGCGTGATGAAATTTCCGATCTTAAAACAAAAACAGACACACACACAGTAGACTTTCAGACAGTGACCGACAGACTTGAACAATTAGACCTAATTCAGGATCCCGAAGTCATCAAAGCTGACGTTAAAAAATTGAACGAAACCACACGTGAAATACAAAAACAAATTAATGTTTGTGTCACCGAAAACGATGATCAGGTAAAAATACTGACTGAAAAATATGATGAATTGGCCAGTCGTATTGACGTTATTGAAAGTAATAATGACAGCAAATCAGACAATACTTCACTGATGTCGTTTAATCAAACACCTGAATTCCAAAATCTACAGCAGACAATCAGTGAGATAGATTCGTCTAATAATACATTACGTAGAAAATTGTCAACTTCACAGCAAGGGGTAACACAGATAAAAAATATTTCATTTAATAACACGTCACAGCATACGGCACATTCCGAACATTTCTCACACTCACACAGCCAGTATAATTTTGGTAATTTACAGAGAGTACGTGACTTAGATTCCGAACAGTCACAGGCAAATAGATTCTCATACAATCCTGAACCTGTTCAGACATACAGAGACGATAATTTTTATTATAAGCATTTTCTACCCGTGAGAAAATTTAAAGTATTTAAAAATGACAGAACACAGATTCACCCCTTGGATTGGATACAACAATTTAGCTTTGCTTTTCCACCGACTTGGCCTGTAACACACAAACTTGAATTTATTTGCAGTTTTTTGGAAGGCGAACCGGCAACTCGTATGAGACCGATCGCGAGACAATGCTACTTGGTAGAAGAATTTCAGAATGCTTTTCTGTCAGCGTATTGGTCGAAGACGACACAGCGCGGAATCAAGGATCAATTAATTAGTTTACCAAATTATGAGAACTCAAATTTTTCCACTGTCACGCAATTTTTTGAACACATGGTCCAACAAAACCAGTACTTAAGTGAATCATACAGTGAATCTGCGCTTATTCAATTATGCATTTCTAAATTACGACGATCATTAAGAGTGTCACTTTTAACGGGTCAGCAGAAAGAAAATATTTCAGCATTCAGAGATCTGTTACAGCTTTTGGAAGTGCAACAATCGGATTATTCTTTCATAAACAAAAATTTTTCATATAATAACCAAGGTCAACAAACATACAGCAATTACGATCAGCCACGCAATTTCAATAGCAAAGCTAATAGACACTTCAGGAACGACAACCACCAGAACTTTAATAGCAGACACAATTTTAATTATCAGTATCGATAAAATTATCAGCAACAGGAACCACGTTTTGGTAACAATAGACGTTTTTCACCGCAACAGCGTGAAAGCCAGCCGGTTAGCATACCTAACCAACAATGTAATGCACAAGGTCAACCAAGCTTTAATGTTTCGCCGCGTATACGTACAGCGTCGGCCCCAACAAATAATAACGCACAGCAACAAGGGAATCAGTACGTACAGAAAACACACTACTTCAATTCCCATCGCAATGCGCCGTATAGAAATGACTATCATGACAAACGTAAAAATAATGAGCACAATTTTCAGCGTACATTTAATAACAGTCGATCTTATGAGCAGCAAGAACATCAGCAACAACATATTATCATGAATGAACCAGACAGTAGGTATCATACAGAACGTAATACGCCAGGAAGAAATAACAGAACAGTTCAAATAGTCGAAATGCCACAGCATCCTCCTGAAAATAATAACACGTCAGGTAGAATTTGACTAGATTCAGTACAGGTTGCAACTTCCAGCAACGTAAGCAATACTTCAGATACATAGAATCTTGTTCACGAGAATGTTATTACTTTTGACGACATCCGAGACACTCTTTTGCAGGAAAGACCAGTTGTTCAAAAACCATTTTACACCCTGTCATCGAAGCTAAAATTGGATCATCGAAATTTTCAGCAGTAATCGATTCTGGATCACCTACGTCAGTTATAAATGAAGAAACTTTCAACGAGTGTAACAAAGAGAATACCTATCCTACGTTACCATTAGGCAAAACGAAAGTAAAAGGAGCAGTATCTAGTAAAGGAGTAGATGTAAAATTACAGATACATTTATCACTTTTTATTGCAGGTCATACATTTCACTCAAATTTTTGGATTGTTCCCTTATTGACAAGAGACGTTATTTTAGGTACGAATTTTCTGGTACAACACGACGCAATTATTGATTTTCAAAATTCCTATTTAATGTTAAAGGATGAAAATGTACAACTGGTTTTAGAATTTCAGCACTCTTTATCTGCGGAAGAACAAACAATTAATCGTACAGAGGTCATTTCCGCATCACGTAACATAGACTGTCATTCCACATTGTTCACAGATACGTACGTACACAACTATAATAATCCAGACGAAGCCGACTATGACGTTATACAGATAATTTCTGATAAAGTTAAACAGAGCTGTGCAAATACAGACGACGAACGCACGCAACTACACAAAATTCTTTTACAGCAAACTCCAGTTTTTGACAACGTTCCTGGTACTATGTTCGGTTTTATTTATGAATTTCAAGTTACACAGCACGACACATTTAAAGCCAAACATTATACAATTCCATATATTCACAGACAACAAGTTAAGAAAGAATTGCAAGCTATGCTTGACCAAGGAATTATTGAACCGGCAGTTAGTCCGTACATAAACCCGCTCCATATTGTTAAGAAAAAGGATGGTTCACTTCGCCTCGTACTTGATTCGCGTCACATCAATGACATTATTATTAATGAAACAGATCGCCCACAGACACTGGAAGAACTTCTACAGAAATTTCATGGTACTGCTATTTATTCCACATTAGATTTGAAATCGGGATTTTGGCAAATTCAACTCCATCCGAACTGCAGAAAGTACACAGCATTTCTCTGTTTTGGTGTCTGTTATCAATTTTGTAAATTACCGTTCGGTTTAACTATTTCTTCAGCAGCATTTATTCGCGGTTTGAATACAATACTTCCGACAGAACTTAAAGACAGAATCACAACGTACGTAGACGACATTCTTATTGCAGAAGCTAACTGGTCTGAACACAATCTGGTTCTTGAACGACTGTTGCAAACTTTTCGTGCACAAGGACTCACAGTTAATCTCAGTAAATCGCACTTTGGTAAAACTTCTATACAATTTCTTGGACGTGTAATTTCAGCAGAGGGCATTACGCCTGACCCGGAAAAACTTCAAGCTTTACGTGACATTACTGTTCCTACGACGAAGAAACAACTACCCAGTTTTTTAGGTTTAATTAACTTTTTTCGTAAATTTATTCATTACTCTGCTTTAGACACCCATAGATTATGTCAATTGACAGGTAAAAACACTATTTTGTCCTGGGATAGGCAAGCACATTCTGAAGTTGTGAACCTGAAAGAAGCCTTGTTGAATGCACCACTTTTATCGCACCCAGATGTTACCAGACATTTTTCCATTGCCACCGACAGTTCTAACACCGCTTTAGGCGTACATATTTTTCAGGAAATTGAAGAAGATGGTTGTACATTAATTAAAAACATCGCTTTTGCAAGTCGCATTCTGTCACCTGCTGAACGAAATTATTCTGTTACAGAACTTGAAACATTATGTGTTTTATGGGCTTTTACCAGATTTAGGCATTTTCTTTATGGAAGACACACTACCGTTTACACAGATCATAGAGCGATACAGTTTCTATTTTCGGCTAAATTTACACACGACAGATTAAGTAGATGGAAACTTTATTTACAGGAATTTAATTTTACAATTGTTCACATTCCTGGTACACAAAATATTGTAGCAGACGCATTATCCCGTTCTCTCAACAACAATCAGCAAGACATCGCAACCAACTTCTGCAAAACAAATTTCAGCGTCGTGTACATTCAACAAGTTGCATTTGAAAATTTCATTTCGTCCTCATTACAAGACATAGCACAAGAGCAAAGTAAAGGCAACGTATGGAAAGAAATCAAACACCTTTGGCAAGATATGAATAATGTTACCGTTAGAAACCATTACACTGTACGCAATGACATTCTGTTTCGCCGCTCTCATCCTGACAGCAACAATTGGTTATTATGCATTCCTGACGAACTTTTTAACAAATTAATCTGGTATACTCATTTAAGTTACGCACATTACGGAGCCAGAAAATGTTTTCTTATACTGAGACAGAACTCTTATTTTACCAACATGGAGAAACGTATACGACGAGTTTTAGCCTTGCGAATACTTAATAATGTATGTTAATTGTAATTTAGTTTGTTCAAAAAAAATGCCCCAATAATAATTTTTATAATATAAAGTAACTCTTTTAAAGAAAAGCATTCATTTCAATTTAAAGAATTTTTCCAATGCTTTATCATTGCTTCCAACAATAAAAAAAAATATACGCCAGCATTGCACGAAGCTGTGGCGAAAAATGACTAATTAAGAGCAGATATAATTGCAGTTTTATTGAGGTAAGAATTTTTGCTTATTTTATTCAGAATACAGGGCCGAAGGGCAGCGCTGCTGTCCTTATAAATTCATCAGGTTACAAAACTTTTTTATTATTTTGGTGTTTAGGAATTTTTCTATTTCGAACTTGACATTAAATGAGAAAAGAATTTTGTGACAACATTAAATGTGAATGCATTTCTGCACACAGACTATAAATCTGAGCCAATTTTGTTCAGAGGTCACAATATTAAAAAAAAATCATTTAATTATTATTGTATGGGGAGTTTGCGCTTGGCTCCATTTTCATTTTCCAATAATATTTTTGTGGGAGGTTACACAGTCAATGTTTAATAAGCCCATATTTTGAACGGGATGGTTGTTATTTCTAATGCAATGAAGCTCTTTTGTGCTCAGTTGTGAAAGCGCAGTCATGTACAAAATCTTGACATCTTAATCAAATATAAAGAACTGCAGTTATCTCAGAAACATCGTCGAAGATGGGAGTCCCCCGCACTCTGAATGTTACTGACACTTTTGTCAGCCGTAGTGGCCGGTTCCAAAACTTTCAAAAGTGTGAACCAGGACACTTGTGGCTGGTAAACAGCCTGTGTGCTGTCTCCATCTCTGCTGATACTTCGCCGTATTTGTATGTGATGTAAACATTATTAGCATAAGTAAATAAATATTATGAATTACAGAAGAGTGTCTTGAAGTACTTTAGCCTTCGTAGTCGAAAAAATAGTGTGGAGGCCATTTATTTTCTTGTTCGCAGATGCAGCTGGGCAGTAATTGACAACTTATGGCCTCCGCAATTTTTCTGTAACTTCGCTCAGTCATAAGACACTTTTATTTTCTGGATGCCGAACGTTATACCGGGCTTCATCCGCCTCATTGCTTTCAGTCAACTTTGTTGTTGACGAAACAATCCATGTGAAGCATTCGGCAACCATGCTCATAAACAATACATTAAACCAAAACGGTTGGATTTCTTCTTGCAGCAAATGGAACATGATCGCATTCTTTGACCAAATCCAAGCGAGTCCCTTAATTTGATTAAATTATTATTATTATTATTAATATTATTATTAGACGGTCTCCTCTTTTGTTCGATCGGCCCTTCACGAATTCCCCTTCTGCGTTAAACCTTTATCTTACAATAACACTTGCACCCTACGCCCTCCGTTATTTGTTGGGTGTGCTCAAATCTTTGTCTTCCCCTAGGGATTTTACTCTCTACAGCTCTTTCTACTACCATGGAGACCTGAGGCAACACATGTCCTATCATCCTGTCCCTTCTTCTTGACAGTGTTTTCGAGATGTCCTTTTCCCTGCCGAATCTGAGGAGAACCGTTCTTAATCTTATCAGCCCACCTCATATTCAAACATTTTTTTTTAGCACTACATCTCAAACATTTCCATTTTTTTCTGATAAGATTTTTCCACTGTTAATGATTCTCTATAATACAATGCTGTGCTCTAGCCGTACATTCTCAGAAATATCATCGGCAAATTAAGTCCTATGTTTAATACCAATATAATCCTCTTAGCCTGGAGTACTCCCTTTGCCTATGCGCCTCTGATTTTTTTTTCCTCCTTGCATCGTCCGAGATGGGTTATTTTGCTTTCAAGGTAGAAACATTCATTAACCACTTCTGCTTCCTGATTAATAATTCAGTTCTCGCTATTCTCATTTCTGCTACATCTCACTACTTTTGTGTTTTCCGGTTTCCTTTCAACCTATATTATGTAGTCACCCATCAAACCGCTCCAGTACATGTTCTCACTTACACTGAGGATAGGAATGTCATCAGCGAATCTTTCGCTCTGAATTTTAATTCCACTCTAGAGCCTTTTTTTTTTCTGTCATTGCATTTTCGATGTATAGACTGAACAGTAGGGGCGAAAGACTGCGTCGCTTACATCCATTTTAATCCGAGTAGTTCCTTCTTCATCTTCCAGCCTAATTGCTCTGTCCTGGTTCGTGAACATATTGTATATTACTCGTCTTTCCATGTAGCGTACTCCTATTTTTCCCAGAATTTCGAACATCTCTCTTACATCATTTCTGCCAAGTTCATACTCTCCACATTCCTATTACACCTCCCCAATTACCACGTTCCAATCCCACATGCTTATTAGATTTTCATCTCCCTTTACATATAGAATTAGCTGATCAGTATCCTAATATACTTCCTGCATTTCTTCGTCTGCTGCGTGTTACTTTGGAATGTATACCCGAACTATCGCCGTCGACGATGGTTTACTGTCGAATCTGGTGAGAACAACTCTATCACTGAACTGTTCACAGCAGCTCACTCTCTGCCCTGCTTTCCTATTCATAACGAATGCTACTCCCACAACAGAATTTTGTGCTGCTGTTGGTATTACCAATATTCGTCTGACTGGAAATTCTTATCTACGTTCCATTTTACTTCACTGACCCCTACTATATCCCGGCTGGGCCGTTTACAGTTCCATTTTCAGAATTTGTAGCTTTCGTACTATGCTCAAACTTCCGACCAGTCAAGCTCCGTCTCGTAGAATGCTATCTCTACATTGCTTTTTTCATGTTGTTCTTGTGGTTACCTCCATATCGGTGGGCCCCTCCCGGAGATCCGAGTGGGATCCTAATCAGGAGTCTTTCACGAATAGGGAGTTCATCATGACACTTTTTTTTAACTTGAGCTATGTGCTATAGATACACATTATGCATCATTAATGAAAATGATTTACATTAGCTTCTGTATTCTAGGGGCGTTAATAATTTCTGATTCCTCCGCATTTCCATATTATACTACGTCAAATATATTTGACAAGTCAACTTTTCCAAAGAAATCTTAAAGTAATACCAGAGTCAGCGATGAAACGCGGTTCAGAACTATTCTGGATGATCATCGTCAGGTGTGTAGTGGTCCTTTTTTTCCACTATCTTCTAGAGGGATGAGGAGCTATGGGGATTCTCTTCTAGTCATGGATGCTTGTGAGTCAAGTATTTCTGGTGAGATTTACTGTACGTTCCGGACATAATTATCTTGGTGTGTTACGTCGCATGAGACCATATCATGGTGCCGTTGGCCTAAAGCACAATGATCGTCCACACATGAACTGTCTCTGTGATGTTCAGGTACTTCCACTGCCCCGAAGACTCCCACATCGGTCCCCGATAAAACATGTGTGGGACAAGTCCCACACAAATTCTATTGGGGCAGGCCTTGTATTGTTCGGGTTCACGGTAGTACCTCAACATCACACAGACACTTCATAGAGACACGGAACATGTGCGGAGGAGCATTGACTTGTAGAAAAACGGTACCAAGGTTGGACGTCAAAGCTATCCGAGTGCTGCTTACTAGGGTCAAGTACACATACACAAACACGCACGGGTGCCGACGCGCTTCAGGTAGTCTGGTGCCATTCCATGTTTATTTCTATCTTGTCTTACTAAGTTTATTTTCAGGAATGTACACTACTGACCATTAAAATTGCTACACGAAGAAGAAATGCAGATGATAAACGGGTATTCATTGGACAAATGTATTATACTAGAACTGACATGTGATTACATTTTTAGGCAATTTGGATGTATAGATCCTGAGAACTCAGTACCCAGAACAACCACCTCTGGCCATAATAACGGCCTCGATACGCCTGAGCATTGAGTCAAACAGAGCTTGGATGGCGTGTACAGGTACAGCTGCCCATGCAGCTACAACACAATACCACAGTTCATGAAGAGTAGTGGCTGGCGTATTGTGAAGAGCCAGTTGGTCGGCCACCATTGACCAGACGTTTTCTATTGCTGAGCGATCTGGAGAATGTGGTGGCCAGGGCAGAAGTCGAACACTTTCTGTATCTAGAAAGGCCTGTACAGAAAGAGAACCTGCGGTCGTGCATTATGCTGCTGAAATGTATGTTTTCGCAGGGATCGAATGAAGGGTGGAGCCACGGGTCGTAACACATCTGAAATGTAACGTCCACTGTTCAAAGTGCCGTCAATTCGAACAAGAGGGGACTGAGACGTGAAACGAATGGCACACCATAGCATCACGCCGAGTGATACGCCAGTATGGCGATGACCAATACACGCTTCCAATGTGCGTTCACTGCGATGTCGCCGAACACGGATGCTGTAAACAGAACCTGGATTCATCCGAAAAAATGACGTTTTGCCATTCGTGCACCCAAGTTCGTCGCTGAGTATACCATCGCAGGAGCTCCTGTCTGTGATGTAGCGTCAAGGGTAACCGCAGCCATGGTCTCCGAGCTGATAGTCCATGCTGCTGAAAACGTCGTCGAACTGTTCGTGCAGATTGTTGTTGTCTTGCAAGCGTCCGCATCTGTTGACTCATGGATCGAGACGTGGCTTCACGATCCGTTACAGCCATGAGGGTAAGATGCCTCTTATCTCGACTGCTAGTGATACGAGGCCGTTGGAATCCAGTACGGCGTTCCGTATTACCCTCGTGAACCCACACACACACACACACACACACACACACACACACACACATATATATATATATATATATATATATATATATATATATATATATATAAGTTCATGACAAATTTCAAATCTCCGCCATCTCTCTCCCCACATCCACCACTGCTTGGCGGCTCACCTCCAACTGCCAACGCTACGCGCTGTTCACATCCAGCTGCCGCTGCCCAACACTACAATGGCAGAGAACAATGCAAAGCAGCCACAGACTGCACAGAGCACAGCCAGTGATTTTCATACAGAGGTGGCGTTACCAATAAAAAAACCTAAACAGCCTACTTACAGGTGCTGCTCCCTGTTTTGTTTCTGCATGTAACCATAAACAGATTTACACATCAGCTACTCTTTTTTTAAATTAAACACTTCCAGTGTTTGAACATAAAACGTTTCTCCACATTATGAAATTACAGTGTTACAGGGATGCAAAAAGTGACACCTATTATAATCGTGATTTAACTGTAAGCACGATGTAAAAATTGGCTTAATAATCCACTATATTACTGTGGACAGTAACAAATGCATTACATCACGCAAACAAAAAAATAATAATAATTTCTGAGCGTCCATTTGTTGATCAGTTCCTTTGTTATAAAATTTATTGTCTTTATTATACACGTAGCACTTCATTGAGACACATAGACCGTTTGAAAATATTGTTACTGATCCTTTTGGTTTGATTTAGCGAGGAGACCTTATGACTTGGAATGAATATTATTACATATATTGTACACTGCTGGCCACCGTAAATACAACACCCTGAAGGAAGCATCCGAATCAAGTGAAATTTACACCATGGGTTTGCAGAGATGAGATATGCAACTGATTAGAATTTCAGCGCAGACGCACATCACGCGCGCCTGTGGCGCCACCTCATAGCGCCATTTAAGCCTTGGCGATTTCGACGAGTGTACGTTCGGCACGTGTGTTTACCTTGTGGTTGTTTCACAAGACGATCAGTTATGCCTCGTAGACAACAGCGAACATCTTTTGATCAAGTATCCGAGTTCGACAGAGGAAGGATAGTGGCTTACCGAGATTGTGGATTATCATACAGAGAACTCGCTAGTCGTGTTGAACGAAACCAAACAACTGTAATGCGGATATGTGACCGTTGGATACAGGAGGGTACGACGGACCGACGTGGTCGATCGCATTCACCTCGGTGCACCACTGCACGTGCTGATAGGCAAATTGTGCGCATGGCAGTGACGGATCGCTCAGTGACATCCCGAACCATAGCACAGCACATTGCGTCTGTAACGCATCATCCAGTGTCTGCGCATACCATTCGGCGCCGTTTACAGCAGAGTGGTCTGTCCGCAAGACGTCCATTGCTTCGTCTACCATTGACGCAGAACCACAGACGTCTCCGTCGCCAATGGTGTGATGACAGACGGATGTGGACGGCAGAATGGAATGACGTTGTCTTTACTGACGAGGCACGCTTCTGTCTGCAGCACCACAATGGTCGGATTCGAGTGTGGAGACACTGTGGAGAGAGGATGCTGGACAGCTGCATTATGCACCGCCACACTGGTCTTGCACTGGGTATTATGGTATGGGGCGGTATTGGATATTACTCTCGCACGCCTCTAGTACGCATTGCCGGCACTTTAAATAGCCGGCGCTATATATCCGAGGTGCTGGAGCCAGTTGTCCTTCCTTACCTTCAGGGCTCGGCCACAGCCATATTTCAACAGGATAATGCGCGACCACGCGTGGCACGCATTGTCCAAAGGTTCTTCGTCAATAACCAGATTGAACTGCTTCCCTGGCCGGCTCGCTCTCCGGATCTTTCGCCGATAGAAAACATGTGGTCCATGGTTGCTCAACGAGTGACCCAGAGTACATCCCCAGCTGCCACACCAGATGATCTTTGGCAACGTGTGGAAGCTGCTTGGGCTGCTGTACCCCAGGAACACATCCAACGTCTCTTTGACTCAATGCTGAGACGTGTGGCAGCAGTGATCTCCAACAATGGCAGCTACTCTGGCTACTGATTCTGGCAGGAACCACATGTCACAGACGTCTGTAAACGTAATCATTTGATACTTGGTAAACATGTAATCTACAAAATAAATCTTGTTGTGCTACCTCTTGTCTTTCTTGGTGTTGCATTTACGGTGGCCAGCAGTGTATTTAGCTTCAGGCTTGTACATAAATGAAGGTTCCTAGTACTTTTATAATGTGTGGTACTACGTAAAAGATTTACCTCCATGAAGCAGAACCATGCAAAATTTGCAAATGTACTATGTTTCACTTCTTTTGCTGTGTGTAATACAAATTCTACATGTTCTGACAGAAAATTTGTTTTTTCCATTGTTTGAAATGGACGCATGTTCATGTTTCTTCATGCCACCCGACAGCCTTCGAGGCGGATAATTAATGGGTACCTAGTGCCCCTTATTATCATTGCCGCTCCATTGAAAGTAGAAACTGCTTGTATTTTGCTTTTACTCTGGATTCAGGACACTTAAATTTTAAACGAATTAAAAACCTGACAGTTTATTAGATGAAGGACACCTTTTGCGTCCATCCCATCGATTTTGTTAGAATAGTAACGAAGGTACCGAGCCGCACGATCAACATCTTTTGTTCTGGTACTGTTTTGAATTAGACACCCAGGCTGCAATACCTCCTCTCTGGTTTTTCTGCTTTTTCTTTCTTGCACTAGAGGTAGAAGAGTCACAAGCTGTTATATGAATCTGACATTCCGCATGTCTTACGATACGAGAAGAAGAATAATACGTTTTCTGCAGAAACTATGTCACCTTACTTTATTCTTGATGCTTTGGCTTTCGGAGTTGGGTTTAAACTATTGTTCACTCTAACAGCAAGATATGTATATAGCAGTAATTATGCAGTAGATATACCGTTGTAATGATTATCTCGATAGAAACGGTACCACATATCAAGATAAGGGCTAAGTACTGAATAATACTTCATTCCAATTTCTTAGCTATACCAGTCTAAATCTTCATATTGCAGCTTTAGTTTGTGTCACTCTTGCACACCATCCTAGGAATATGACGTTTTACCTTTTTACGATTCACTGACGTTTAATCATGATAGTTATAGAACTCCCAGCAAATCAATAAAAAAATAGCTCCCAAACGTCAGGCTAATCAAACAGGCTACAGAGGCATACTGAGTTGGAAACGTAGTGATCCGAGGATGACTTTCAAATGGTTGCATGTGTGTCGTAATGTTAGTCTCACACAAATCATTGTTATCATTTTGTCAACACTAATCAATCATACGAACAGAACTATCATGTCATTGTCAAAACCACTTCTTGATGGGCCTAAAAATATTATGTCACTGTAATCGACCTCAGAATCATAAAAACATTCTTTCACACAGTCATCCAGATCTTCAAACATGTTAGGTACGTCTGAATGCTTGTCAGCAGAAACCTCCAAAAGTATTTCCAAGTCAATTATTTCCTTCCGTTTTGTGAACGTATTTGAAAACTCAAAATACACTCCTGGAAATGGAAAAAAGAACACATTGACACCGGTGTGTCAGACCCACCATACTTGCTCCGAACACTGCGAGAGGGCTGTACAAGCAATGATCACACGCACGGCACAGCGGACACACCAGGAACCGCGGTGTTGGCCGTCGAATGGCGCTAGCTGCGCAGCATTTGTGCACCGCCGCCGTCAGTGTCAGCCAGTTTGCCGTGGCATACGGAGCTCCATCGCAGTCTTTAACATTGGTAGCATGCCGCGACAGCGTGGACGTGAACCGTATGTGCAGTTGACGGACTTTGAGCGAGGGCGTATAGTGGGCATGCGGGAGGCCGGGTGGACGTACCGCCGAATTGCTCAACACGTGGGGCGTGAGGTCTCCACAGTACATCGAAGTTGTCGCCAGTGATCGGCGGAAGGTGCACGTGCCCGTCGACCTGGGACCGGACCGCAGCGACGCACGGATGCACGCCAAGACCGTAGGATCCTACGCAGTGCCGTAGGGGACCGCACCGCCACTTCCCAGCAAATTAGGGACACTGTTGCTCCTGGGGTATCGGCGAGGACCATTCGCAACCGTCTCCATGAAGCTGGGCTACGGTCCCGCACACCGTTAGGCCGTCTTGCGCTCACGCCCCAACATCGTGCAGCCCGCCTCCAGTGGTGTCGCGACAGGCGTGAATGGAGGGACGAATGGAGACGTGTCGTCTTCAGCGATGAGAGTCGCTTCTGCCTTGGTGCCAATGATGGTCGTATGCGTGTTTGGCGCCGTGCAGGTGAGCGCCACAATCAGGACTGCATACGACCGAGGCACACAGGGCCAACACCCGGCATCATGGTGTGGGGAGCGATCTCCTACACTGGCCGTACACCACTGGTGATCGTCGAGGGGACACTGAATAGTGCACGGTACATCCAAACCGTCATCGAACCCATCGTTCTACCATTCCTAGACCGGCAAGGGAACTTGCTGTTCCAACAGGACAATGCACGTCCGCATGTATCCCGTGCCACCCAACGTGCTCTAGAAGGTGTAAGTCAACTACCCTGGCCAGCAAGATCTCCGGATCTGTCCCCCATTGAGCATGTTTGGGACTGGATGAAGCGTCGTCTCACGTGGTCTGCACGTCCAGCACGAACGCTGGTCCAACTGAGGCGCCAGGTGGAAATGGCACGGCAAGCCGTTCCACAGGACTACATCCAGCATCTCTACGATCGTCTCCATGGGAGAATAGCAGCCTGCATTGCGGCGAAAGGTTGATATACACTGTACTAGTGCCGACATTGTGCATGCTCTGTTGCCTGTGTGTATGTGCCTGTGGTTCTGTCAGTGTGATCATGTGATGTATCTGACCCCAGGAATGTGTCAATAAAGTTTCCCCTTCCTGGGACAATGAATTCACGGTGTTCTTATTTCAATTTCCAGGAGTGTATATTCACAATGCTAAGTAAGCAAAAGGTACATGAACACAGTATTTCAGCTAAGTTGTCTGTGGGTGTAAATATCTAACTAGACGAAATCTACAGATAGTGTGTAGTAAAAAAAAAAAAAAAAAAAAAAAAAAGAGTTAACACTCGATCCGTCCGCAACAGATGGAGCTCGAAACATGAGTAGACTCTGAATACAGTGGTGGTTCGTGAAGTCTCTTCGATGGCGTCCACAGGAAGACGCACAGTAAAGATACATTTACATAAGATATAACTGTATATAAGATTCCATAACAACTAATTTTTACGAAGAAATTAACCAAATGGAAAAAAAGGGATCGTAAATGGCTTGTGAATTCGAAATCAACTGACAAAAAGTTTAGCTTTTGTAGCAAACTGTTTGGATATCCTTCAAACCAGTTGCCAAGTGATGGACTTTGTTATTGGTTTCGCTTGGGAAATCGGTTTCAAGAATTTGAACAATCATTTAACCACGTAAACTGTACAAAAACTGGATAGAATGAGATATTCGTTTGGAACAAAAAAGTGATATTGATCAAACTGACACTGAACTACTCGAAAAAGAGAAGAAACATTGGCGTCAGGTTCTAAAAAGTAGTATACTTACCATAAGGTACCTAGCTCAACAACATATGACCTTAATGGGAACCAGCGACAAGCTCTATCAAGAAAACAATAGTAATTCTCTTGGTTTGACCTAAATGACAGCAGAATGTGAGCCTGTTTTGGAGGAACAGTTAAGGTGGTTAAAAAGTCAAGAATTCACGAGCATTATTTTGGGAGAAACATTCACCATGAACCGATAAATTTTCTTGCCAACAAAGGAAAAAACAGCATTGCTAATTTTTTAAAGGGAAGTAAATATTTTTCTATCATACTTGATTGACCTCATGACACAAGCTACAATGAACGAGCGATACTGAGAGTTAGGTTTGTAAATGTGTAAAAAGACGCAGTGACTGTAGAAGAACGACTTTCTGAACGACAGTTCAACGTTATGAGAAAATTTGACTGAAGCCCATTTGCCGACACGGGATGAATTAGGACCGAATATTCACGATTTTAGACGTCCTAGCTACGATTATCGAAGTGATGTTATAGCCCGAACCCTAAAGTGCAATCTAAGAGCATTTTATGTCCCATGTGCCATCCCAGTCTTAATCTTGTGTCGTCAGATATTGCAACATGTACAGCAAGTGAGTGTAGTTCAAAGAATATACATTGTTTTCAGTGCATCCACTCAGAGATCGGAAATCTTATTGAACAGAGTACCATCTTTAACAGTGGAAAAGCTTTTATATATGCGTTGGGAAAGTAGGGTGGGGAGTGCTATAAGGTATCGGACAAGAGAAGTCAGAGATGCCCTTCTTGAAGTAAACGACAACAATGCTGAATCGAAAACAAAGAGTGGAGCACACTAGCTTGCTGTGAATGAATTAGAAAGATTCGAGTTTATTGTAGGCTTTGTCATATGGAATGATCTTCTTGCCATTGACGCAGCAACTAAGGCACTTCAAGCAGAACGCATGGACATGAAAGTAGCAACTAAGTTCCTCTCAGGTCTAGTGAAGTTTGTTGAGAATTTCCGTGAAGAAAGTTTCCTTAATGCGCAGACAACAGCGAAAGAGATAGCTGAAAGTTTACAGAGTGACCCAAAATTTGGAGAAGAGAGAACTGGCAAGAAATCAAAGCAAATCTATAATGCAGGTTTGCAGAGCTCCACCTTCAGAGGAGAGATACAAAATCGGTTTTTTCGACCCTGTCTATGACACAGTTCCAAACAGGTTGAAAGAAAGGTTTGGTCACCCGGGTTTTTGTTTTCTCCAGAAAGTATAATACGCATACATGATGAAGAGAGGAAAATACTATGCTAAAATCTTGAGAAAGGGTCAAGTATAAACGTATGTAGTGATTGTTCAAAAGATATTGTAGTGTCAGACTTTTTGAGAGAATTTGAAGTGTTCAGAAAAATTATGCCCAAGGATGTGAAAACTCCTCTTTTAATATTGAAATACTTGAAATACATTGGAGAGCCATTTTACAGCATAGATACTGCATACAGATCTTTGCAAACCGTGCCAGTGACTGTGGCCTCCGCTTAACGGAGCTTTTCACACTTAAAGCTTATCAAGAATTATTTCAAAAGCAGCATCTCGCAAGAACGCCTGTCTTCTCTTGCCATGCTATCAGTGGATCTCGACATGGTTACAAAGATGAGTTTTCAAGATATTATTAATTTGCGCGTTTAAAAGTAAGTAAAGCAGGAAACTCTTAGTGCTTAAAACCTACAACTCATTTAATTTGTTGTAAATAAATAGCACACTCAAGTGATGAAAACATTTAAGCGTATATGCTGAACAACACTTCTGAATCTTATTTGATTTTGAATTTTATTATACTGGAAGCATTTCCATAGCTAAGTTACTTTATCTTATTAGCATTTTAGTACTTACCACAACTTTTAAGATTCCTTCTCAGAGTAATTATTCTCCTATCGCCACAGTATGTCTGCTCTATTGGTAGTATGTCTGTGAAGAAAAGGAGAACACTTTTCAACCTGACGATGGTGTATAGACAGTTTTGGAATTGGGGGGGGGGGGGGCTGTAGAACTGCCCCACACGGAGGTTTTGCACACGACCCCCGGTCCCTGTGCACTGGGACAGTGCTGTTGTCTGCACTCATGTAGCACTGCTGCTTGTGCACTTGGGAATTTTTAATTCACGTATGCAGTGACATTCATGGTCAAGTACGACTTCATTCTTTCAGCGGAGTTAGTGGCATGTGTGAGGTAAATAGTATACACGACAAGAAGGTAGTATATGCTGCCATGTGATTGTGGATGAATATATGACATCACTGTTTTTTAGGAGGACAACTGTGCGAATACCTGACAGCTTTCAGACACACCAAGATCAGCAATATATATCCAGATAAAAAAAAATGCAAGAAAATTATAACGATGCACAGCAAATCGATTTCCACTAAAAGGCACTGCCAAAAGTGCCTCATGATGAAATAATTTCTCTCAGCAGTCGTGCACACAGAACTTGATACACGTGTGTACTGGTTGCTGTGTATATATAATCAGCTTCTGCCCTTTTCAGTCTGAATAGCATCATGAAACAATTAGCACATGCTGATGCAGATGCAACAAGTAAGTTCTCCGTGTTTCATGAGGGGCATCATGATGGTGGGACTCTATTATGACCCCTTCTCAAAGATGAATTATATATACAGTCATTGCAAGACGAGGGTGTTGCAAGTAAATAACAGTTATTTTGTATATACAGTATGTGTGTGTTTATTAACTGTTATATTGTGTCTTAGGTTTCATTGATGATTGTTCTATGAATCCCACAGATATGAGTCAGAGACGTTATGTAAGAACCAGATGTAGCTTGTCCCAGTATGTAACATACCTCTATGGACGTGCGAGTGTCTGTTTTTCTAATGTATAGCCAGTTTTATTTCCTTGCTGTTTTATAATCCGTTGTGATAATCAGTCATCATCAATCAAAGAATCAGAGGGCTGGCTTATTCATGCAAGTCAATGTATTGGTAAGTTGTTCATACCATCCCAGATATCTACCACTGTAGATAACAGTATGTAATAAATATATATACATATAAGTGTTTTACATATACGTGCGAAGTGTTTCTGTTTCATGTGTACTTGACAGGCATCCTGTGTGTCCTAGTGTGACAAATGTGTGACCCTGATGACGACATTGCAGTGTTTCTACAGCTGCTTAAAAGGTATGAAGTACTACCTCTTTTGCCTCCATTCATAACACCTCCGAGCAAGGCTTGTTAATGAACACCAGGTAAATCATACAGCTGCATTAGACTGCTCTGTGGTTGACAGTGTTTTCAAGGATAGACTCTTGCAATCTCATATTCATAACACCAATGTGGAGGATCAAATCTGGCTACCTTCCTTCATGCTTGCCGTGCAATGTTGAAAGAGAAGTTACCTGATATCATCATCACTCTGCCTTTCACTATCACTTGCAAAGCAGTTATCCACTGTGAGCTAACACATCCCCCCCCCCCCCTTCCCAAAGAAGGCAGTAAAGCTGCTGAAGAGGAAAGCAACACGGAAATTTGCGTGAAGGTTGGGGTAGTTTTATGAGATGAGTCAATTGAGTCAACTGCTGATAGTTATGGAACTTTTAGCAAGGGTGCAATACTGAGGCGTTTTTCTGATACGATGGAAAGAGTGCTTGTTAAGGAGCTCCGCTGTGTACTCTAAGCTTATGTGCACTGTAATGATTTCGATCCTGCTAGTTTTGGGTCCATCTTCCTCCCTCTTCAGAAATCATGCGATTAAGTTACGCATGAAGATGAGAAGGCTGAATATTGTTTTTCATGATCGCTTCCGCCTCGCAAAAGAAATTACTCAAAAGTTGCATGTAGTTCATACACATATGATACAACTAATGTCTTTGGGCATTATAACTTCGAAAACTTCTCATTCCCCTTGAGAATCCGAGTCTTGCCAGAATTTGACAGGCAGAACCCTAATCATTTGCTTTACGTTTACAGTCTGGATGAAGCTGAGAAAAAAAGTACGCCAGAAGATAATAAGCATAAAGCTGTGGGACCCATCTTCTTTCCCAAATTATCTGGCCAGCATCCCAGCCACGTACATTTACTGCTACTCTCTGAAGGTTAGAAGCATTACTTCATTTGGATTAAGAACGTGTCCTGTCTACTCTCCGTTTAACTCATTAAAATTGACATTAATGATATTTTTGTCACAGATGCCTCAGCTCTCTTAACAAGCATAAATGAACAAACCGCGCAGCCCGAAGTTGTACTTAAAAACAAATATTTATGAAGACATATGATTGATTGCTAGAGTCAGGAACCAGTACCTGTGGCAATGTCCACTGCAGATAAGATACCTACCACTAGGAAAGATCTTCCTTTGTTGTATATGCAGATTTTGACTTCTAACTATTTTCTGTGTCACATTATTCAGGTGATCACACGGAATCTATACCGCTTTCACAGAACAACGTGTACCATAATAGACAGCATATGCCCATATACTTCCAGTTGCAACAAATTCAAATGATATGTTGGGGATACTCACACCCTCTCTCACCAATTTCAGAGAATGACATGTACCACTTCTGGCAGTGTATCAAGTTGTATGCTCTTTCCATTCCAGTCACAACAAATTCGATGCATACATGAGGGATAATTCTGCGAGATGGTTGATGTCCATGGTCGAAAAGCTTGCTCTGAGTGTTCACCCTTTTTGTAGCTACAACCAATGACCAACTCCCAGAAGAGTGGTGCTCTTTACAAGCAGGCAGTCATATGTGTGGGCTGACATTGGGTATACAAGCGAAAATTCAATGTACAGACCATTTTGTCATCCAACAAAGATGCAGCTCACAATACAAGAAACTTGAAGTAGAAACTGCAATACATATACCCATCTCCTTCTGTAATTTAGATGGGAATTATGCCCTCACCTACTTCTTGAGTACTTTGATGACTTCAGCTTGTAGAAAGATGTGGTCAGAGTCAAATTTGACAATTTATGAAAATACATTACATCTTCCAAACGAATCATATCGAAAACATCATTCCACTTCCTGGGTTCATTACAAACTTACTTAGAGAATGCGTTGGGAGGAAACACGAATCACCAGAGCCACTTATACTGAGGATGCAATGTTTCAGCTTGTGCTAAAGAAGGGAGACCTTCCATCCAAATATCCAAATTCAATGCAGGGACTCTTCGAAACCACTGTGCCTGATATAACTGAATTTACCAGCAATTTTAGAGGCACTCTTACAATAGATTTGGAGTATAAGCATGTGTTCAGTTTTTGGCAGGAGCTGAATTTCTCTGATTTAGAGTGGTATGCTAAACTGTGTATGGAGACAGATGTGCACTTGCTTGCTGACATTTTTGAGGTATTCTGTAGTGCATCTCTTGGCCATACACACTGGATGCTGCTGTCTATTTTGACACACCAGGCCTTTCGTCAGAATCATTCCTAAAATGTCCGCCCCGTTAGCTGACTGGTGAGCGTAACGGATTGCCGTCCTACAGGCCCAGGTTCGAATTCCGCCTGGTTCGGGAATTTTCTCCGCTCAGGGACTGGGTGTTGTGTTGTCCTCATTTCATCCCCATCCGGAGCGCAGGTCGCCCAATGTGGTGTCGAATGTCGTAAGACCTACACCAAGCAGAGATAAATTCGACTCTATAGAAACCTCCAGCAGTATTTCACATTGGGGTTGAAACTCCGCGAAACACCTGCAGTATCTCCTTCGAACAGAGACTCTGGTAGGTGGAACACACTAATCGTAATACCGAAATTATGGCTCTCAGGAATTTGATTTTGAAAAAGATCTTTATAAATCGATAACTAATCTCGTTTACAATAAAACCACGAAGAATATCTGAAATCATAGCGAAATTCATGCAGTTTACCACTGAGATGGGCATTATGGTGTAATGTATTTCATCTCGAATCCAAATTTTAAGTTCAGTGAAGGACAAATCGCTGTGCAGATGGCTAAATTTGAAGTGGACTTCAAGAAGGCTGTCTGTATTACTATGTGTATTCTCGATCTCTACACACTCCATGTGTATCGGCGCCATTGTGAGTTTGTAAAAATAAACTTGAATGACAACAATTTACTTCATATGGAAGTTCCATTTTCTGGTTGGAAGACTGTGATCCAGTAAAAGTAAGTAGGAACAATTTCTAGGAATTAGTCTTGTCTGGATATGCAGCCGATAATCCTTACAGCATAACACCTCAGAACAGGAAGGTTAAAGGTCTGATGAAAGACGAAACGATTGGCTCGCAGATTGTGGAGTTTATGGGGCTCAGATCAAGAATTTGTGCTTGGCGAATAGATGCTGTTACCACCCAGAGTCAGGTTCTGGGAGTGCATTGTGCGGCCTCACAGGCTCTTGCAATAGAAGACCACCAGGAGTGTCTTCATGTGGTGCACCACGTAGGCCTCTGGTCATGAGGCCATGATGTTGATACAGTGCTGCTACTGAAAGTCAGCCGGTAGCACCATGGTGACACACGGTTCATTTGTGTGGATGGGATCGGTGTTCTCTCATTCTCAGACTATTTGTCGAAGTTCTGAGTGTGTGTGTGTGTGTGTGTGTGTTTGTAGGCATGTAAATGACTACACTCTGTTAGTTAACGAGCATTTCGCTCTCATTTAAGTATATGGTCGAAAGAGACAGCCTTCAGGAATTGTGAAACAAACCCTGTCGTCCATGACCGTGTGCTACAAAGAGCACAAATTCGCCACGAGTTGGGGAAATTCACACTAATCTATTATGCTGGATGAGGCCTCGAAGGCTGTAGCGTGCAAGTAAGACAGACGAGAACCTACGCCATAGGGAAACCCTGTAGAAGCTGTTTGTGACCAGGGAGACGTAGCAGTGTCAAATATGGTGGACGTAAGATCGGCCATAAAGGAAAACATTTATGAAAACTATTTAATTGTGCAGTAATTTAGGGAATGAGGCCACAGTAATTTAATCTACCATCCTTAATAAATTTTCATGGTGATCCCAATAAAATATGAATACTGATTATATCTACAATAGTTAAGGATTTACTGTTACAGTGAAATTATCAAGTTTTCTAACAAAGAACTGAATGCCAAAATCTGAACGATTTGGTCGACCTTAACGATCAACATTTAATACAGAAGCGCATCATTAAAATGACTAATGTTGTAAATAAGAACTCTGTAACTTTATTTGTTTAAAATACATAGTAAATTTAAATTTTCATTATTTTCAGTTAAGCATCAGATCGTCATTTCCTCCACACAAAACATATTGAACGACGACAGCATGAGACATTATTGAATCTTGTATGAAAACTTAAGCACAGCCTTAAAAAGAGTGGCAGTCATAAAAAGCGAATACGTTTAATAAAATTTACACCAAAAGTTGTCTGTGTGTTATAATGCTAAATGCAGCTTTATAACATTAAAATCTGAGAGTACTAAGAAAAGTAATCGAACTTTTAATCTTTTTAGATAAATTTTCATCTCCTTCAGATCAGCATAAATGAATTAGATTATTTGCACCAATAAAATAGGATGTTATAAGAATTATAGGAAATGCTACGGCAAAAATACCGTATAGAGGTATCCCCTCTAGTTATTTATGGTAGGACTGGAGCTGATGCGTTGTACATACTACTTCGTTGCCATAATTTCGTTAATTTGTTATGGCATACTCAGCTAACAGTTGGTTTCTTTCCATGCTATAGAACAATTTTTGTAAACAAAACTTTCTCTCTCTCTCTCTCTCTCTCTCTCTCTCTCTCTGTGTGTGTGTGTGTGTGTATGTGTGTGGGTGTGCGCTGGAGTCCGTGTTGCATCAGGTAAAAGTTTGCGATGCTTCATGCCGACAACCGGGGCGACGGCCGGAGCGGATGAATAACGCGCCATGAATATCGATTACTCCTGAATGGAAGAGCACTTACCGCTGGCAGTTCCCTGGGTCTGCCCCGCAGTTTAGGAAATCATTTCGGTTGGGACCCCACTCCGTCGATGCAAAATGTGCTCTACATCATACATGCACCGAAAAGCCGCGCACGGCATCTTCCATTAAGGAGCTGAAGTGCCCCACTATTTTTTCGTCCTACACATTTTTATGACTTGTAATGCTGTAGATGGCTGTCTACTCATTCCGTTACTATCTGTAGTCAGTTAGTAACGCTCAAAGTAGGTTTAGTGTGCGAGAGTGTTTTTAAGCCCACTAAAGAGAATCTATTCATATTCATTAGCTGTCTCTGCTGCCTCCCACATATATTACACTAACCTATGCTCTACAGTCATATATTTCCTGAAGAGAAGACGATTTTTCGTCATCCTGTAAGATCAGCTAATTTCTGCATTGTGAGACATAAATATTTTTTACGAAGTAGATTCCAGCACAATTGTCGGATTTATAAATTTGCAAAATTTTTAATTTTGGCATGATTACAGGTCGAGTAAGACTTTGTAAAAATAAATATTTTTTGCGAAGTAGATTCCAGCACAATTGTCGGATTTATAAATTTGCAAAATTTTTAATTTTGGCATGATTACAGGTCGAGTAAGACTTTGTAAAATGTACTTATCAAATGTAGTCATTTACTAAATAACGTATCGATAAGAATAAATCTAAATACGTAATTTTTATATAAAAGGTCTGCGAAAACTGTAAGGATTGAACTAATTTGGTATGCATGTAAAGTTCTCATGAGTCTGCGTTAATCTACTAACAAAATGTTTAAAACTAAGCTTAGAATAATTCTTAAGTTTTTGAATGTCTCAGGTATCTCAGAATCGTTGGTGCCACAACTCAGCTTTAATGGAAAGGAAGATCTGGAGGTACTAAACGTCAGAATAGGCTATATTCTCTGAAATAAAGCAGCATTCATCACGAAAAGTCTACATGGTTGAGAAATCAGGTGATTGGAAGTCCAAATCTTACATAAAATGTAATCATGTGATACCCAGAAACATGAATACGATGCTTGTGGCTCGACTGGTGTAATCGAACGATATGTTGTCATTAATCACCAACTATCCTTCTTCTGTCTGCACACATTTTTAAAAAGTAGGTTGCAGAAATTGGATATGGGTTTATGCTCATAACGAATCAATGTTTGGAAGGGAAGCAATTGCAGTTTCGATAATTGAGTAACTTTGATGATGATGATTCTAAGCAAATGTTGGCTGATCGTTACTCAATGATTAACCTGAAAGATCAAAAACACTCTGACTCAAATCCACAGTTATTATATAAACGATTTAGGAGAAACACTCAGCAGTCATCTTAGGTTGTTTGCAGATAATGCTGCCGTTTATCGTCTAGTAAAGCCTTCAGAGCATCAAAACCAATTGCAAAGTGGTTTAGATAAGACATCTGTTTGGTGAGAAAATTCAGAGTTGAGCTTAATAATGAAAAGTGTGAGGTTAACCTCATGAGTGCTAATACACTATGAATCAAAAGAATCTAAAGGCCGTAAATTCAACTAAATGGCTTGGAACTACAATTGCGAACAAGTTCACTTAGATAAAGCAGAATGTTTTGTGGCTAAGGGGAACCAAAGACGCCGTTTTATTGGCAGAACACTTAGAAGATCAAAAGATGTACAAAATAGACTACCTACACTACGCTTGTCCATCCTGAGCTGTTTAGGATCCTTGCCTGATAGGATTAACGGAATAGATCGAGAAAGTTCAAAGAAGCGCAGCGCATTACGAGTTATCAAACTAAAACAAAGTCGGTTTCTTTGCGGCGGAATCTTCTGGCGAAATTTCAGTCACCAAATTTCTCCACCGAATGCTAAAATATTTCGTTGATGTCGACCCACCTATGAAGAATCGATCATCAAAATAAAATAAGGGAAATCAGAACTCACACGGAAAGATACAAATATTTCTTTTTTCCGACCGCTGTTCGAGAATGGAATAACAGAGAACTATTGTGAAGGTGGTTCGATGCGCCCTCTGTCAGGCATCTAGATCTAGATGTAGAGGTGGACTTTATACATGGAAAATAAGACTTCCCAGTAATGGTAGACAGTGAATGAGATTTGACGAAGAAAGCCTGAATGCATTGTTAAGAAAAGAGGAAGGCATCCATGAAATAACTGAAACAGAATCGAGACGTTCCGCTCTGCTTTCAATAATGTTTTTCTCGGCAGCTTGTTTTATTGACTTGAGAGGATCCACACACATATCCTTCGTCTACTTTAACATATCCTGTACTTAACATTAGAGCTGTAGTATAACTATCTTTAGAAGATTTTGATTGAACTTAAGTAAAAAATAGCACTTGGTAATCCAGTGAACCAATTGCCTAAAACAAACATCTTAAATGAAAAAAAATTGCTGTATCTAACGGAAGTTAGCATTATTAAATAACATGTTACTTCTTGTCTTCCACCTTACATATAACTGCAACAGCATCCTAATTCATGTCCCATAAATATTAAAAAATACATGTAAACCTTTTGAGAAATATTGTTTGGCTGGTGGTCAGCATTTAGGTATTTTTTTATTTCTTTTTTTCCCGCACTCATGTACTGTGAACATGGTTAACTGCAGAAAAATATTTAACCATGAATCATAAGAGCATTCCGCGTTTCCTGATCTTTTAGTTAGTACCGAAGCAAAAGCTCTGTATAATCCTCGATACGCTTACTTGCTCTTAAATAATTGGTTTTTTACTTCTTTGGAAAAAATTTTTGGCAATTCATAAAGGATCCGCAGGTGTGCAACAACATCATCTCCCCATTTCATCATGCTGCATGAAAAATGAGGAAAAAATGCCAGAAATCTCCCATAGTAGTGGGCATATGCTTTTGTGTAACAAGCAAAAACAGTCGTACCGTGATTTATATTTAAACTATTTCTGCAAAAATAATTATAATGTACTAGAGTATGATTGCATCTCCAGTGAGTTATATAGTTTAAGGCAAGTAACGCTATTTCCCTGTTTATTTAGATATGGGAAATCATGAATTTACTTTCACACTGAATGGCTGTACAGATACAATTACTTCACAAGCGTATAGGTCACGTATGTACCATGTCAAAGATATTATCTTACAAGGGGAGGCCGTCAATTGTGAAAATCAGATTCGATTCATACTGCCCATAATAAAAGCTCATGGCCAGAGGTGTAATGTGGCAAAGCACCAAGATGCACTCCTCAGCCGTTGTCGAGAAAATCGACAGTTAAAAGAAACCGTTGCGTTGAAATACTCTCTACGATTAATAATTTTCCACAGCGTCGTGGCGCAGCGGTAAGCGCTCTGGTTTGTAATCCGAAAGTCGCCGTATCGAATCTCGCACCATGCAACTTTTTTTTTTAGTATTTGTTTTTTGTAATTCAAATGAGTATAATTCCAGCAATCAGTTGCAACAATTATGCATATAATAAGTTGTTGAAAGTCGTTTGTCGTGGAAAAACTGGCGACTTCGTACATCATTATGTTTTCCGCAAACAAAGTTGAAAATCACAAAACTGTGAGGGACGGGAAAAACCCACCGTGGTACAACAACAAAGTTAGGAAACTACTGCGAAAGCAAAGAGAGCTTCACTCCAAGTTTAAACGCAGTCAAAACCTCTCAGGCAAACAGAAGCTAAACGATGTCAAAGTTAGCGTAAGGAGGGCTATGCGTGAAGCGTTCAGTGAATTCGAAAGTAAAATTCTATGTACCGACTGGACAGAAAATCCTAGGAAGTTCTGGTCTTACGTTAAATCAGTAAGTGGCTCGAAACAGCATATCCAGACACTCCGGGATGATGATGCCATTGAAACAGAGGATGACACGCGTAAAGCTGAAATACTAAACACCTTTTTCCAAAGCTGTTTCACAGAGGAAGACCGCACTGCAGTTCCTTCTCTAAATCCTCGCACAAACGAAAAAATGGCTGACATCGAAATAATTGTCCAAGGAATAGAAAAGCAACTGGAATCACTCAACAGAGGAAAGTCCACTGAACCTGACGGCATACCAATTCGATTCTACACAGAGTACGCGAAAGAACTTGCCCCCCTTCTAACAGCCGTGTACCGCAAGTCTCTAGAGGAACGGAGGGTTCCAAATGATTGGATAAGAGCACAGGTAGTCCCAGTCTTCAAGAAGGGTCGTCGAGCAGATGCGCAAAACTATAGACCTATATCTCTGACGTCGATCTGTTGCAGAATTTTAAAACATGTTTTTTGCTCGAGTATCATGTCGTTTTTGGAAACCCAGAATCTACTATGTAGGAATCAACATGGATTCCGGAAACAGCGATCGTGTGAGACCCAAGTCGCTTTATTTGTTCATGAGACCCAGAAAATATTAGATACAGGCTCCCAGGTAGATGCTATTTTTCTTGACTTCCAGAAGGCGTTCGATACAGTTCCGCACTGTCGCCTGATAAACAAAGTAAGAGCCTACAGAATATCAGACCAGCTGTGTGGCTGAATTGAAGAGTTTTTAGCAAACAGAACACAGCATGTTGTTATCAATGGAGAGACGTCTACAGACGTTAAAGTAACCTCTGGCGTGCCACAGGGGAGTGTTATGGGACCATTGGTTTTCAAAATATATATAAATGACCTAGTAGATAGTGTCGGAAGTTCCATGTGGCTTTTCGCGGATGATGCTGTAGTATACAGAGAAGTTGCAGCATTAGAAAATAGTAGCGACATGCAGGAAGATCTGCAGCGGATAGGCACTTGGTGCAGGGAGTGGCACGGTCCCTTAACATAGACAAATGGAATGTATTGCGAATACATAGAAAGAAGAATCCTTTATGTATGATTATAGGATAGCGGAACAAACACTGGTAGCAGTTATTTCTGTAAAATATCTGGGAGTATGCGAGCGGAACGATTTGAAGTGGAATGATCATATAAAATTAATTGTTGGTAAGGCGGGTACCAGGTTGAGATTCATTGGGAGAGTGCTTAGAAAATGTAGTCCATCAACAAACAAGGTGGCTTACAAAACACTCGTTCGACCTATACTTGAGAATTGCTCTTCAGTGTGGGATCCGTACCAGATCGGGTTGACGGAGGAGATAGAGAATATCCAAAGAAGAGCGGCGCGTTTCGTCACAGGGTTATTTGGTAACCGTGATAGCGTTACAGAGATGTTTAATAAAGTCAAGTGGCAGACTCTGCAAGAGAGGCGCTCTGCATCGCGGTGTAGCTTGCTCGCCAGGTTTCGAGAGGGTGTGTTTCTGGATGAGGTATCGAATATATTGATTCCCCCTACTTATACCTCCCGAGGAGATCACGAATGTAAAATTAGAGAGATTAGAGCACGCACGGAGGCTTTCAGACAGTCGTTCTTCCCGCGAACCATACGCGACTGGAACAGGAAAGGGAGGTAATGACAGTGGCACGTAAAGTGCCCTCCGCCACACACCGGTGGGTGGGTTGCGGAGTATAAATGTAGATGTAGATGTAGATGTAGAAATGTTATTAATTGTCTTCATAATGTTAACCACGTATAGTTAACGGAAGACGTAGAAACGATATTCCGAAACGAATACGAGGTGTGGCTAGAAAAAAACCGGACTAGTACTGGTGAAACAATAAAACGAATGCAATAAGGCTGAAAGTTGCGTGGCCTGTCACGTGACTCTCGCTCCGCCTACTGCTCGAGTTTCATCTGCCTCCTACACTCAGTCTGCCCGTGGCGTCTGTTTTAAGTAGTTGACGTTTTGTCTGTGCGTCGGAAAATGTTGAGTGTACAGAAAGAACAGCGTGTTAACATCAAATTTTGTTTCAAACTAGGAAAATCTGCAAGTGAAACGTTTGTAATGTTACAACAAGTGTACGGCGATGATTGTTTATCGCGAACACAAGTGTTTGAGTGGTTTAAACGATTTAAAGATGGCCGCGAAGACACCAGTGATGACACTCACACTGGCAGACCATTGTCAGCAAAAACTGATGCAAACATTGAAAAAATCGGTAAACTTGTTCGACAAGATCGCCGTTTAACAATCAGAGCAGTGTCTGAGTTAACAGGAGTTGACAAGGAAAGTGTTAGGCAGATTCTTCATGAAAGTTTCAACATGAACAAAGTGTGTTCAAAAATGGTTCCATCCAAAGTGTCTCACACTTGAACGGAAGGAACGCCGAAGAATGATTTGTTCTGACATCCTGGAAAACATTGAAAGTGATCCCACCTTCTTACAAAATGTTATTACTTGCGAGGAATCGTGGTTTTTTACTTACGATCCCGAAACTAAACGCCAATCGATGCATTGGAAAACTCCTGGTTCTCCACGACAAAAAAAAGGCACGAATGTCAAAATAGAAATTCAAGTCAATGATGATTGTTTTTTTTTGACATCAAAGAGATTGTGCACATTGATTGGGTACCAGAGGGACAAACAGTGAATCAGCATTACTACATTAGCGTCCTGGCTACCCTACGTGAGTGAGTACGGAGAAAACGGAACGATTTGTGGAGAAAAAAGTCATGGATCCTTCACCAAGACAATGCCCCAGCTCAAAGTGCGTTGTCAGTGAAGACGTTTTTGGCAAAACACAACATTCCCATCTTAGATCATCCACCCTACTCACCTGATTTGGCCCCCTGTGACTTTTTTCTTTTCCCTAAAGTCAAGTCAGCTTTGAAAGGAACTAGATTTGAGACTGTTGAAGCAGTAAAAGAAAAAGCGACGGAAGTAATGTATGGACTTACCGAAAATGATCTGCAGCATTGCTACGAAAAGTGGAAAATTCGTATGAAGCGGTGTAGAGACCGAGGAGGAGAGTACATTGAAGGAGATAACATGAAATTGTAAATAATTGTAAATAAATGTTTTTTCCAGCATCAGTCCGGTTTTTTTCTAGCCGCACCTCGTACGTATAGCGTAAGTCAAACGTTCGAATTAGAATACAGACCCCACGAACACAAATTCGCTGTGGCAGGTATGAAATATTAACTCCGTTACTCGCTCGTTACACTGTAAGGACAGATGTTGAATGGGTCGAAACGAGCCGCCGCATAACAGCATAGTTGCCTGCTAACTTCGAAAGAAGGTAGATGCGGTCCCTAGCGTAACTTATAACATCGTCAAAAATCAGTGCGGACGGGAGAGCTTTGGTACACCCTGTTAAAAAAAAAAACGGAAAAATGAAGGCGGTACAATTGGACAGCGATCCGCCTTCACCAACATGCATAAGCATTTCATTAATAGTTTATATATATATATGAATTACAAAAAACTAATAATAAAAAAAATGCATGGGGCGAGATTCGATACGGCGACCTTCGGATTACGAACCAGAGCGCTTACCGCTGCGCCACGACGATGTAGAAAACGGTTAATCATAGAGAGTATTTCACCGCAACGGCTTCCTTTAACTGTCGATTTTCTCGACAACGGCTGAGAAGTGCATCTTGGTGCTTTGCCACATTACACCTCTGGCCATGAGCTTTTCTTATGCGCAGTATCAATCGAATCTGAATTTCACAATTGGCGGCCTCCCCTTGTTAGACTATGATTTAAAGGGTGGCCGTAGATGAGAAAGTTCATCCTAAAGAATTAAAGGCAGTTATAAAATAAGAGATTAGAAACATTTTTCTAAGTTACCAGTAAAAGCACGAGTAACTTACAGACTTGGAAACTCCTTAAGCTAGCGTTCTCTACTTCAACGTCTCCGGTACAAGCCTATTCATTAGTGTTCCAAAAGTTCATGAGAAACATTTGCGGCCGTTTCTCCATGGTTGAGATTCAAGGGCCAAGATATTAAGTACTCTGCCAGAGAAGTGATTGTTGTTTAGATGTATACCATAATTCTAGATATCGCTGACACGCGCTTTGCTTGGGGAGCAATGTGTGTGTAAAAGTGGGACCACAGATGAATATGCGGTGTGAGAACGCAGGGTGTGGTGAAATTTACCACTGGACTGCTTGATTTGCTAATCAATACTTCGTATGAACTATAAATCGCTAATAGATATTGATGTTCACAGTTGGAAACCTATCGGCTGAGATGTGAAAGAGTGTTCTGTTCGTGTTGTGTTCCTGTGTGGTGAAATGGCACTAAAACTCTTTTCCCATTTATGTAGCTACCTCTTTACAACGTCGTTACTACTCAGACACGTTAAACCTTATTATTGTAAATTTAATACTCATTTCTGGTTCTGTCAACCCAAGTACACTAGTTAAACATATATATATATATATATATATATATATATATATATATATATATATATATATCGGTATTCTTTAACTAGTATATATATATATATATATATATATATATATATATATATATATATATATTTTGAAAGACTTTCCTTCCTTAGACTACTAAATTTTGTTTTGCAGTGAACACATGGTGAGTCGTGTGTCGATCACTCTGTTTTTAAATAATTGAAAAGCCACGATCGCTCCAATATCTTTTACTAGATGGCCGGTTTCAGTACTCTGAAGGTGCCATCATCGGATCTGTGAAGGTGTAACACAACAGATTTGAGGAAGGGCTTACATGAGTTAACTATATACATTACAATTATTACAGAAACACATACCGGAAACGTGGATTAACATTTATAAAACCATATGGACATCATGGCACATGAGGCAGACCATCTGATAAAAATCAGTGTCACAACCAATAAAAAAAATTGTAAGAAACTGCTCTCATTGTCGTTTTTTCCATAAATACAAAACTGAAGTCACCAGATGAAACTACCATTGCTCGCCTAACACCGGTCGGCATCATCACTGCCCTATTCCGCGCAGGCTCACCTGCTGTGATTCTAGCGGTTCACAACCGGCCACCAGATAGCGTTGTCCAAGCAGCGCACACACAATCCCACGGTATAACCACTCATTACTACTAAAACACAACTTTACTATAACTGCTTGTCACACACTCATGCAAAGCCCACATTTGCGCATACATTTCCTGTACATACTATAATCACTATAAAGTACGTCAATTACAAAGTAAAAGCATCTGAGACACAGACATTATCCATTAGCTCCTTACAAAACTACATACAATACTTCACCTTTATTCAGATAAGGACGTCAGGAATATGCAAACAAAGTTGTTCATAACACCACTTAGGTACAATGTGATGAGCGATTAAAACCTGTATGCTGGGCTTTACCTGTCTAGGCACTGTGGTCTTAGGTATTGTAAGCGCTACAAAAGGACGTATTAACTTGCTATAAAGTCTCTCACCATCTGTACATTCGTTTTGAGCAAGGTATGAATCAACTACGAAAACTTGCGCAGGCACGTGGAATTAAGGAATGCCAGGCCAGAAGCAAACTCAGAAGCGTAAAGTCTTATTATTGTAAATTTCATACTTATCTGTGGTTCTGTCAACCCAAGTACACGAGTTAAACAATACAGACATATATACACCTCGCAGTTTTAAAACTTTGAAAGACCTTCGTTATTTGGACCACTAAATTTTGTTTTACGACACTAAGTCTCTCAACGTACTATGAATTTCGTGATGTACATTTCATGCCTTACTTTAATATTACTTTGCTTCCTCCTGTAAAAATTGTAGGTTATGTTTCCAAGTGCAGTTATAGAAATGGCTTACCTGCACAATAGGATGAAGGTAGAATAATCTAACCTTCATCACTTTAGCTGAGTCCTCAGCTGCGAAAAGCGTGAATGAAAGTGTGTTTAAGTGAGGGACGTCATAACAGATGTGTTGACAGGTTTAGGTATATGTCACCCCGCCCAGTTCTTCTGTGACGGGGTATGGGCTCTCAAGAACGAGTTAACATTTGTTTCGTCGTTTTAGTCCATGAAAATAAATTAAATTTGCCTCACAAAGTCCGTCCATAAAGAGCCGTTGGACGCTGTCTAGGGAAGCTAGAGATTATCTTCCACCTTTGACTGTAAGTTTCACACCATCATCAGCGTGACGTCCTTAAGTGCACTCAGCAGACGGAAATGTAATCCCACCGAATATCAGAATAGGGGAACGACTGTAGTTATTTCGTGGTGTTATGAAAGTGTGTTAAATACTGTGTCTGTTATCACTGAGAAGAACCAAACGCCATTCGAATTTCGTGATCGTCGTATCATAAAGAAACCACTAATTATCACGAAATTTTCGTTGAAAGTATTCAGGGGAACAAATTAAGCAGAACTGCTTTACATCTAGGTGGATATATGATTCCTACATGTATTAGTCGTCTATAAAAATTCCAAGATTAATAGTAATTGGTACCAAACAGTATATTTTGATGATAGTTTTATAATACCTTTTTACTTTTGCGGCTGTTCATGAATTCTATATTTTTTGCTATTTTCTCGGAGTATTTTCTACATCTGTTATCGTTTGTTGGGCCACAGTATGTCTTCTGCAAAGGTATGAGCGGCTGTTATTAATGAAATACTTGCAAATCTGAGCTTACATACGTTAACGTCAAACTAATGGTAATTGATTTAGTGTTGTGAGCAGAAATTTGGCCGGTACTAGGTTACAATCTGATCTGTTATGTACTCACATTTGTTGGTTACGTTGTTGTTGTTGCACAAAAACACAAAATTATATAACTTAGCACCTTGTCAGTAATTCAAAACGTTGTGACATTTTTCTGTACAAGTACGTTGCGAGATATGTCGCATATTGCGACAGCATTATGAAAGCAAAAGAGCATGTTCTGGTGATTCATTACCTATTTCTCTGTATGTGATAGTGCAGTAACTATTAGTGTGTGCGTTCGTGTTCGTATTCGTGTGTGTGTGTTTCCGCGTCCGTGTCCGTGTCCGGTTTTGTGTGTGTGTGTGTGTGTGTGTGTGTGTGTGTGTGTGTAGTCTTCAGTCAAATGTAATCAGAGATCACAAACAGTAAGAGGCAATCCAGAAAAAGACGTACGCTCACCGCTCGCTTCTCAAATGTGCCAGTGGTACCGTACGGACTATTGATTTGGTTAAAACATTACACGCCCGATGGGGAGAGCAGATATTAGATCTATTTCATGTCAATCAGATTAAGATTGCCTTCCTTTAATCTGATCATTTCAGGAGAATTCCAGGGCTATATTACTGGAAAGGCCCAAGTCTCGCTCCAACACAGACACAAACACATCCACACACCCATAAACACATCCAGTCTCCTTTGATGATTCAGGATGAGTCCTATGAATCGATCCTCTCTTTACTCAAGTTGTCCAGTAACTTCTTCTTCGCAGTTCGATTTAGTACCTCCGCATTAGTGGTCCGATCTACCAGACTTACCGCCAGCACGATTCTGAAGTTTATCACTTGATAAGTTTCTATTCTTGTGCGAACTGTTTATCGTCGACATTAGTAGAAGGCTACACTCCATAGACATTACTTCAGAAAGATATCTCATAACTTATATTTATTTTCGACGTCAACTAATTCATCTTTTTGGGAAATTTTTCTCTTGCTTTTGGCAGTCTGTATTTATTATCCTCTTAGTTGTCGTCATTTATTCTACTGCCAAATAACAAAGGTCATTCATTACTATTGGTATTTCGTTTGCTTGTTTAATTGCTTTAGCATCGTCTGACTCAATGCGACGACATTCTGTTATCATTATTCTCCTTTTGGTGATACTTACCTTCTTACCCCTTTCCCAGACAATATTCATTCCACTCAATCGATTTTCCAAGTAGTCATCCGTGTCTGACAATCAGTCGTTACAACGCCATCGGCCAAATTTAAAGTTTGTAATTCACCACAATGAAATTTAACTACCTTTGGAAATTATTCTGTGGTCACCTATACAGAGTGGTCAATGTTCAGATGGAATGATATCGGGGATAAGCGACAACTCTTTGTAGCTCTCTTTTGAACTGCAGCTACTCTTCCAACCCTTCGGCACATATAACTGAGTTTTGCTTCTGTAAAAGTTTCTGATAACGTTTCACTCGCTTTATTTTTTTCCTTTTATCTTCACAAATTCCGGGAGGGTATTCCAGATAGTCATTCATGAGATCAGGATTAAGTGTTTCTCCTGCGGCCATTTCTATTTTCGTTTTCCATCTCCTGTCAGTCTCATTTTAAGACTCCTGTATTTCCGTATGCTTGCTTCAGTTATTATTATATTTCCTCCTTTCTTGAATTAAATTCAATGACAGGCGTCTTAAGCAACGATTCTTACTTCAAGTTGTCTTTTTGCGTGTTCTATCCAGCACTGGCTTTGCTGTTCACAAAGCTACCCATTCGTCTTCGTTGTATTCCTTTAGTCTGTTTCAGTTAATAGCTGCCTAACGCTCCCTTTTAAACATTCACCAACATTCGATTCCTTAAGTTTAGTTAGTTCCCAGCTTCCAGTTTTATTACCTTTCTGAAATTTCTTTTGTTATATGCTGCAGGAACCCATAAAGAATGGTTAGAGTACACTTTTCTGCAGGAAACGTTTTGTAAGTGTAGCTTTCAAATTTGTATTGTACCATTTCGTAATCAGTGTGAAACAGTCCAGTGTCTCCTCGCCTCTCCCACTTATACACCCTCATTTCATGATTATTAAACCAACAGTTCGCATTTACGTAATTCTGCTCTCTGTGCCTTTCCATAATGCTGCTTCTCCTCTCATTTCTCACACTCTGGCCGTATTGTCCTCTTATTTTTCTTTCTATTTCTTTCCACACTCTCAAATTCAAATTGCCTGTCACATTTAAACTTACTTCTCCCTTAACTACGCGAATAGCATGCTTTATATCATTATACATTCTTCCGTTTCTTCGTCCTTTGCTGAACTTGTACGCATATAAACTTGCACTTAAGTGGTGAGCGTCGGCCTACATGTATATTGGCTAAAACAATTCGTCCATTCTGTTGTTCATAGCAGTTTACCAATATTCCACTTTTCCTGTTCGTCATGAGATCTACCCCTGCATTACCACTGCTTTTTGTTGATTACTCTGTATTCAAATGAACCGAAATCCTATTCTTCTTGTCGCAACACTTCAATAACCTCCACTGCTCATAACTCCAGCCTATGCATTTCACATTTTACATTCCCCAACGTACCTTCCCCATTAAGGGATTTGATCCGTAGGACGGCAGTTTCACTTTTGCTGACGTCATTATCGTTATGAATATTCCCTGCCCAGAGATCCGAATGGGAGATTATTTTACTTCTGTAATACTGTACTTAAGAGGGTGCCATCATTAAGCCAGAGCAGTGCTGCGTGTTCTCCAATAAAGTACGGCTATAGTTTCCTCTAGCTCTCACTTGTTCTCAGTACAAACATAACAAGATCACGATGGCTAATGTTACAAGACCAGATCACTCAGTAGTCCAGAACGTTGCCCCTACAGTTACTGGAAATAATAACAAAAATGTGACTCCACACTGCACAAACATGCTCACTTACGCCCTTATAATACAAGCACATATTTCGTCAATCACTCTGCGGCCAGCCAGAGACTCCATTTCCCTGTTTTTCTATTTATAAGAACACCCATTAGACCACGTCAAACATTGCTGCACTAATTAATGACTAACCGTTATGTTCTAATATCCATTAACTTATTTAAAAAGGATATAGTTATTGCCTTCCGTAGTATCACTGTTTACTATAAGCTTGACCTTGCGAAATAAGAACATTAGTGTTGTAATTTTAATAACTGAATTGGAAAGTAAAGTAAGTTACAGTAACAATATAAGATTTCGTAAAGACTAAGACGGTCTCGTGCAATTTCAGAATGCCTGTATGACGGGGGGGGGGGGGGGGGGGAGCTCCTACTTGTGAGCGAATTGTTAATGTAGACACCCGTGTACTTCCTGAGGCTTTGTAGAGCCGGTACCTTCCTGAGCGTCGCGGTTTGTTTACAGTCTAGAGGCTGGAGGGTAATCTCTGACCTCACTCATCAGCAGCCGGAGCCGGAGCCGGAAAGTGGCGGCGCCTTGTTTACTTTCTGCGTGGCTTACGTCGACTCATCAGCAGCCTGAAAATTAATCCCGAGCTAAAGCTGGGTGTGGCGATGGGGTGGGATTGGTTCATGACTGAGGCTGTGGGAGTGTTGGGGGAACGTAAACATTGTCGCTCAAAGGTAGTGCTATATAATTTGCGCGCTTTTATGCGCTGCTTTCAGTGAGACTCCGCTTTACCGTTGCTTGCCGTATATTTCTTTCAATTACAGTGCCTACATACGTGACAAAGACAACATACTGAATATCCAGCATCATGTTTTTGAAACCCGATAGTTAAGGAAGGCAGGATTCGGTTACGATTGTGGACGGGGCCGTAATCAATTACTTCTGGTTCCCTTCAGCAATTACACTCATTTGTTTTAAAACGGTAAATCCAGACTCGGCAGTAAATAAAGATATCACACGTGATTAATGAAGGAATAAACAACTGTGTAATTAAGAGTGCTTTCAGTACGTTACAATTTACCAAATCAGCATAAAATACAGACACAGAAAATAATGTTTCAAAAACAAGCCATTCTGATCCCAGTTACAATTTTAAGGCGAGTAACCACAGATACGGCTGAAGGCCTTTAACGTCAAGAATTGATATTATAAAAAATTAACAAACATACTGCAAAACAGCAATGCAATATCAAGGTTAATTTAAATAGACAGGCAACTGATCACCGAGCGGGCGAGACAAATGATGGTAAACTTGGTAGCACAACCATTTTAACCCACTGTAAAGCCAAGAATGGCAATTATATAAAAAACTTTGAAACAAATAAAATAATGAAACACAAGGGCCAGTCACAGACGGTGCACCAGGAATCGACCTCTGAGTAGGTCCGGCAAAAAACACTTGCGAATGATGAGATAGGCAGCCAAGAGTTGCAGTCACTTCATAAGGTGGTAACTCAGACTAGTGGCAGTCTAACGAATGACTAATAATAATATTGCTGAGGCTACCTGACGTCCAGTAAACCAAATGCAAAGATGTAAAAATACGTCAAAAGACGGACCCGGCGATCTGGACTCTGCCCGCAGAATACTATGCTTAGAGCGCCTAGAACGAGAAAGCAATCACAACTACCAGAGTAGAACAATCGCCAACCAATCTACAATCAAGAAAGCTGTGAAATCTACACGTCTCACCGGACAGCAGCGACAAGGCGAGGAAACGCACACTGCTGTGACATACACTAACACCTCCCCCCTTCCCCCCCTCCCCCTCCCCCCCCAGGGCAGGTAACTGGGACGTTAGGGGCCACGAGGCAGGAAAAATACCCCTGGTTGAAATTAAAAAATAGTAACAAACTGAACGTAATAAATAGTAATTATTGCCCCAAGCACTCCAATCACTGCTCTTTGCGTCGGCAACACTACGAGCAGTTAGTTTGTGGGATTAAAGGGACCAGACTGCAAGGGTCATCGGTCCCACTACGAGCAGTAAAAGGAACCCAAGTCACTGGAGAATTGCAAGATCTCACAATGGTGGAGGTTTCTCTACTTGAATCCAAATGCACTTAACTTGAAACTTGCAGGATCCGGTTTACGACGAGGTCGTGCACCTTCATGAGCACAGGTGTTCGATCCGGCAGTCCATGCCCGCCACCAGCGGTTCTGGTGCATTGTAGCACTGCGTGGACCTGCCTCCTCCTGAGTCCCCAGCCGATATGCGCACTGACACGACCCGGAAGAACCATGACGTCGCCTCAAAAATAGGGCCACAGTAACTACATACCAATAACTGCCGCTGCTACCACTAGTGGACAGGCAACACTTGCGATCCAAGTGGCTCCAGTCAACACGAGAATAAGACAAACAACCGCAACCATGTCAACTAAACGATACGGTCTGGCCTCCAACACAGGACAGAAACCTACAAACAGCACCAACGCTAGCTGCAGCACGGCTCAGTTTTGTTGTCACTCCCGTAATAGACATCCAGTTCTCATTCTTATTCCTGTATGTAATCTGATAGCATACCAGATAAAAAGTTATAACTTTAGGACCTCAAGTGATAAAATGCAATTTTAGTGATTGTAAGTTATTTATATTTTGTCTTAAAAGTTGTGAAACTGAATGTGAAAATATTGACCTGCTCACACAAGTAGTATACTTTAATGGCCCTACACTAAGTGAAACGTTCTGGAAAATTCGTGCGGGTTCCACGGGGTAACGGTTTAAAATCAAGTCCGCAAACAGATAAATTACTCAAGAACTCTTAAAAATATCTCTCATAATGGTTACGTAAGGACATGAGCGTTGGTCTATTTACATATTATAACTAGTCTGATGTAGTATGGGATTATCTTCTGGCGTAGAGCTTTTATCAATGATCACCATTTGCGGCCAAAGACTTCTGACACAAGAAGCCACCCTCATTCTGCCAACGGCCTTATCAAAGAGGGCGAAGGGGCAGAGAAAGGTCTGGGGCACTCTCTTGTCCTCAGGGTGCGAAACACCCCCTAAAGACGGAAGAATCAGCAATGATCAACGGCACGAGGATGCAGAAGGCAATGGTAACCACTACATTACAGACATAACGTGTACACACAGGACATGTGACATATAATTGGGAAAGTGCCATGATGATCCCTCCATTGGCAAAAGATTGCACAATAGTTCCCCATTCGGATCTCCGGAAAGGGAACTGGAAAGGCTGTGGTGACCATGGGAAAAATATTGAATAACCAACGAAAGAATAATTTTCTACGAGTCGGGGCGTGGAATGTCAGAAGCCTGAATGTGGTAGGAAAGCTAGAAAATCAAGAAAGGGAAATGCAAAGGCCCAATTTAAATATGGCATGATTCAGTGAAGTAAAATGGAAAGAAGACAAATATTTTTGGTCAGATGAGTACAGGGTAGTATCAACAGCAGCAGAAAATGGAATAACAGAGTAGGATTCGTTAAGAACAGGAAGGCAGGGCATAAAGTGTGTTACTGTGAGCGGTTCAGTGATAAGATAGTTCGTACAGAATCGACAGCCAACCAAAATCAACAACAATAGTTCACGTATACATGCCGATGTCGCAAGCTGAAGATGAAGAGAGAGAGAAAGTATGTAAGGATACTGAAAGGGTAATACAGTAGGTAAAGGGAGATGGAAATCTAATAGTCATTGGGGACAGAAACGCAGTTGTAGGGAAAGGAGTAGAAGAAATGGCTACACGTGAATATGGGCTCGGTTCAAGGAATGAGAGAGGGGAAAGACTAATTGAGCTCTGTTCAAGAATCACTAGAGGAGGAGGTATACCTGTAACAGGGTCAGTCATAGGTGACGATTTCAGTTAGGTTACATCATGTTCAGACAGAGAGTCATATCAGATACAGTGTTATAAGGAGTACCCAGGAGTAGATATAGACTCATATCAGATGGTGGAAGTATCTGGAGTTTAAGAGACTAGTCGGCAAGAATCACTACGCCGGGAATTGGGGTACGAAAGTGCTTAGGAATGACGAGAAACGCTTGAAGTTCTGTAAGGCTAAAGATACTAAAGATACAGCAATAAAGAAAGGCTACATAGATACTACATTTGAAGAGGAATGGATGTCGCTAAGAAGAGCAATCACAGAAGTTGGAAAGGAAAACTTAGGTGCAGAAATGGTAACTGCAGAGAAACCATGGGTAATGGATGAAATACTGCAGTTCATCGATAAAAGAAGTAAGCACGAAAATGATGAAGGAAATTAAGGAATACAGAAAAACAAGTCGCTGAGGAATTAAATGAATAGGATGTGCAGAAAGGCTAACGTGAAATGGCAGCGTGAAAAATGCGAAGAAATTAAAAAAGAGGGGACCGACTCAACATACAGGAGATTAAAAATAATCTTTGTTGAAATTAAAAGCAAGGTTGGTTACATTAAAAGCGTAACGGGAATTCCACTGCTAAATGCAGAGGGGAGAGCAAAGAGGTGGAAGGAGAACATCGAAGGCCAGTATCAGGGGGAAGATACGTCTGATATGATAGAAGAAATAACAGGAGTCGATTTAGAAGACATAGGGGATCCGAATTTAAGAGCTTTGGAGGACTTAGATAAAACAAGGCAGAAGGGACAGACAACATTTCATGAGAAGTTCTAAAATCATTTGGGGAAGTGACAACGAAACAACTATTCAAATTGTTATTCAGAATGTATGAGTCTGCCAACATACCATTTGACTTTCGGCAAAATATCATCTAGAAAATCCCGAAGATTGCAACTTCTGACAAGTGCAAAAATTATCGCACAATCAGCTTAACAGCTCATCCAAGGTACTGACAAGAACATTATTCAGAGGAATTGAGTAGATGTTAGATGACGATCAGTTTGGCTTTAGGAAAGGTAATGACACCAGAGAGGCAATTCTGACGTTGCAGTGGATAGTGGGAGTAGGACTAAAGAAAATTCAAGACACGTTCATGGATTTGTCGACCTGGAAGAGGGATTCGACATTGTAAAATGGTGTAACATATTCGAAATTCTGAGCAAATGGGGGTGAGCTATAAGGATCGACGGGTAGTGAACGATATGATGAAGAGCCAAGATGGAATAATAAAAGTGGACGACCAAGAAGGAAGTTCTCGGATTTAAAAAGGTGTAAGACAGGGATGTAGTCTTTCGGCCCTACTGTTCAATCTGTATGTCGAAGAACCAAGGATGGACATAAAAGGGAGATTCAGGAGCAGAATTAAAATTCAAAGTGAAAAGGTATTTATGATACAATTCGCTGATTGGATTTCTATACCGACTGAAAATGAAGAAGAATTACATGATCTGCTGAACGGAATGGATAGTCTAATGAGCACAGAATACTGATTGAGAGTAAATTGAAGGAATATGAAAGTAATGAGAAATAGCAGAAATAAGGACAGCGAGAAACTTAGCATCAGGATTGATGGTTACGAAGTAGATGAAGTTGAGGAATTCGGCTACTTCGACCGCAAAATAACCAGTGACGGACGGAGCAAAGAGAACATCGAAAGCAGACTAGCACTGGCAAAAAGGGCATTCCTGGCCAAGAGAAAACTAGTACTATCAAATACAGGACTTAATTTGAAGAATTAATTCCGGAGAATGTACGTTTGGGGTACGGCATTGTAAGGTAGTGAAACATAGACTTTAGGAAAACTGGAACAGAAGAGAATCCAAGCATTTGAAATGTATTGCTATAGACGAATATTGAAAATTAAGTGGCCCGATAAGGTAAGGAATGAGGGGGTTCTGCGCAGAATCGGAGATGAGAGGAATATCTGGAAAACACTTGCAAGTAGAAGGGACACAATGATAGGACATTTATTAAGACATCAGGGAATGGCACTAAAAAGAGCTGTAGAGGGCAAAAACTGTAGAGGAAGAAGCTGACATAAGAATTAATTTTACGTAAAAAAACGTCATATTATGTTGACACCTCTTTAAGGATGCAGTATCTTTCCATTTCCTTCATAGTGGCTGTATACCTTTGTGTTTTAGAATGCTGATAATGGTAACTTCCACCTCTTTTGCCACTTTTCATTATTTTCCTCTGGTTTTATGTCCTTAATAGGGCTCAGAGTTTAGGATGTAAACAAGTCATCATCTTGCATAAAATAATAAAAAGGAGAAAATATCTATCTGTGCGGAAACCCAGTTCTAAGCAAAGAAAGGAAAGCAGAAAGGTGGAACGAGTATATAGAGGGTCTATACATGGGTGATGTACTTGAGGACAATATTATGGAAATGGAAGAGGATGTAGATGAAATGGGAGATACGATACTGCGTGAAGAGTTTGACAGAGCACTGAAAGACCTGGGCCGAAACAAGGCCCCGGGTGTAGACAAAATTCCATAAGAACTACTGACGGCCTTGGCAGAGCCAGTCCTGACAAAACTCTACCATCTGGTGAGCAAGATGTATGAGCCAGGGGAAATTCCCTCAGACTTCAAGAAGAATATAATAATCCCAATCCCAATGAAAGCAGGTGTTGACAGATGTCAAAATTACCGAACTATAAGTTTAATAAGTCACAGATGCAACATACTAACGCAAATTCTTTACAGACGAATGGAAAAACTGGTAGAAGCCGACCTCGGGAAAGATCGGTTTGGATTCCGTAGAAATGTTCGAACACGTGAGGCAATACTGACCCTAAGACTTACCTTAGAAGAAAGATTAAGGAAAGGCAAACATACGTTTCTAGCATTTGTAGACTTAGAGGAAGCTTTTGGCAATGTTGGCTGGAATACTCTCTTTCAAATTCTGAAGGTGGCAGGAGGAAAATACAGGGAGCGAAAGGCTATTTACAATTTGTACAGAAACCAGATGGCAGTTAAAAGAGTCGAGGGACATGAATGGGAAGCAGTTGTTGGGAAGGGAGTGAGACAGGGTTGTAGCCTCTCCCCGATGTTATTCAATCTGTATATTGAGCAAGCAGTAAAGGAAACAAAAGAAAAGTTCGGAGTAGGTATTAAAATCCATGGAGAAGAAATAAAAACTTTGAGGTTCGCCGATGACATTGTAATTCTGTCAGAGACAGCAAAGGACTTGGAAGGGCAGTTGAACGGAGTGGACAGTGTTTTGATAGGAGGGTATAACAACAAAAGCAAAACGAGGATAATGGAATGTAGTCGAATTAAGTCGGGTGATGCTGAGGGAATTAGATTAGGAAATGAGACACTTAAAGTAGTAAAGGAGTTTTGCTATTTGTGGAGCAAAATAACTGATGATGGTCGAAGTAGAGAGGATATAAAATGTAGACTGGCGATGGCAAGAAAAGCGTTTCTGAAGAAGAAAACTTTGTTAACACCGAGTATAGGTTTAAATGTCAGGATGTAGTTCCTGAAAGTATTTGTATGGAGTGTAGCAATATATGGAAGGAAACATGGACGATAAATAGTTTGGACAAGAAGAGAATAGAAGCTTTCGAAATGCGGTGCTACAGAAGAATGCTGAAGGTTAGGTGGGTGGATCACATAACTAATGAGGAGGTATTCAATAGGATTCGGGAGAAGGGAAGTTTGTGGCACAACTTGATAAGAAGAAGGGATCGGTTGGTAGGACATGTTCTAAGGCATCAAGGGATCACAAATTTAGTATTGGAGGGCAGCGTGGAGGGTAAAACTCGTAGAGGGAGACCAAGAGATGAATACACTAAGTAGATTCAGAAGAATGTAGGTTGCAGTAGGTACTGGGAGATGAAGAAGCTTGAACAGAATAGAGTAGCATGGAGAGCTGCATCAAACCAGTCTGAAGATTGAAGACCACAACAACAACTACATGGTAATGTAACTGGACATTGAATGACATTCACTTTAATGTACAACTCTGATCTTCAAGTCAAATCTCTATTAATTATCAGTACCTGGTCTCTTGAACTAAGCTTATTCTTTGTGCTATTTTGTCTGTTGAGTACTTTTAAGAATTTGTTTGACTTCCTTGAAAAATTGTTGACAGTTTGGCTTAGTATTGAAATACGAGTACACTTCTGATAATTTCCTTATGACGTATGCAATTAAAGGCGTCGTATTTGCTCTATTACTAGATATCATTGGAATCGGTCTGACATGGAAACTGTTAGTCTGTGTACCCTGTAACCAATGTTTTAAGGGAAATTTCGAACAGATTTTATACTGTAAAATGGTAGATTGTAAGACTTTTACAATAACTAATTGCTCTCAGTCGTAATATGTAACTAAAATTCTACTTTATAAAAATAAATATTTTTATAACGTAGGCTTTGGAGCCACTCAAGTCAAATCAAAGTCTTTTACAAATAATGGCATGCGTATTTAAGTTGTCTAATATAAGGTAGTTGATGTCGAACAGCAACTGCATAGCTAAAAATTAGTATTTTGTGAAATAGCCTACTATTATAGAGTGGAATTGCAGATCAGTCGCTAAAAATTCGGGGTTTGAGGGGACCTCCATTCCACACGCTGTGATGTCACGCAGTTTTGTCAGTTTTGTTATGAAGACTGCGTAGAAATGTACCCGTAAACACGAGAGGTATATAGTACAAAATAAGAAACCAAATGGACTGAGACATGATAATTATATAGGTATGTGAAGTGAATTTGAATTCTAAAATCCTTTTGTAACCTGGAACATCATCTACACTATTTTTATTTGAACGACAATGACAGCCAAAACAAACATGATAATTTCAGATAACCACAAATGATAACGACGAAATGGTAATTAGTTTTGTTCCTCTTATTTAATATCAAGGTGTGAGACAATCTCCTGCAAAAAGATCGCTGCAGGTACTTCTGACATTTGCAAAAGTAAGTCTTCAATCTCTACTGAACTTAATAGTATAAGATGGACTTTAGAGATCAAATCAAAAGAAAATTAATAGGATGTATCATTAGCCAATGCTTCTATAAACAATCTGGATATCTGTGTTGAAGTCTTGTTAGGTATATTATCGGTGGCAGCATTCATTGTAAAGTTGTATGACATAGTAGTGTATTATAAATTGGTCCCTGTTAGATATCTGGGTATTTTTTTCAGAAATATGATTCTAGCTAAGTAAATATTAATATAGCAATATGAGAGAAACAGTTGTGTAACACATCTGAGGAAGTAGCAACTTTTCTTCGCAGCAGAGGTCATAAAATGGTTCAAATGGCTCTGAGCACTATGCGACTCAACTTCTGAGGTCATCAGTCGCCTAGAACTTAGAACTAATTAAACCTAACTAACCTAAGGACATCACACACATCCATGCCCGAGGCAGGATTCGAACCTGCGACCGTAGCGGTCACGCGGTTCCAGACTGAAGCGCTTTTAACCGCACGGCCACACCGGCCGGCAGCAGAGCTCATAATTACTACATGAATTTACATTTAAACAAATAACTCCAAACAGTAAAGCGGCAATAATGGTTAATAACACCCTCATTCGTTCTCTATCCACGAATTTAATCTTTCTTAGTGACATGTACGTAGCCAATATCATCAAAAAATCAATGAATGAATAATGGTCGACCTTTTAGTGTCAACAATTATTTTACAGTTATCTACTTCACAACTACTCAAGCATAAAATATCATTTAGCTGATTCCACTGACCATAAAGCGATAATAACTCATGTTTGATTCCATAAAGAACTGTTGTGCACAGTGGCGCCAAACTTCTGTAAGAAGTTATTATTCTAGCGTATCCAGATTTTAGTTACAAATATCTTGAGTGCTAGAATACAAGGGAGTTACAAAATCAGATCTAATTTACAAAACAATAAGTAAAACACCACTTTATTGAACAGTAAACTCGCAGAAGTACATACCTTTTTAGGTCTATAGGAAGACCGAAATTGCGATAGTTGTTTACAACAAGTGCAGTAGCCTCACAGCAAGTACAGAAGCCTCAATTTGCGCCCTTTAGACTAAGTAATACCCTCTATAAAACAAAAGTAACTAACCCAGTTTCATTCCAATACAATATGTTGCGACTTCTGCACCACTTGTTAGCAGCAGACACAGTGGCTGCGCCAAAGCCTGAGACGGTGTGGAGTTTTAGAATTATTTATTGAGTTTTCTTTACAATTTCTCCTCGTCGTCGCTGACCAGCCTTGCGGATCCCTCCGCCTGGCTGGTGCTGTGTAGATTCTCCGACAATGCGCGCAACGGACCACGTCTGTCCTCAGATCCGAACTGATTCCTAATGGATTCTGTCTGTTGCTGCCTGGGCTCCACTATTTATATCTGGCAGGAGGACGTTTTTTACCCTCATTGGTAGCTTTTTGTAATTACTCCCGCAGTATATTGCAGCATAACTTAGCGTGCCGGCCTCACTTTCCCTCACTCAGCACTCTCCAGGCTTCGCTGGGCGCTCGGTCTGTGTGCGTCCTTGCGTCAGTCTGTTGGTAGACTGCTCTGTCAGCAATGCTATCTGTGCGTGCTTATTTCACAATGCCTCGGTCGCCGGCGTGCCTCCTTTTTGCCATTCTCCACTGTGTGGAGCAACGCTTACTACATGTGGCCGCAGCACTGTCTCCTCCTAAAAATTAAATTCATCCCCAAAGTTACCCTACACGTTAACTCTAGTTCTATCCTATATTCTACTTCTTCCCTATATACATCCAGGTTGCCCTGACTCATGCCCTACTGGTAATCCATTCTACAGGAATCTCATGGAGCGGTCTTGCATTAATATGCTGAATCCTTCGTTTTAATAAGACATATACCACACCGATAAATACAATCAATACGGTAATACTACTGGTTGAAATACCAATGGTCACTATGCTACGTTTCCGCCTGGTATCGTACTCCTCCACATTCCTTAATAATTGCTGCATTGAAATTCGCCCTTTCTCAGAATCTGCTAGTTTATCTATCGTTTGCAATAGTGTAACATCCAAGGTGTTGTAAACATACGTAAAATTTTCTCCGGGAGCGATTATGAAGGACGCATCTGGCCAGTACAACGTCAGATGAGTATCTGTAACCTTGGTGACTCCCGTGATGTCGCTGGTAAGCTGAAACGATCCCCTACTATTTCACAATTTGTCCCATTGATTAGCAAACCACTGTCCCATGATTCAATCTCCATGGTTGCTGTCCAATTTCCATTGTCATAACACTTGGCTGATATCCTCTCCGTAGCGAATACTGAATACAACCAATGCATCCCAACTTGCTGAAAATGTGGCGTAGGCTTCACTATTATTCTCCGACACTCCGAAGCTTCAGCTTCTGCCCTAAATAATTGGATCTCACATGACCCCTTGCCTGTGAAAACAACCTGTGATGGACAAATGGAAACTGACCCCGTTAGACATCTACTCAAATCTAAACTCGACATAGTAGCATGAGTATTCCCCCTCCTTAGAAATTAATAAAACCTCCTGTGTCCTTAACTGTACACCCTTCCCCATGCGCTCCCATCTGACCGGATAAGGCTGCACTGTGTAATAGTGACACACTCTCCCCACACTAGTTACTGGAAATCTAATCTCTATATACATCTTAACTAGATCCGTTGTTACCTTAATCCGAGACATGTGATTTAAAAGTGACATACTCACTTCAATTATCGGCACTACGTGCTCTACCCTATCTGGAAACTCTCCCTCTGCCTGCTTCAGACTCCGTCTGAATTTTTCTGGTGACATCAACGTCACACTCAGCTGCCCGTGCAATGCGTGATGTTCTGCCTCTTGCAATTCATCCATCCTCACTCGTGCATCACCAATGCTGTTAACCAGTTCCCGCAGCAATTTAGCCCTTTCCAGCTTCATTTCCACTATATCCAATCGCGTTTGTACCTGTTCCAGATTCAATAATTTCTGTGCTTATTCTATATATGCTCGTAACTCTGTAGCCATCCCACGCACCACGCGTGCCACATTCAACAACTCTGTACCTAATCTCTGTTGTGTGTATATCCACTAGCGTCCCTATGCTTTACTCCCTGTGGCGAATAAATGTTAAATAATTGTTCAAACCCTCAATAGCGTCTCTATCTGCTGTTCCAAAAATTGTTTACAGCAACTTCCCACCTGCATTCAACCAACCCCTCTTTCCTCTCTTTCTCCTCCCTGGAAGCATCCTCAGAACTTGACGCAGTTTTTCCCTTATTTCCTTACATGACCTATCCAAAGCCTCGTACTCTTCTTGCACGTCCCGTAATACTCCGTTCTTAGATGCAACCGTTTCCACACTCGATACCACCTCCTGTAGCTGCCGCATCTCGTTCCTTACCTGCAGGATGTTGAGTGTCAGCCAAAGCGTCCACTCGTGACTCGTGAGGACCACATCCGGTTGTTTCCCGAACAACACCCCACTTTGCAACGGCATATACTGTACCTGGCCAGCTTGTGTCAGCTGCCAGAGGACTACGCCCCATACTATCCATTTGTACCCCATCCAGTGTCACCTACAGAATGGATAGAGAAGGAAAAAACTCCATCACTACCCCTTAATACTAATAAAATAACCCTAGTCCGTGCACAAAAATAATACACACATGATAATTACTGCTAACTACACATGCCTCGAACGCAACTTATACTTAATACCCGGTTTACTGTCTGCTTCTGGCGCTTCTTTTCGCTTTCTGCTAGAAGGAGAAGTACATATACACGGATCTACTACCACGTGGAACGGCTTAACTCTACTAACATGAACCACCGTTGTCTTGGTGGCCAATTGTAATTTTACGTTGACAGGTGATGTCATTTCCACTACCTGGTACGGTCCCTGGAACTTTTTTGTGAACTTCTTGGTTCTCCCTTTTGAAACGCTTTAGTGTTAGCTCGTATAACTCACTGTCATACTTCCTTAATGGTTTTCGCAAATTGCCTTACAAGCTCGCCCTCCGCTCCCAGCCTTGGACGAAGCATGTCAAAAGGTGATGGCATCTTCCGCCCATACACAACTTCATACGGCGACAATACTGTCGACATATGTACCTTACTATTATATGCACTGGTTACGAATTGCAAGTACACATCCCAGTCGGCGTGTTGTCTACTTACATAGTCGTCCGTTTGCTTCCGGATGGAATGGACTACTCCGTAGTTTCTTTACCTTCAGTAACTTACACAGTTGCTTCATCAGGTCACACGTTAAATTGGTACGTTGATCCGAGATTAAGGACTGAGGTATCCCATACCTGAGTAATCAATTATTTACTAAAGCTTGCTTTCTGATCTGGTAATGCAACCATAACAAAATACCTAGAAAAGTGGTCAATCACTGTTAACGCATAATTATTCCCTGCTGCACTCCTATTAAGCGGGCCTAATATATCAATTCCGATTTATTGGAAAGGACTGTCTGCCTCTAGTAATCTTTGAAGCCGAATCTTTTGATGGCTCAAGTCCGCACGCTGTGCGCATGGCACACAATTCCTGACGTACTCGTCCACGTCTTGACGTGTCCTCCACCAAAACTTCTCCGCCATCCGCCTATCCGTAGCTCTTCTCCCGCCGTGTCCTGAAAGAAAATGGTCATGCGCCTGTTGCAAAACTTCAGATCTTAACGCTGTTGGTACGACGACAAGCGGGCCGCATTTCGTCGACCTGCACAGTAACCCGTCCTGTACTAGGAACTGCGGTTACTTTCTGAAAAATTGGCAATCACTATCCACGGCTTTTCCCTTTTCCACTCATCTTCATTCACCCCCGTTACTTGTAATACTACCACTTTCCTGCTCAATGCGTCAGTATTGGCATGTTTCACACCTGGATTGTGTATTACCTCATAATCGAACTCACTGAGTTTCAGCGCCCTTCTCACTGGCATACTCGCTGGGTCTTTCAGACCTAATAACCGTTTCAGAGCTGAATGATCCGTCACAACCTTGAACCTTTACCGTACAGAAAACATCGAAAGTACGAAATCCCGTATATTACTGCTAACAATTTCCTCTCCGTCGTGAAGTAATTTTGTTCCACCTTGTTGAGTCGAAGAGACGCTAACGCAAGCGGATGTCCTTTGCCATCAATTTCTTGCCCAAGTACTACCCCAAGAGCGTGATTAGACGCGTCACATTGTAGTATAAACTCCTTCGAAAAGTCTGGAAACTTCAAAACTGGATCTGATGTCAGTATCCGTTTCAACTCTTGAAATGCTTTCTCGCACTCTGACGTCCACTGGAAGGTAACACCTATTCTTTGCAACTTAGTAAGTGGCATCGCTATTTCTGCGAACCCCTGTACGAATTATCGATAATAGCTCGCAAGATCAATATACGATTGCAGTTGTTTAACCGTTTGCGGAACCGGAAAATCTCGTACTCCAGAAGTGAGACGAGGATATGTCCGTAACCCATCCTGACTGATAACATGGCCGAGATAACTGACTTGTGCTTGCACATAACGGCATTTCTCCAAACTTGATGTTAGCCGTGCTGCCTCTAATCTTTTAAACACCTCCTCTAACCGTTCCACATGCTGCTCTATATCGTTTGAAAAAACTATAAAGTCATCCAGATACAACATGTATTTTTTCGGTTTCAACCAGTGAAGGACTCCATCCAGACACGTCTGAAATGTTGATGGAGCGTTTTTTAGTCCAAAGGCATTCTTTTATATTCAAAGTGACCACAATGCGTCGTAAATGCTGTTTTTGGCCTCTCCTCCGGACTTACTTCAATCTGGTGATAACCGCTTCGCAAATACACCGTGGAGAAAAATTTACACTGCCCTAGGTTGTCTAACGTTTCTGTGATATTCAATATTTGATATACGTGTGCCACAGTCCGTTCATTCAAATGTCTGTAATCGCAACAAAAACGAAATTTTTCTACCCGTCCGGTGTCTTCTTCGGAGCTAGGACCACGCTACAAGACCAAGGACTATTACTGTGCTGCATTATCCCATCTTCCAGTTGTTGCTCTATTAATTCTTCTACTACTGGTTGTAATTGTTTCGGTAGTCGGTATGGCTTACGATACACCGGAGCGTGATTCCTTGTCGGAATACGATGTTGTGTTATCGGTGTAGCAGGTAACGTACCCTGTGCTTAAAACAATGCTTCATATTTTAGTAACAATGCTTCCATACCAGGGCGATCATTTCCTCTCAAATGTTTTACCTTGTCACGAAGTGCAGACGTGCTGACAGTTTGCTTTACATCATAGTCTAGCCTCGAACTATCAATGTCCTCTTCATCCCTTAACTCTACTCTGGTTATTACTAATCCCTTTGGCAGATCGACATCATCCGCCCCCCCCCCCCCCCCCCCGGAGTTATCTAAACTCACCGGAACCACAAACTGCCTTTTTATGTCCGTTACCCGTGATACACTCCTACGAATAAAGCAATGCTTTTTGTCTAAAACCTCATTACTCGGTAGTGGCTCTACCAAGAATAACCCCTGCTGTGGCACATCAACATCCACTGGTACCCCGATCAACTTCCCTGTACCTGTTCGTACTTTGTCACACGAAATCCCCTTTAATGCACTTGCACGCGGTTTAGTTGGTATCATCTTGCGGCTCTGAAACATTTGCAACGGCTGTACCCATTGAGAAGAAGTTCCCATCGAGCTCCAAAGTATGTTGCGAAAGGTCAGTTTTGGCGTGATGTTTAATCAGAAAGTCCAACCCAAGTATCGCTGAAAATCCCTGTCCCCCAACAACTCCATTTGCTCACGGAACCACACGTTCCCTATCTTTAACTGTGCTGTCCCTAGTGCATCTAATTTTTTATCACCTACTGTGCACAATCTGTATCTCCGAGCTTCCAATCCTGTCTTGCCCATGAGGTCCACACTGACAACTGATACATGCGCTCCAGTATCCACTAAAGCTCTTCGCCACTTATCTTTTATCCAAACCATCAAACTACAATCCGCCTCTTCGTGCACTCTGAGTACCTCTTTTTACTGGGAATGCCTCCCGACGGCAGGAACATTCCATTTTTCGTTTAACAGTTTATTACCTGCTGTATCATTGACAAGTTTCTTGGCTTTACACTGCCGTGCCTTATGCCCTATTTTCCGACAGTTGAAACACTGCAGTTGCCGACATCGTCCCTTAAAATGACCTTGCTTCCCACAACGGTAACACTCTTTGGAAGAAGAAAAAAAAATATTGTCATTGCGACTTCTAGTGGCGCTATCCTCTTCCTGAAAATGTGTAGTTATGCGCAATGCTGCCGCTAAGTCACTTGGATTTTCCATTTGAATCCGCGTGAAAAATCCGGCGAGACCCCTCGCAAAAATGCGTCTAAAGCTCTATTCTCTGCTTCTTTCAATAGAACTTCGTTTGCACTCGCATCTTGCGTTAACTCACATGTGTGCGCATTCGTTATCCTAATTCTGTCTGAAAATTCTCTACCATTTCACCCGTTTTTTGCATCATCCTCCCCAATTTTTCTCCAAAAAATCTGGCACTCTTTTGTTTCCTAAACCTTTGCAATAATCCCTCAGCCAACTCTGTGAACGTAGTAGCATCCTTTAACCCTTCGTGGTATGCTACATAAGTCTTTGCGTTACCTACTAACCGTAATCTCGTCATTTGCAAACTCATTTCATCCGACCAGCCACACAGTCTAGCCGTACTATGTACGTATGTCACCAATGAAAACATTCACACCCTCTGACGTTTTACCCGAGAAGGAAGGTATCAAATTAGCCGCTGAACAATCTGTCACACCGGAAAAGACAGTACCCTTGCATTCTACACTATCGCTTTCCAAGCCTGATTGAGTATTTTACAACAATTGTTGCTCCATCCTTTGCATGTGTTGCTTTTGCAACTTATTTTCTTCAGTTTCTTAACTTGCTCTGTCAATGCGACTACGGCGTCACTTGTCCCGGTTGCACATGTCTCTGGCATTTTCCGTGTAGTATACCTCACCTCACAAAAATAAAATGAATTACCCAGAAGCAAGTTAATTCCTAGCACGTCTAATGGCATGCAATCTAGACTTACCACATTGCTCCGTTACATGACCATAGAAGCCACACACATCACAAGTGCTTGGTACAAATTTATCGCCAGGAGTGATGTGACCTGTTAATCCACACACTACAGATTTAGATGGTACTAAGTTAACGTGACTATCATTTCCATGAAACTGCGGTAAGTCTACAGGGCTGCTAGGCCTTTCAAATGACACTCTCACATCCCTTAACGTTAACCTCGACATGTCTAGCTACACAGAAAACATAGAGAGAAGGCAGTTGCTGGACTTACCATATTCGGTGTTTCTCGGTTGCTCCGCACGGTGCTAGTCAAAGTCGTGGCGTGGGTGCGCCTGACACCACTTGTTAGCAGCAGACACAGTGGCTGTGCCAAAGCCTGAGATGGCGTGGAGTTTTACAATTATTTATTGAGCCTTATTTACAATTTCTCCCTCGTCGTCGCTGCCCAGCCCTGTGGATCCCTCTGCCTGGCTACTGCTGTGTAGATTCTCCAACAATGCGCGCAATGCACGCCACTGGTCGCACTCAGGTGCCTCAGGCTACCGGTGCTGCGCTGAAGCCAGGATGCCCTGTGGTTGAGATGAACTCGTCGCCGTGAGGTCAGCTGCTGAAGCCTGCTGCACCGGAGGTTGTGAAGCTATCAGTCGTGACGTCAACGAGGTCCTGTCATGGACGGACCATGCGCAGTGGGGCTGGGTTGCCATGAAGTCCGGGCTTCAGTCCCCGGCGGCGCATGTGACCAAGACCGAGTTGCGGCCGGTCCTGCTGGAAGTTCTCACTGTAGTTAGTCAGCCATGTGCCGACCGAACTCTGCCCGACCTCCAGAGCTGAATTTGACATCTGGCCGTGAACAGATGACTCCTGCGAGCTGCAACAGAGAATCGTCACCTATGAAGATTGAACATTCGGACATATGCCTCATCCGTCCTCAGATCCGAAATGCCTCCTAATGGCTTCTGTCTGTTGCTGCCTGTGCTCCACTATTTATATCTGGCAGGAGGGCGTTTTTTACTCTCGGTGGTAGCTTTTTGTTATTACTCCTGCTGTATACTGCAGCATAACTTAGCGTGCTGGCCTTACTTCCCCTTACTCAGCACTCTCCAGGCTTCGCTGGGCGCTCGGTCTGTGTGCGTCCTTGCGTCAGTCTGTTGGTAGACTGCTCTGTCAGCAATGCTATCTGTGCGTGCTTATTTCGCAATGCCTCGGTCGCCGGCGTGCCTCTGTTTTGCCATTCTCCACTGTGTGGAGCAACGCTTACTACATGTGGCCGCAACAAATAGTTTAAAACCCTTTTTAATGAATAAAATCAGCATGTTTACTTCTGGATCACATCAAAAAGTGCCCACTTCACAATTATCTTCGTTAATATATGAGTGGTGAAGCTGTGCAGCAAATCTTTGGCCAAACATCTTTAATGGATTCAAACAACTGCCCTATACACAACTTTTCCACCACATTAGAGATAAAATTTAAAACATTTTAAAGACAGTCCTAACAAAATAATGTTAAATACCAATTTTAATTTCGTCAAAAGCGTAAGGTGAGCGTAGTCACTCATATCATAGTGGTTAAGTGAGCCACTAAATAATGAAAATAATTGTTATTAAATAAAGATTTATTATTAGAGACAATAACTTCGAATAAGTGTTTTTTAATACTTTGTTGCTGTTGTTGTGGTCTTCAGTCCTGAGACTGGTTTGATGCAGCTCTCCATGCTACTCTATCCTGTGCAAGCTTCTTCATATCCCAGTAGCTACTGCAACCGACGTCCATCTGAATCTGCTTGGTGTATTCATCTCTTGGTCTCCCTCTACGATTTTTACCCTCCACGCTGCCCTCCAATACTAAATTGGTGATCCCTTGATGCCTCAGAACATGTCCTACCAACCGATCCCTTCTTCTAGTCAAGTTGTGCCACAAACGTCTCTTCTCCCCAATCCTATTCAGCACCTCCTCATTAGTTATGTGATCTATCCATCTAACCTTCAGCATTCTTCTGTAGCACCACATTTCGAAAGCTTCTATTCTCTTCTTATCTAAACTATTTATTGTCCATGTTTCACTCCCATACATGGCTACACGCCATACAAATACTTTCAGAAACGACTTCCTGACACTTAAATTTAGCCGGCCGCGGTGGTCTAGCGGTTCTAGGCGCTCAGTCCGGAACAGCGCGGCTGCTACGGTCGCAGGTTCGAATCCTGTCTCGGGCATGGATGTGTGTGATGTTCTTAGGTTACTTAGGTTTAACTAGTTCTAAGTTCTAGGGGACTAATGACTTCAGAAGTTGAGTCCCATAGTGCTCAGAGCCATTTGAAACATTTTGAACTTAAATCTATACTCGATGTTAACAAATTTGTATTATTCAGAAACGCATTCCTTGCCAATGCCAGTCTACATTTTATATCCTCTCAACTTCGACCATCATCAGTTATTTTGCTCCCCAAATACCTAAACTCCTTTACTACTTTAAGTGTCTCATTTCCTAATCTAAAATCCTCAATATCACCCGACTTAATTCGACTACATTCCATTATCCTCGTTGTGCTTTTGTTGATGTTCATCTTATATCCTCCTTTCAAGACACTGTCCATTCCGTTCAACTGCTTTTCCAAGTCCTTTGCCGTCTCTGACAGAATTACAATGTCATCGGCGAACCTCAAAGTTTTTATTTCTTCTCCATCGATTTTAGTACCTACTCCGAACTTTTCTTTTGTTTCCTTCACTGTTTGCTCAATATACAGATTGAATAACATCGGGGAGAGGCTACAACCCTGTCTCACTCCCTTCCCAACAACTGCTTCCCATTCATGTCCCTCGACTCTTATAACTGCCATTTGGTCTCTACACAAATTGTAAATAGCCTTTCGCTCCCTGTATTTTACCCCTGCCACCTTCAAAATTTGAAAGAGAGTATTCCAGTCAACATTGTCAAAAGCTTTCTCTAAGTCTACAAATGCTAGAAACGTAGGTTTGCCTTTCCTTAATCTAGCTTCTAAGATATGCCGTAGGGGCAGTAGGGCCTCACGTGTTCCAATATTTCTACGGAATCCAAACTGATCTTCCCCAAGGTCGGCTTCTACTAGTTTTTCCATTCGTCTGTAAAGAATTCGCGTTAGTATTTTGCATCCGTGACTTATTAAACTGATAGTTCGGTAATTTTCACATCTGTCAACACCTGCTTTCTTTGGGATTGGAATTATTATATTATTCTTGAAGTCTGAGGGTATTTCGCCTGTCTCATACATTTTGCTCACCTGATGGTACAGTTTTGTCAGAACTGGCTCTCCCAAGGCCGTCAGTAGTTCTGATGGAATGTTGTCTACTCCCTAAGCCTTGTTTCGACTCAGGTCTTTCAGTGCTCTGTCAAACTCTTCACGCAGTATCATATCTCCGATTTCATCTTCATCTACATCCACATCCATTTCCACAGTATTGTCCTCAAGTACATCGCCCTTGTATAGACCCTCTATATACTCCTTCCACCTTTCTGCTTTCCCTTCTTTGCTTAGAACTGGGTTTCCGTCTGAGCTCTTGATATTCATACAAGTGGTTCTCTTTTCTCCAAAGGTCTCTAATTTTCCCGTAGGCAGTTTCTATCTTACCCCTAGTGAGATAAGCCTCTACATCCTTACATTTGTCCTCTAGCCATCCCTGCTTAGCCATTTTGCACTTCCTGTCGATATCATTTTTGAGACGTTTGTATTCCTTTTTGCCTGCATCATTTACTGCATTTTTATATTTTCTCCTTTCATCAATTAAATTCAATATTTCTTCCTTTACCCAAGTGTTTCTACTAGTCCTCGTCTTTTTATCTATTTGATCCTCTGCTGCCTTCACTATTTCATCCCTCAAAGCTATCCATTCGTCTCTACTGTTTTTCTTTCCCCCATTCCTGTCAATTGTTCCCTTATGCTCTCCCTGAAATATTGTACAACCTCTGGTTCTTTCAGTTTTTCCAGGTCCCAACTCCTTAAATTCCCACCTTTTTGCAGTTTCTTTAGTTTTAATCTACAGTTCATAACCAACAGATTGTGGTCAGAGTCCACATCTGCCCCTGGAAATGTCTTACAATTTAAAACCTGGTTCATAAATCTCTGTCTTACCTAATCTATCTGATACCTTTTAGTATCTCCAGGCTTCTTCCATGTATACAGCCTTCTTGCTAAGATTATAATATTCAATAAGTACCAACATCATACTAACAGTAAAATATTAATAAAGCAGAAGCCAGGGGGGAGGGGGTGGAAGTGGACACTAATTTTTATTGATTTGGTGAGTCCTGCAGCCTAGCGGAGAACACTTAAAACCAAGAAAGACACTACTTTGTTATTATCAGCGAGTTTCCCTGCAATTGTTGCACGTGGCCGTCTGATGTGTTATTGTTTATGTTGCTTCCAACGCCCAAAGTTGTTGAAAGGCAGATAAACTGGCAATATTAGTGACCTATCAAGGTAGCGGACAATCACTGGGAGTCCCTAAAATCCCAGCATCTTCTGGGGAAGATGAAGTCATGGCTGTTTACCAGGCAGTTGCGTGGGGGTTGTAACTAACAAAAATGGCTCTGAGCACTATGCGACTTAACTTCTGAGGTCATCAGTCGCCTAAAACCTAGAACTAATTAAACCTAACTAACCTAAGGACATCACACACATTCATGCCCGAGGCAGGATTCGAACCTGCGACCATAGCGGTCGCTCGGTTCCAGACTCTAGCACCTAGAACCGCACGGCCACTTCGGCCGGCCGTAACTAACACAGTTCAGGCACTTTGCTGTGATACAATAGCAAGCAATACCGTTGAAGTAAGTGACAGCTGTAAAAATCTATAAAAATGTTCAACAGTGACCCAACCTTCTGTCTACATCCTTATACATCTCCACACATTCATCCATAGCGTCTGTATTTCAGTCAGATGGTTCATATGTATCTGAGCACTATAGGACTTAAATTCTGAGGTCATCAGTCCCCTAGAACTTAGAGCTACTGAAACCTAACTAACCTAAGGACATCACACACATCCATGCCCGAGGCAGGATTCGAACCTGCGACTGTACCGGTCGCTCGGCTCCAGACTGTACTGCCTACAACCGGTCGGCCACTCCGGCCGGCTGTATTTCAGTCCAAACATTTACTGAAATGTATGCCAGTTCTATATAACACTTCGTTCTCTTGTATTTTTGGCATCCTCTACAAATGGTACTAGCTCACAGTACTTTCTTGTACGCTTCATTTCAGTCGTTGCCTCCCTTTCCGTCATCACACTTTTGAATTTTTGTAGATGACTTGTTTCGACTCACTGATGTAGGGAATTCCAATTCAGATACGTAAATTTCCAATACATTTAGAGTAACTTGGTCGAAACTCGACAATGGCGCTTACATAACAGGTAGCAGTGAAGTACCTGATGATCTGGGGTTTATTATTCTCGTATTTCTTGGAAACCAACTTTCTACGCAGAAACAGCAAAAGATCATAACCAAGAACTGCTGTGGTTAATGATGATCTTTCTTCACGGATTCCCAAGGAATGTGATATCATTTTGAATCTAAGGAACTGTAGTTCATTCTAGGTGGATGCCAAAGGGCATATATGCTGTCATGTTTTACGTGTTTCAACATCAATTTCATTCATCTAACGTGGAGAAGAACTCATTGACAAGAATATGTATCATGTGTATGTATATGTGCGAGACCGGTTTCAATCAACAGAAACAATTAATGCAGTTTACCATGATTTTCTATTCATGGGTCAACTGACAAAATATCTGGATACTGATCCAGTAACCAAATCACTCCTTGTACTTTTGCTCCACAAACTGTGCCATTGCAATGTTCCAACAAACACTGAAGCAAAAATAGCTTTCGTTACCTTGGAGTTTGAAAAAAAAAAAAAAAAAAAAGGTGAGAAGAGGAAGAAGAAAAAATTAAGAGTGGGAAGTTACACTGTGTATAAAAATTATCTTTCTTGGTTTACTATTATTGACTACTCACCTTTTGTAACATCACTTATGAGGTTTACTGCCAGTTACCATTTTCTCCATAAAGAATCTTCAGCATGGAAAGATGACTCCTATTACAAAAGTGCAATTCAGAACATTCAAGATATGGTTACGTTCTTCGGAGTATGGGACCTCGTTAACATCATTGTGAATAATGTTGCAGAAATAGGTGTCAAAATCATTGTGGACTACAATAACATTCTCACAAAAGACGAAACTGAAAAATAATTTCTTTTTCAGCTTGTTACTGGAGACCATGTTAATTAACAGCTTCTGCTAAATTTTCTCTTCTGACTAAAGAATATTTAGTATTTTTTCAGTCAATTAATTATATTTTGAGCCCTCGAATTATCTTTTCAGTAATGTGAGACAGAATTATGTTTCTAAAATTGCTTGATTTGCATGAATGTGTCAGATACATTACTGCGTGAAATACAAGTACACAGGAGATAAGGAAAGAGGTGTTGCAGATGTAACGAGGTTGCAAATTCAAGGCTTTTATAGGTTGCCTGTAATTTGCTAAACTGAGATGAAATTTTTCAGAGTGATTTTGCCCAACATTCGAACGCTGATACGTTGTCCTAGTTACCGATCGATACCGACACAGCTTTTCATTCGCCTTAGGAATCACGTTATGAAACAGACACACACACACACACACTTTCTCTCTCTCTCTCTCTCTCTCTCTCTCTCTCTCTCTCTCTCCCTCTCTCTGTTCCTCTCTCTCTGCATCCGAAAAGGCCCGCGGAAGACCCGTATGTACCGACCGACAGCCGCGTCTTTCACAGCCGATAGGCGTCACTGGATGCAGATATGGAGGAGTATGTGGTAAGCACAAAGCTCTCCCGGCCGTTGTCAGTTTTCGGGGACAGCACCGCTACTTCTCAGTCAAATAGCTCTTCAGTCTGCCTCACAAGGGCTGAGTGCAGCCGTTGCTCCGTCGCCCATCCAAGTGCTAGCCAAGTACTACAGCGCTTATTTCCCTTGATCTGACGGGAACCGGTGCTACGACAGCTGCAGGACATTGTGGATTTAGAAATTCTTCAACAGTTTCCTCTTGAATTTCAGGGTAATACATAGCGACAGCTTTCGCCACGGCTCATGGTGTAGTTCTGTAATATGTGCAACATGAGTGGCTGTGTAGTTTGAAAGAAATTCACCAAAATATCATGTCACTAATTTTCGCATCGTTATGCGTTATCCAGGTGTTATGCTGCTGAATACAAAGAATGACGATGCACGGATTGGGGTTTCTTCTTCCCTCTTACGGTAAATTTTGTCATTGTTGCATTAAGGTGATTGGAACGTACTTCCCACAGTGGATCTAGACCGACATCGTTGTACTTGACAGAGCATGGACGTCCAGATCCAGCCAACGACTTGTTGAAACGGGTGTACGGATCGTCAATCCGCTCATGGCAAACGCTTTTTTTCAGTCACTACGTCCGTCCTGACCGTGGTAATGTATACACATTGACTTCCCAGCTCCACTCTAGAACAAGCATGGTTGTTGGTGGTAGACGCATTCAGCAAATTTCTGTTTGTAGCCCACATGACATCTACCACTACTGCTAGTACTGTATCAGGTCTATCTTCCATATTTTCTGTGGAAGTCTTTCTGAGGTACTTGTCTCGAACAGTGGATAACAATTCACGTCATCAGATTTTCAGTAGTTTTGTACCGACAACAACGGCGTACACTATGTAGCTGACGTGCAGTCAAACGTTCAAAAGTCAAATCGAGAAACTTTGTTTCTCCTACACCTAGGACGAAGTTTTAAAGGTCTTTCTGTCCTACAGCTCCTTCCTACATGATGGGAAGTTGCCAGCAGAAACATTACACGGCGTCATCATCGTGCTATGTTGAGTTCTTAGCTGTTACTGTAGAATCAATTAATTTCGCTTATACCGACAAAGTTTCAGCCGACCGACGAAGATCTTTTTAGAGTTTTGCCAAGAAACAGTGTTAGGAGCATGGTGCCGTCACGTAAGTCTTAGGTCGTTCCTCTTTCATCATTCAAGGCTCCCCTGGGTTGCGCCTGCGTCACGAGAACTGCGACAGAATTTTAGCCTAGAGACTTAGCTCGCCGCCTGGATCCACAACAGCAGTCATTTTCGCCTTTCCTCGTCACCGTCAATGCCTTCTCTGTGCGATAGAAATGGAGATACTACCTATGACAGTCCTGCTAAAGCAGAGTTATTAAACACAGCGATCCGAAATTCCTTCACCAAATAAGGCGAAGTAAATATTCCAGAATTCGAGTAAAGAACAACTGCCACCGTGAGTAACCTAGATATAGATATCTCCGGAGTAATGAAACAACTTCAGTCACTTGATACAAGCTACTCTCCCGCTTCAGAATGCATACCAGTTAGATTCCTTTCAGAGTATGCTTGTGCGACAGCTCCATACTTAACAACCATACACAAACGCTCGCTCGATGAAAGATCCGCACATAAGACTGGAAAGTTGCATAGGTGACACCAATATTCAATTTCTTCAATATTGGCAGTAGAATTAATCAAGTAAATGACAGGCCCATATCATTAACCTCGAGTTGCATCAGGATTTGGGAACATATATTGTGTTTGAACGTTATGAATTACCTCGAATAGAACCGTCCTCGAAGAGAACAGGAAAGTAAATCGGGCTTTGAAACTCGCTAAGAAATGAACCCATGGAGTGTGTGCTGAGCGATTTCCATTCCGACCTCTGGTGACGTGAAAGAAGCAGCAGTCGTCTTCAGAACGTGTAAAAAGTAATACAGAACGCTGACACTGTTGTCTCGAATTTGTTTTCATTAAGCAAATTAGCTTTCAGTCCACAATTTTCAAAAGAACAAATATATATTCTGTTCGTATGATTTCAAAATAATCGCTGATATTGCTTTGTCCGGAAAAAGCGATATGCGTCTTATGAATGGGCGTTTCAATCTGCTGTATATTTCTGAGAGATGGAAACCAAAATGTCAGGTCTCCACCAAGATATGGGATGGAGTTTCTATTCAGTGTCTCCTAATAGGCGATGTTTGCCACTCAAATCGTTTCTCACTGTTATCAGGGTAGCGAAGCACCTAGGCTACCGGATTCTTCATATGTTAATTATCGAAACGAAATTGTCAAAAGAGTCTAGTACGATAAGTATTACTTGTAGCTGAATATGACTTAGTTGATGATGCTGTTTTTAATTTCATTTCATCTGCCGATTACTTGTTGAGTGGGTCCGAACTTCTCTTGTGGACGTCGCCAAGACAGTGAAGAATCGGCCGTTGGTCAGAACTGGTTGCAGATATAAGGAAAATTCTTCGATGTTGCGTGAGATTTTATCTTAGCAGTCTGTTGCCCGCTATAGTAATTCGTTGCTTACTTCAGTTATTCAGTTAGTTCCATAACTAATTTGCATATCAGATATTATCATTTGGTACTCGAGTGTTCTACATGTTACAGTTTTACGAATAATGTTCACTCTCACCGATCTTTCACCGTTCTCATTTTTATTGAAAACTATTATGTCCTACATGAATGTTAGTAAGAGTACCATGTACCATTGTATACTGCACCCCCTTCTATCACAATTTGGTTGCACTAGCTCCACTTCACAAGCTATCAATTCCTTACAAAATTTCAACACAAAACCGAGATACTGACTGCTCCTCAATGTCTTATCGTACTAGAGAAATGCCTATTCTAAGTATCAGAATGGCTTTCTAACACTTCCACCTACGAACTTTCACTTTTGAAAATATTTGTGACTCAGTTATACGAGGGCTACTCTGAAAGTAAGTTCCGATCGGTCGTGACATGGAAACCACTGTGAAAATTCGAAGACGTTTTGTGCAGATATGTTGGTAAGTGTCTCTAGTATGCCTGTCGATTGCGGCACATCGCTCTTTACAATTCTGAGCGCACAGAGAGCGGGGCTATTCACAAATTTTCATTTCAAACGACTGACTGAGAAAAGATCGAAAATATAAGAAATTAACATGTCAAATGTAACACACCAAATTTATTGTAAACGTTGATGTGTAAAATTAAGAACACAAAGCATTCAATGAAAATAACTGGCACAAGATAAAGGACATTAGTTACAAAAAAATTAAGGTATAGCAGATGATGGTTGGATACATAACAGGTAGGGAAGTGGAAATTTGGAAACGTCAACATCCTAGAAGAAGTTATTAGGTACAACATAACAGTGATTATTCGTCAGTCAGTGAAGTTACACACGCTGCCATGCTCGTCCTGCGATCATGGGAAGCAGAATTTCTCAGTAATGGTAACTTCACGGGTTCGTCCTGACGTGATGGAGCTGTAAGATATCCATACCATACGCGCCGACAGTGTGTGAACTGACTGCTGATGGCGTGACTGGCTGCCACCAAGAGTGCGCCTAATTTTGCTGTGCTGCGGACTCAACCATCAGATCCCCCAAAGTTGCTTCCGAAGCCGAGAGCCCCCGTCAAAGTACGTCCAGTGCAGAGTCCTAAATCAGAGTTACTGCCACCTCAGAGTCTGCAGTCGAAGAGTAAAAACGAAGACAGTTTGCTCTGTCTCTTGTTTTGCACCTAGCAGCTCTGTCCACCTATTCAGAAAAAATGCCATAATTTGCAGCCAATGGCATAATTGTTCAGTTGTCACAAATCTACCACCAGAGGCTGAGTAAAACTACAATTCCTATGAGCTAGACTCCGGCCCCGCTGTCTTAGAAATCGTGGACTCAAAGACTACATCGTTATTGCATCACCAAAATTTCTGACAATCTCCTATTTTTAGACCGATCAGCGCGGTTTTCTCTTACTGTGAAAAGAAAAAAGGAAAATATGTATTAGCTGGTATTGGCCTCCTACTTCGCAACAAAGATTTTCGGCAACAGTTTGGTAAATTTTAGGATGGCCGGGAGACATATGTCTGTTGAATGTTGCCTTTTGATAAGGGCCCATCTGCCGCCTCTTGTTCTAAGACTCCCTCATTCGGCAGAAAAAGCTTGCATCACCACATTTCTCTGGTGCGTCAAATCCAGAAAACTGCTCGTTCGAGCCTTTAGGACGTCGTCTTTCCTAACGCGGTTGCCGAATCTCCCTATGGTTCGCAGTGTCCCCAGGCCGTTCTCAGTTAAGTTCTCAGAAATCCATCTTCCCAAGTTGCAGAGAACCTACCTGTTTTTGTGCCAACTTGTGTCTTTCTCTTTCCTAGGTCGCCAGCGGCCTAAAAGATCACCAGAGAAAATAATCATTATTGCATGGACACAGTTAACTAAGATTTAGATGAGAAAAATGTAATGATACTGCCTCTACAATCATTGTTATTAATTTATTCTTTGTATGAAATTCTTTTATTCTGTCTGCATGAGTTTAATTGAAGTTTGGTTGTATTCGCCAACCAGAATCGAATGAAAAGTAACAAATCGAATAACGCAAATGTAATTGTTCCTAAACTGCCGTGAGGGAAATCTATCAGTGTCCATTCTGGTGTTCGTAATGATAATAGGTGAGATGATCCAGTACTAAATTCTCATTCGGCAGGAGTGTAGTTCAGATCCATCTTGTGATTCCCTAAATCCTGCAGTCAGAAACGGGGGTTGTTTCCTGGAAAAAGTTACGGAAACTTATTTTTCACTTTCTTTGTCATCAAGTCTATCGGTACGACGTTATCCTTGATTATTTTTCCTCAGTGACCGATAGTCACATTAAAGAAAATTGAGACTGAGACATTTAGCAGTTGAACAAACAGACAAACACAGCACACTCGCAAAGAAAAATTTTTGCGTCTTCAACAAAAATTAATTTAAAAATTTCTAACTCATCATTATTGTCATCTTGAATAGCTTCCAACCCAAGGTTGGGTCTGTTTGCAACATAAGGCACGTTATCTAGTCCGTTTTCACACAATCTCCCTTTCTTCATCCTAGTCCAGTCCTCACCTTATTTTTCAAGACACTCCTCCATCAACTTTCACCTATCTGTCCCTCGGTCTTCCAATTGGTTGTTTTCTTCGCATCTCCATTTCATGTATCTTCTTGGGAATCCTCTTGTTTTCCATTCTCTTTAGTGGGCATACCACATAAGCCCTGATGTTTCTATCCTTCACTGCCATGTTTCACACCTTTTGTTTATTTGGACGTATCTGTTGCCTCATATCCCAACACAGACACTTCCACAATACATCCCTTCCTTTCTGCTTGTTGTCTCTTTTTCCACTCTTTTCCTCCTATTGCTTCCCAACCCTTTCTCCTATAGACACTATGAAACTCCTTTCCTATATAGAGAAACACTACACAAGGTGTTACACAAATTCATGGTATTGCTCCTGAAGACGCTTCACTGCGAATAAGAGACAACTGTTAACCTCCCAGGCCTGCAGCCAAGCTGTTCCTCTCTCAATTCTGTTCGGGTTCTGTTCACCAGGATCTGTTCAGATGCTTTGGCACAGTGTGGTATCAGTGTGACTCCCCTGCAGTATCTACAATCCTTCCTACGACCGTTATTCAATATAAGGACAATTAATACCCTCTTTCAATCTTTTGGAGTCTTTTCAATCCGCTCCACATTCATCACACTATACAACCATTGTTACTCAACCTCCCTTGCTGGCCTTTAGTCCTTTCATCTTGTCATTACCCTTTCCATTATTTTCCTGTCAGGTCGTTCCCTCCTTCCCCACCACCGCCCAAGCGTTTACTTCTACCTCTTTTAGTCTTTTATCCTCATTGAGGATGAGGATTTAACAAGTGTTCAAAGTAATCCCTCCATACTATCTTCAGTGTCTCTTTGATATTAATCTCTTTCTCACTTCCATTCATCATTGTTGCATGCTCTCTCCAACCTTACTTTTAACAATTACCTTTCTTATTTCTTCTGCTATCTTCCTGTATCATCTTTACCTTTCTTCCATCCACTCTCTTCTCTCCGTAGCCACTGTCATATTTTCTTCTTTATTGACTATTATATTCCCTTTCCCTCAATGCGGTCCTTTTTCAGAAAAATAGTGTGAAGGCCTTGTTCTTCCTTCCCTCCAGCGGTGAATCAGCCACCAACTTTCAACATTGGAACTTGCCTCATCAAGGATGGACTAAATAATTCCGACTGGATATTTCAGTATAAAAATAGCCTTGTTGCTAAATTATTTAATATCAGTATAGTTTTGCAGCTTATTGGGGCATCATTATGTTCTGTAAAAGTAGTTGGATATGTAATCCAACAAGCAAAAGCTATTTTTTTTTAATTTTTTGGGTCATCAGTCTTCTGAGAGGTTTGATGCGGCCGCCACGATATCCTTTTCGTGTCATAGTAGCAACTGAAACCTACGTCCTGAATTATTTGCAGGGTACATTCCAGTCCCTGTCTTCCTCTACAGTTATTACACTCTAGAGCTCCCTCAAGTACCATGGAACATATTCCCTGATGCCTTAACACTTGTCCTATCATTCTATCCCTTCTTCATGTCTCTGTTCTCCATATATTTCTTTCATCTCCAATTCTACGAAGAATCTCCTCATCCCTCACCTTATCTGTCCACCTAATATTCAACATTTGTCTATAGGTCCACATCTCAAATACTTCGATTCTCTTCTGTTCCGGTTTTCTCACACGACATGCTGTGCTCCAAACATACATCCTCAAAAATTTCTTCCTCAAATTGAGCATTGTATTTGATACCAGTAGATTTCTCTTGGCCAAAATGCTCTTTTTGCCAGTGTAGGTTGCTTTTAAACGTTCTTATTTCTCCGTCCATCAAAGATTACTTTGCTGCCTAGATAGCAGGATTCCGTAACAACGTCTATTCCCGTAGTCCCTAATTCTGATATTAAGTTTCTCGCTGTTGTCATTTTTGCTACTTCTCGTTACTTTCGTCTCTCTGCGATTCAGTCTCAATAAATATTCTGCACTCATTAAGCTGTACTTCCATACAACAGCTCCTGTATTTCTCATTCACTTTCATAAAGGTTTGCAACGTCGTCAACGATTGTTAACGTTGACATCCTCTCACCTTGAATATTAAACCCCATCTGGAACCTTTCTTTTATCTCCGTCATCGCTTCTTCGCTGTGTAGATTGAATATAGGCGGCGAAAGACTATGTCTCTGTATTACACTCCTTTTAGTCCGAGCACATCGTTCTTGTTCTGCCAGTCTTATTATTCACTCTTGGTTCTCGTACACATCATATATTACCTGTCTTTCCCTACATATTATCCTTATTTTTCTCTTGATGTAGAATACTTTCCACCATTTTATATTTTCGAGCGCTTTTTCGAGGTCGACAAATCCTATGAACACGTCTTTAATTTTTCTTCAGTCTCATTTCTGTTACGAACCCCAACATCAGAATTGCCTTACCAGTGGAAAGTAGTAGCAAAAGTATCTTGATGTGTAATGCGTCCTTTTTCCATTTTACATGGCTTCATGACGGATGGGCTACATTTCCACCTACTTTTACACAACCTGACGTTTTCCTAAAAGAGTGAGAAGCGTTGCTGATATTAGATAACTCCACAGCCAACACTTTTTTTTCTGGAGCATTTTGAAGCCGATTGCTGTAGCATCCTGCCACGCGGGAATGGAAAAATGTTTCACACTGATTAAATTCAAGATTCTAAATTCACGATATACATTTTTTCGACGTGTTGAAACCAATAATAGGACTGCGAAAGGAAGTTAGTATGCTGAATTCGACGGGAATCAACGTAGCTCCTGTTTACCGAGAAACTCTTGCCCAGCAATTGTCCTGCCTGACTGGAAAAGACCAGAGGACGCTTCTGTTTTCAAAAATGAGTCCTTTTTTCTAAAAGAGTAAACGATCAGACACACAAAATTGCAGGCCATTCCTGCTGCCGCCCGTCTCTTGCAGGACCCATAAAAATATTCTACTTCTGGCAGTATGACATTCCAGAACAAAAAGTAGCTTCTCTCAAAGAAACATCATGGATTATGGAAAAACGACTCGTGTGTAGTACAGTTTGCTCTTATCGTACCGAACATACTGGAAACAACAAACGCAAGCGAACATGCAGATTTGTCTTACTTAGGTTTCTGGAAGACGTTAGTGACACGATTTCTGGAGTACTGTTCCACTGTTTGGAATCCATATGAAGCAGGATAAGAATAGACCTCGAACAACATCAGAGTCTCGCTGCTAGGATCGCAAGACGACGGTATAGTCTATATGTTACTGTAAGAGGTGTTTTCGGCGAACTTACAGAGGTGGACAAAAATATGGAATCGCTAACAACACAAGACACTACGATATTTAGCGTGGTGTAGAGAAAGCGTAGGCTTTCAAAACAGGTTTGAGTCTTCTTAGATTGGATAAATACACACCCTGTAAGCTTTCAACAGTCTACCTGCAAAATAGTAGCAAGTTTAGGTAACAATGAAGCGGGTGGATACCAATCTCTTCTTCAAAGTAGGGGGCAAAAACTCAATTACACTGCGATCTGTTGACTGTGGTGGCCAGAGGAGATACGATAACTCATCCTATTAGTCAAGAAGTCAGTCCTGGACGATGCGAGCTGTGAGAAAACTGGCCCTCTCGCCTCAGAACACTGCGTCATCATTCGGGAACAATATTCTACCATTGGGGGGGGGGGGGGGGGGGAGGGACCTTAGCAGCCAAAATGGTCGCCTAATCCTTGGCAGTAATACGAACTTGCAGAGTAACCATGGTAAACATGGGGTCCATGGAATATGACGATATGGCTTCCCAAATCATCCCTGAAACCCCGCAATTTTTAACTCTTGGGGCGTAGGCTCATCAGATGTTGGAAACTGTGTGCAAGTAGGTTTACCTGACCAAATGATTTCTACCATTGCTCCATAAGTCCAGGTTTTATGGATTTGGCGCCACATTTTACTGTTACGGGGATCTGCAGCACTACTTAGTGGCTGTGGAATTCCCTGAAATTCCATGGTTGTTAATGTAGATCACTGTTGTTTTGGAGTTAACAGCGTTCATGAGTGCGGCATTCAGCTCTGCAGTTGCTTTTACACCTCTCTTCCTTTCATTTTTCTTCACAATGAACTTTGGTCTCCTTCCGTCACGATTGATTACTAGATATTTTCGTCCACTTAGTTAGTCACTAATCTTTTCTTGTTTCCCCTGTGTGCGGTATAAATCTACGACACGATGTCTCTTGACACACCAAACAGTTTGCCTACTTTGATTACCGACAAAAACAGCACAGTCTGCATGCATGACTACCATCGGACTTTATGTTCGAGCATGCATTTCTCGTGGTGTTCCCAGAGTTTTGTCGAACCGTTGTATATGCAAATCTTTGGGAGAAAGATGACGCAGTTTTCGAGAAACTCTGTACGGTAAATTTGTGAAATATTAGGACTGTTTGACCATTAAACCGCACCATCTTTTATCCCGCGTAGGGATCGTGAGTGTTAGAAGGATTAGTGTGCGTTCAGAAGCATACAGACAGTCGTTTTTCCGTCGATCAATACTTGAACGGAATAGGACAGATATACAATGTTATTGGTTCTAAGCACTTTCTACAATGCAGTTTACAATGACTTGTGGATTACATGTATAGATGCATAGATGCAAATCTATTAGGGAATATTAATAAGTATGTCTTCAAATCGAAGAAGAAGATGACTTTTCAACGTTGCTTACAGAAGAATCGTTGCAAGCTGTGGTAGCAAGACATTGTCAGTTGTAATATTTCAGTACAGTACACCGTAAGGTGCAAGATGTTCGAATCCCTTAGAAAAATAGGGTTAAGAAATAGGGAAGAGTGGGCAATATACAACATCAACAAGACCTAGAAGTTAACAATAAGAACAGAAGACCAAGGACGAAGTACACTGATTAAAAATGATGTAAGACATGGTTGTATTCTTTCTCCCCATCTGTTCAGTCTATCTGTCGAAGAATCAATGACGGACATAAAGCTTCAAGAGGGATTAAAATTCAAGGAGAAAGAATATCAATGTTAAGATTCGCTGATGACATCCTCAGTGAAAATTAAAAATAATTTGAAGATGTGTTCAATGGAACGAGCTGTCTAATGAGTACGAGTACAGAGAAAGGATTAAGACTAAATCAAGGGAAGAAGAAAGCAACGAGAAGTGGCAGGAATGAGAATAACGAGATGCTGAATATCGTAACTAGTGATCACGAGGTAGATGAAGTTAAGGAATTCTGCTACCTGGATAGCAGAATAACGCAGGGCTGACGGAGCAAGAAGGACACAAAAAGCAGACTAGCACTGATAAAACGGGTATTCCTGACCAAGAGAAAATTTACTAGAATCATCCATGGTTGTTAATTTGAGGAACAAATTCATGAGGAAGTACGTTTCGAGCACATCATTGTCTGCTAGTAAAACATGTAGTGTGGGAAAACTAAAACAGAAGTAAATCAAAGCAACTGCGACTTGATGCTACAGAAGAATGAAGAAAATTCTACGCAGAATTAGCAAGGAAAAGAATGTACGGAAAACACAAGAAGAAGGAACATGAGGACAAAACATTCCTTAAGACATTAGGGAATGACATCCATCGTGTTAGAGAGAGCTGTAGAGGATAAAAACCTTAGACGAAGAGATAGATTCGACTACATCCAGAAAATAATTGAGGACGTAGGGTGCAAAGGCTAATCTGAGATGAAAAGGCTAACTCATCAAAGTAATTGGTAGCGGGGCGCATCAAATTAGTCACAACATTTCGATAATGTGCGTTTGACCATCACCTGCAATGTCCATAGCTGCTGTTTCCCCCCTCAGTGTCTCCTGTTATCGACAGATGTGACCTAAATCTAAATATCTCTGATATTGAAATAGTACTGACTGAATGGCAGAGAGTCGATTATATGGATACATAAAAGAAAGGAAATAAGGTCCACCTCTTGCGATCTAAATGGACACTATTGAATCCGTATTCTATATCCTTAATCTCCTTGACAAGACGGTTTCTGGCAGACATGTTGGAATCTGGTCCAGTAACGAATAATAAAATCTCTGAATGGCAGTAAAGAGAGATATTGTTAAACTGTGAGGGCAGTGCTAGCTCGAGACAAGGAACAGCGGAGCAGCGGCTCCGGACTGAAGTGGGGCGCGCCTCGCCTCTTTTGGGCGGAAGTGCTGCCGGCTGCCGGCGAGTGGAGGGAGGGCCATGATGTCAGCAGACTGACTGCCGGGCCTCTCGTAGCTCGTTACGGCAAACAGCCGGCACAGCACGGCGTGGGCGGCCCGCCAACTCAGGACACAACGGCAGCCCGGCTGTCACCGGCGCGTTCAATTTAGTCTCTTGCAGGCAGCGTCTCTACCAGCTACACCGTCACCTCCGCACCTTCTACACACAACTTATGTGTCACTGTGTTTCCAACAACTGCAATTCTCTGCCCTATTCTTTCCGAACACCCTATTAAACTACTTGTGATGTATGAAGTAATTGCTACTTCTACTAATTATTTATTTTAACCCGTCAGTCTAAAATATTTCGACGCTAAATTTAGAAAAAGAGAGAAAAGTTAAGTTCGAGACTTTAATACTACAAGGATTGTACATAGTTTGCCCTATTAGTACAACGCACTGAACATTCATACATCCATGTGAGGACGCCAGGAAAATCATTCTTTGGGTTCTCGTTCAACTCGTGCGTCATTCTGAATTGAACGTCGGTTATGTTATAGCGTTGACTCATCATGAGAAATTCACAACTTCTTTGTTTTGTGCAAGCTTCCTATTGATAGCACGTTTCATCACTTGTGATGATTCTTTCCAGAAAAAAAATTGCCGCTTTTTGCATTTGAATCAGTTTACGACAGATACCCAAGTGTGGTTCACCTGCTTCGGGAATTACCGTGTCTGGGTCAACCTTAGCACTCAGTTCTCTCTACTTCAAAACGTTCTGAAGGATGTCTTGAATACATGATTCAGTGATGTTTCTTCATTACGATTTCTGACACAAGAATGTTGACGTTCTATGGCCGCCCATGGCCTACATAACAGTGCCTTCTCGTAACTGACTGGTTGAATGTCAATCTATTGTTTACCCATCTACTGTTTATAGTTGTTATTTAAAGATGCCACCGTAGTTACTATGCTGATGGGTATAGTGCTAGCTCCCAAGTTTGGTGTTAAGGTATCATACATGAAAGTAAAATAAAATGAAGGGAATCGCAGAGCCAAGAGTTTGAGGAATGTACTTTATCCTTTAATATAAAAACATCCTTTACTGTCTAACTGATTTCATCGCCTGGGACGCCTTTTTAACGTGCCGATAAAAATTATGTGGGGGCTGCCCGTTCCGAGGCAAGAAACCCTTATTATGTCAAGGAACCTGTGAGGCACCGTCAGGCGCAGTAAAACGAGATTAAACATTACTTATTTTATTCCTCAGAGTACATCGTTTCGGCATGTCTTTTGCGGCGAACGGTGGCTGCATAGGATGGAATGGGATCTGCTGAATCCAGAGGCAGACTCAGACCAGCCGAAGAGTGCCGCATCAACCCCGAGTGCAGGCCCATGACTGAGTGTGACGGGTTGTTCTCCTGTTAATTCATAAGGCACTACCCATATTGTAGCTGCTGTGGATGAGGCTGTGACTGCTCCATATGTGTGTGTGTGTGTGTGTGTGTGTGTGTGTGTGTGTGTGTGTTTGTGTGTGTGTCGCAGACGTCATCCTAACAGCGCACTTACTTTCTCCGTGCAGTGCCAATATTGTTCCATCAGACTGTTTGCGATGTCAATGCCATGACGTCACGTTGAATGCTGATCCTGGCCCGTGGGTTCGGTATGCTGTCTGACCCAGACGATACTGAAGTTTCAGAGCAGTTGGTGCCCTGAAGTGGATACTCCGGTATTGGATTCTGTTTCATAGTCATTCACAGCTACAGACCGCTGCTCATCATAGCAAGCAGCAAACGCAAGAGCAATTCTGGCACAATCTCAAAGATGTTACAATACAAGAATCCGAGAATCGAGTGCAAACGATGAGAAAGACATTAATCCTACTGATCGACTGCCTCTGAGATTAGGGATGGAGAATTTACAGCATCGAAGAATGGCTTTGCCATATGACGTCATTTAGTATGACCAAATTAGTCTCACTCATTACAATTCATCGGTGGTGTTCAGTTTGATTTATTGAGTTAATCTTTTTGTTTTAGTATCGTAAGTGTTTCATCAAATCCCTCAAAGGCTGTTACATTATGTCTAGTGATTCTATCGTAGTCCCAAGAGAATAACGGTGGCAGGCTGCTCTGCACTTGTCTTATACTTTTCCAGTGACTTTGCTAATACTCACACACAGAGGTGTTCATGTCGCACTCTTGCTAACCGGCTAACTGTGGCGAAACGTCTAGCTTAGCAGATGACTTGTGAAGGTACTCCTTTGTGCTTGAGCAAATCCGGGTTGCAAATAGAAAAATTCCCTCTCTCCCGTTCCCTAATTATCTTGCTGCGAAACCGTTCACTATCAGAGATCGTATTCGTAAAGTGCGTCCTTTGTGATACAGAATGGTCTTAATGCTATGTTTAAATGCAACTAAATGATTTGCTTAATGATAACAATGGAAACGAGACTTCACTGAAGACATTAAACTTCAGGTTCGACTTATAAATGTTGAAATGCATAAACGATAACGTGCTGACACTACCCCATCGTTGTGTCACAAGGCCAAACATTTCCAATGTACTTAACATTTTCATAAATATAAAAAAAGGCAGAATGTCTAGTAAGAAACATGGACAGGTAAATTACTACTCAATAAGAAGACAAACCTCACTGAATACGTTGTTATTCACAACGAAGTTAGAACAACATAACAATGACAGCCTAAGCAAGACGCAAAAAGAAAGAAGATTATGAAGATGGGCACTTCACCTTTTCCAGAACAATGGACAAGTAGAAAGTACACAGAGATATTAATTGTGACACAAAAATAAGCTTTGAATTTGGCGAATAGCCAACCTTAGAGGAATCTGACCTTAAACTAGTATAGCAGTTTACTACATTGTCCCCTTTAATGGCTTATACTAATGTACTACACAGCACTAGTGTAGTCTCATTGCATGGCCTCTAACACAATACCATTCCTGAAATTTGGTTCACTCTACTACAATCAGCACACAATATTTATAACAAGTGTCTCTGTGACATCTCGTTAGATATGAATATTCTGGTGAAGTAAAATGCAAGTAAAATATTTACAAGATAAATAAGCATATAATTTGTGGGGACTTATCCTGTTATCCTTAATAACATGGTGTTTCATACAAAGCCAGATCTTCTTCCACAATTATAGCCTGCAGTAGTTAAATCTTGAGATTCTTTGGCATTTCATCATACGCAGAGACAACACCATCTATACATTCATGGAATAAATTTTTCCAGTTCGTATTTCCCTTAAGTCAAATCCAAAACTCAAAAACTCACCAAAAGGAAAAATGCAAACAACAAGCCCAAAGCAGAGATGAATAACAACTTTGGAATTTGCGAGGTGCGAAATGAAATATATCCATTCAAATTCCACCCATATATAGTGAAGTTGTTATTAATGGGGAATTCTGTTAACACATACTCACTTTCTCGTATAACTAAACTCCTCCCAAACAGGCCATGAAGGTCCAACGGTATCAACCAGCCGTCGTGTCATCCTTCGGCCACAGAAGTCACTGGATGCGGATATGGAGGGACTTGTGGTCAGCGCACCACTCTCCCGGCCGTATGTCAGTTTACGAAACCGGAACCGCTACTTCTCAATCATATAGTTCTTCAGTTTGCTTCACAAGGCCTGAGAGCACCCCACTTGGCAACAGCGCTCGGTGGACTGGATGGTCACCCACGCGAATGCTAGCCCAGCCCGACAGCGCCTTAACTTCGGTGATCTGACGGGAACCGGTGTTACCAATGCGCCAAGGCAGTTTCTTATATACCTACAATAGTAACAAGTTATACATGTATAAACAGTCAGTAACGAAATCATTGCTTACACATGCCAATCTTCGATTTTATTACGCACAGAAATGCTGAAAAAATATAGATTTTTCGTGCATCTAACTGCCTATTGGGGTACACCAAAATATACTAGATACCTTGTGTAATAAAACATCCTGCTTTACATGTGAAAGCGTCTTTTTTCCCTTCTGAATACAGGGACAGTCATCTTAAATAGGATAGCACTATTTCGGTGAAATTAACACAGGCCGTGATACTTCTTGTTCACTTTCATGCTTTAGTACAAGAGCTTGTATAGCAGTTCAGTGTGTAGCCTTCATTTTCATATTTTTCCCAGTCTATACATGAGGTACACTAACGCAAAAATGTTTACTTGTTCTTTATTTCTAATAACTTTTGCATAAATATATACAAATGTAAAATCTAGTTATTTGGGACATATCCACTGAAGTTCCCAGTATTCAGTTTCTCCAATATTTGTGTATTGGATGGTAGATCTTACTTAACTTAAGGAGTAGGAGTAGAAAGTTTCCTCTCAAGATAAGCGTCGAAACCTAAATAACATTACTTACGTAGACAACTTCCAAACTACGTGTATACCACATTTAAACTTAATATTATGATCTTTCTTCCTGATTCACGAGTTATGATATCTACTAAAAGACAATAAATTACTCATTTACTTTTATTACAAACATTAACAAATTAAAAGTAACTTCATGACTGAAAATATTTTTAAGGTCGTGCTACAAGTACAACCATTTTATTTTGTGGGTTCCGGTATAGGCCAGAAAGTAACATTCTTCATGTGGAATCTTCATTATTTCTTATGGACATGTATGAAGTAATTGCCATTTACGACATTTACAGTGTATTAGAGAAGATTTTGGGCGAGTTTGCAACTGTATATTTTCACCTTCCTTAAACCTTTGTATACGATTTAGTTTCTTGTCAGAACAGCTTTTCATTAACTGTGCTTATCGAGTAAGAGTATTCTAGGTTTGCCGTACCTCGTCCTCCCTAGAAAAAATTTTAGGGAGAAGGGGACCTATCCGTTAATTTTGTTCTTTTAAATTTCATGTAAGTTCATCTGGAAGTATGGCGGTGTGTGTACTGTTCGATCATTTATTATTTTATCAAACATTTCCAGGTACTGAATCCAAGTTTACCAGTTACCATCATATGTCTGAATAAATCTAATTAATTCATTGAAAATTTTTCCTGTGGGATGTTTTCGGCTGAAATTTAAATATTAGTGTTTTTTTTAAACTTGTGATCATGAGGAAATGTTTACTATACTCGGGTGGTGAAATGTGATGCATTGTCAGACAAGAAGAAATAGGCTCACCAGCTGTCAGTATATAAGCATTTACAATTCCTTTAATAAACACACGTGCTGTCGTAGACCTTTCTACAATTCGAAAATTCGTAAAAGCAACTTGCTATACTACTACATATTTAAATGTCCTTTTAGCCGAAGACAAATGTTCGCTTCTAACAACTGAAATGATCTGTATTCGTTTTGTTGACAAGACAGGATTTAGATCTGCACAACGACATTGTTCTGACGGTTTTGTTTTCTGACATATGACAACAGTTTAAATTGACTGTTATATATGTCTCCTTGTGTTGGGAAACTAGCAGTAAAGCCTGAATGAGATTTTCGCTCTGCAGCGGAGTGTGCGCTGATATGACACTTACTGGCAGATTAAAAGCGTGTGCCGGACCGAGACTCGAACTCGGGACCTTTGCCTTTCGCGGGCAAGTGCTCTACCATCTGAGCTACCCAAGCATGACTCACGCCCCGTCCTCAAAGCTTTACTTCTGCCAGTATCTCGTCTCCTACCTTCCAAACTTCACAGAAGCTCTCCTTCGAGAACCGAGCGAGATGGCGCAGTGGTTAGCACACTGGACTCGCATTCGGGAGGACGACGGCTCAATCCCGCGTCCGGCCAATCTGATTTAGGTTTTCCTGATTTGCCTAAATCGCTCCAGGCAACTGCCGTGATGGTTCCTTTGACAGGGCACGGCCGAATGCCTTCCCCGTCCTTCCTTAATCTGATGAGACCGATGACGTCGCTGTTTGGTCTCGTCCCCCAAACAACCCGACTAACCCCAACCCCACTGGCCCGCGAAAGGCATACGTCCCGATTTCGAGTCTCGGTCTGGCAGACAGTTTTAAGCTGCCAGGAAGTTTCAGTAAAGCCTTATCCTTCTTGTACATTTAGTTGCAGATTAATGCCCCTGCACATGATGCATGTACCGAACCAAAGCATCCTCACGTGTCGCTGAAATACAGAAATAGGATGCGCCAGATCGTACATTTTGTCTATGATACACAAACATTACACGCTTTGAAATGTTTTTTTTTTTTTTAATTTTGGAAAAGGACTTTTTGAATGGGTCTTTTAACATCCCATCTGCGCTGGTCAGAATTCTCAAAATCAGTCTTATTTATAAACATATCTATGAAATACTGACTGAAATTACAAGCTTTTAGTAACTGTATCCGATAATCTATGGTTTGTTCTGAAAGCTGTCGTCACTCAGGCAAAGCTTGTGGTAGATGACACAAAGCATCTGCTGCTATCGTATCTTCCCAAGAATAATGTTTTATCTCACAACCAGTACATTTGTAGAAAAAGTGACCAGCATACGAAGTACGCATGTAGTAACATGCATGTCAACAGAAACGTAATATTAGATTGGTGAACAGAATCCTAACGTTCTTCCCTTTTTCCCTTTTCTTCTTTGCGTGTTCGTATTCCGGTTACTGTTGGTTTGGTTATCGATTACCGTTTTTCATTTGTAATTAACGTTTGCTGTTTGAATTGACATGTTGTCATATTGTCATCTGGAGAAAATTAGTGGAGCAGTAGACAGCACAAAATGGAGAGCCAAGTGGATAACTCGGAATATTTCCGACTTCTTTTTCAGTTCAACAGCGGGGTGTTGGCAATGAAGGCAATCTGAAACACTTGTGCTGTGTACGAAGGGATAATACACTGGACAGATAACGGCAAGAAAATGGTTCTCTCGACAATAGGAGTCTCCACATACATGAAAACTTTAGTAATTTGATGAAGTTAATTCAAATCTCCTTAATCTACAATGATCAAGTTCAGTGTACTCGAAAACTAGCGAATGTACTCGAGAACTAGCGAATGTGAAGAACTCTGATCATTCCACTATTGCGCAACATTTGCATGCGGTGGAGAAGGTTCAAAAGTCGTGTGTCTGGGTACCACATGTTCAAAAGTAAAATCAATAAAATCAGCTGGTTGCCCATTGTGCATCTCTCCTTGTTCAGCACCAAATGGTACTTGAACGGCGCCGACCACTCCTATCCAGTACCGTTACTGGTGACGGGAAATGGTGACTTTATGCTGTTGTTGTTGTGGTCTTCAGTCCTGAGACAGGTTTGATGCAGTTCTCCATGCTACTCTATCCTGTGTAAGCTTCTTCATCTCCCAGTACCTACTGCAACCTACATCTTTCTGAATCTGTTTAGTGTATTCATCTCTTGGTCTCACTCTACGATTTTTACCCTCCATGCTGCCCTCCAATACTAATTTGGTGATCCTTGATGCCTCAGAACATGTCCTACCAACCGATCCATTCTTCTAGTCAATTTGTGCCACAAACTTCTCTTCTGCTCAATCGTATTAAATACCTCATTAGTTATATGATCTACCCATGTAATCATCAGCATTCTTCTGTAGCACCAAACTTCGTAAACTTCTACTCTTTTCTTGTCCAAACTAGTTATCGTCCATGTTTCACTTCCATACATGGTTACGCTCCATACAAATACTTTCAGAAACGACTTCCTGACACTTAAATCTATACTCGATGTTAACAAATTTCTCTTATTCGGAAACGCTTTCCTTGCCATTGCCAGTCTACATTTTATATCCTGTCTACTTCGACCATCATCAGTTATTTTACTCACCAAATAGCAAAACTCCTTTACTACTTTAAGTGTCTCATTTCCCAATCTAATTCTCTCAGCATCACCCGACTTAATTCGACTACATTCCATTATCCTGGTTTTGCTTTTTTTGATGTTCATCTTATACCCTTCTTTCATGACACTGTCCATTCCGTTCAACTGCTCTTCCAAGTCCATTGCTGTCTGACAGAATTACTATGTCATCGGCGAACCTCAACGTTTTTATTTCTTCTCCATGGATTTTAACACCTACTCCGAATTTTTCTTTTGTTTCCTTTACTGCTTGCTCAATATACAGATTGAATAGCATCGGGAAGAGGCTACAACCCTGTCTCACTCCCTTCCCAACCACTGATTCCCTTTCATGTCCCTCGATTCTTATAGCTGCCATCTGCTTTCTGTACAAATTGTAAATAGCCTTTCGCTCCCTGTATTTTACCCCTGCAACCTTCAGAATTTGAAAGAGAGTATTCCAGTCAACATTGTCAAAAGCTTTCTCTAAGTCTACAAATGCTAGAAACGTAGGTTTGCCTTTCCTTAATCTTTCTTCTAAGATAAGTCTCAGGGTCAGTATTGCCTCACGTGTTCCAACATTTCTACGGAATCCAAACTGATCTTCCCCGAGTTCGGCTTCTACCAGTTTTTCCATTCGTCTGTAAAGAATTCGCATTAGTATTTTGCATCTGTGACTTATTAAACTGATTGTTCGGTAATTTTCACATCTGTGACCACCTGCTTTCTTTGGGATTGGACTTATTATATTCTTCTTGAAGTCTGAGGGTACATCTTGGTCACCAGATGGTAGAGTTTTGTCAGGACTCTCTCTCCCAATGCCGTCAGTAGTTATAGTGGAATGTTTTCTACTCCGGGGGCCTTGTTTCGACTCAGCTCTTTCAGTGTTCTGTAAAAACTCTTCACGCAGTATCATATCTCCCATTTTATCTTCATCCTCTTCCATTTCCATAATATTGTCCTCAAGTACATCACCCTTGTATAGACCCTCTATATACGCCTTCCATCTTTCTGCTTTACCTTCTTTGCTTAGAACTGGGTTTCCATCTGAGCTCTTGATATTCATACAAGTGGTTCTCATTTCTCCAAAGGTCTCTTTAATTTTCCTGTAGGCTGTATCTATCTTACCCCTAGTGAGATAAGCCTCTAAATCCTTACATTTGTCCCTTAGCCATCCCTGCTTAGCCATTTTGCACTTCCTGTGGATCTCATTTTTGAGACACTTGTATTCCTTTTTGCCTGCTTCATTTACTGCATTTTTATATTTTCTCCTTTCATCATCAAGTAAATTCAATATTTCTTCTGTTATCCGAGGATTTCTACTAGCCCACATCTTTTTACCTACTAGATCCTCTGCTGCCTTCACTACTTCATCTCTGAAAGCTACCCATTCTTCTTCTACTGTATTTCTTTCCCCCATTCCTGTCAACTGTTCCCTTATGCTAACAAAAGGAAAAGAAAGGGTGGTTGGGCCCAAACAAAGCAGTAACTTCTAGTGCGAAGACCATCATGCATCCACGAAAGATAATGTTATGCGTCTGGCGGAACAGGATCAGTGTGGTAAACGATGAATTACTTCTTCAAGGCGTAAACATTACTGCAGACGTTTGTTGTCTAAAACTAAAATGTCTTGCGCAGGCAATCTAAGACAGCGACAAGTAATGCTAGTACACGAGAATGCCCACCTGCATTCTGTTATACTGACAAACACTACACAGGATTTACGTCGGGAAGTCAGTCTCTACCCAACTTATTCACCTGATCTTGCGCCTCCAGATTTTCACTGAATCTAAAAATCATCGCAGATTTGCCAGACTGTTGTAACTAGTGAAGCAGAATGTATCGCCGGCCGAAGTGGCCGTGCGGTTAAAGGCGCTGCAGTCTGGAACCGCAGGACCGCTACGGTCGCAGGCTCGAATCCTGCCTCGGGCATGGATGTTTGTGCTGTCCTTAGGTTAGTTAGGTTTAACTAGTTCTAAGTTCTAGGGGACTAATGACCTCAGCAGTTGAGTCCCATAGTGCTCAGAGCCATTTGAAGCCAGAATGTATCGTTGATTTTAAAATCTCTGTCAAGTGTATCTGTTGTCTTCAACAAACTTAAGGGAAAGGTTGGGAACATATGCAACAACCCATTACTTGATAATCAAACGTTTTGGCAATATTAATATAGTAACTGACCTTAAACTCCCAAACTATAAGCGTTTCTAACAGGTAGCAGAGAGGGGTTATCCTCTTTCTGACAGCATGCAGGTGTCAACATTTATAACACGAATATCAGTATTACCATTTGCTTTGGTAATTTGAAGTAAATATGTTCCCAGACCACCGACTGAAGTACCAGTAACAACAGAGATATCTTGAATGTATGAGTATTCGGATTACATGAAATTCTAGAGTTGATTGAAGCATACTTGGCTGATTCAAAATCTTCCTGATAATGCCTTGACCTTACCCACAATGCATTTTTGTTGATAGGTTCATTGATGAGGTGCTATTGAAGGATTGATCACACACAAATAGTCTTGAAAATGAGCATAATCCTAAAAAAGCCTTAATTTGTTTTTTAGTTCTCGGATAAGGAAAATTCTTTGTGGCACTGATTTTGTCTGTATCTGGCGTTATCGCTAGGGACGAAATTATATGGTCTAGAAATTCAGCCTTGTCTCTTACAAATTTCTATTTCTGTGCATTTGCTGTAACTTCGGCTTGTGAAACACTCTGCACCATAAAAACGCTCCAGCACACGTTATCAAATACATAAACAAATTAAATAAACTTATATCAAAGGAATAGCAAGCAAAGCTAGGCCAGAGGCCTAATGTCTCTGTGCTTTCTAAAATACAGTAAATATTTTACCAATTTCTTCATGAATAGCATATATCGGATATAGATGAATAAATGTATTTAGAAGCATGCTCCTACTGTTTTTTCATGTAACTGTAGAGTACTTATGGCCTGATGTCATCGATAGTAATCGACCACTTTGACCTCCAAAAACTCATGTACTATAGAAGTTACATGCCTGTAATTTGTACCAATTTAGGTTTACACAAATACTTTTCTGAAGGCACGTCGATCGATGAAATCGGATGAACCGCTTAGATTTTGGAAATTCGTTTCTGGGTGTTACTTGAATAATTTACTGTCAGATACTATAAACTAATACAGATATTGAAAATCTGGTTACACCATCAGAATCGTCGTGCAAATGATAGTAATGTGCATGTTTCTTTATGAAGTATCGGGATTCATCTGGCTACTATTAATCCCTATACGAACTGTCTGCCATGATGATTTCACAATGTCCGCCATATTTGGCCTTCTCGGCATACAAGTCTCTTTCATCGACACAGTGTCACCGTGGAATTCCCAGCCATGCGTTTGGGGTGGACCCCTCTTGCTTCGACGAACGTCCGGTAGCACGTGGTCGACATGCCGAGAGTGGCCCACGCCCGTGCGTCCACAGCCACTCCTAACTTAGAATATTTTCAGTTCACCACAATTCGCCCTTTACCTCACACACCTCCACTTACTAACATTCTGGCTTACCAAAATGTTCAGAAGTAGCACCCTTCAGTTTATACTACACTCATGCTCATAAATTAACGATAATTGCTGAATGTGGTGCCACACAATGTGGCACTACACAGAACTGGCGCTAATAGCATAGGCACATAGGGAACACACGTGACACAGATCTGTAAGTCCTTGGTATTGGTGATAAGCTCAGAAAGTTGTCAAGTTGTCCCGAAACACATGTGCTACAAAACGCCACTCTTTCCTGCGCATTAACCCCGACAACATTATTGTGTATGATCACCATGCACACGTACACTGGCCAAACAACGGGTTTGCATACTCTCGATAAGGTGGTCGAGCAGTTGCTGGGGTATAGCCTCCGATTCTAGCACCAGTGCCTGTCGGAGGTCCTGAAGTGAATAGGAGTTTGAAGACGTGCAGTGATACGTCGACCGAGAGCATCCCCGAAGAGCTTGATGGGATTTAGGTCTGGAGAACAGGTAAGGCACTCCATTAGCCTGATATCTTCTGTTTCAAGGCACTCCTACACTATGGCAGCTCGGAGGGGCCGTGCGTTATCATCCATCAGGAGGAAGCTGGGAGCCACTGCGCCCCTGAAAAGGCGGACATACTGGTGCGAAATGACGTCCCGATACAGCTGACCTGTTACAGTTCCTCTGTCAAAGGCATGCAGAGGTGTATGTGCACCAATCATAATCTCACCGCACACCATCAAACCATGACCTACATACAGGTCCCTTTCAAGGACATTAAAGGGTTTGGATCTGGTTCCTGGTTCACGTCAGATGAAAACCGGGTGAGAATCAATGTTCAGACTATACCTGGACTCGTCCGTGAACATAACCTGGGACCACTGTTCCAATGACCACGTACTGTATTCTTGTCACCGGGCTTTACGGGCTCTCCTGTGACCAGGGTCCGTGGAATGCACCTTGCAGGTCTCCAGGCGAATAAACTATTTCTGTTCAGTCGTCTGTAGACTGTGTCTGAAGACAACTGTTTCAGTGGCGGCAGTAAGGTCCCAAGCAAGGCTACTTGCAGTACTACGTGGCCGTCTGCGGGCACTGATGGTGAGATATTGGTCTTCTTGTGGTGTTGTACCCTGTGGACGTCCCCTACTGTAGCGCCTGGACATGTTTCCTGTCTGCTGGAATCTTTGCCATAATCTTGAGATCACACCTTGTGGCACACAGAGGGTCCGTGCTATGACCTGCTGTGTTTGACCAGCCTCCAGTCGCCGTAGTATTCTACCCCTCATAACGTCATCAATATGTGTTCTTTGAACTATTTTCAACACACAGTCACCATTAGCACGTCTGAAAATGTCTGCAAACTTACTCGCTGCACACTTATTCTGACATGCACAAACACACCTCTGCGTATGTGGACTGCTGCCACCGCCACCGTGCGACGACCGCAGGACAAATGCACCGCATTGTTATTTCCCGAGGTGATTTAAACCCGCTAACCGCCCACCAATGCTTTGTTTCACCATGTATCAGTATTATCCTTAATTTATGATCATGAGTGTAGTACATATAAAGAAATTACAAAGAACAATATTAGACGATTAAAACGCCAAGCCGGTAGTGTTTATAAAATTTTTGTGGTGGTGTGGGAGCAGCATGAATTTCGAAATAAACTAACACAAATTATCAACATAACGGCATATCAAATAAGTGCCTGCATTTCAGTCATGAATAAACAAGCATGAATTTCTAAATAAACTTAAACTAACACAAATTATGAACGAAACGGCATATTAAATTAATGCCGGTATTTCAATTTCTTATAAATAAATTTTTGGACAAGAAATAGAATTTTTAAAGGCACTTAAGTGCGATTTTGTAAGAAGCACTTCTTGTGCCACTCATTCAGCACTAAGGCTCCTACATGCACTAATTGTTTTCGTCGCAGTTCACACTGTCACACAGATTTTAGAATGAAGTATTGATCTACTCACATCAGTCTTTTGACCAAGTGTCTGCCTCTGAACCTAACCTAACCTAACCTCTCCTAGTTCCACCGTTCATTGTGACAAATCTGTCTACAACGGAACCAAAAGTAGAAACACCTCAACAAACTATTTTCCAAAACCAACCAGGATCCTCGCTGAAGATTTCCTCCAGTGGAAAATGATACATTAGGAACAATGTAACTAGGAAAATGGCTGACTCACAGTAAGCCCAAATTCCAACAAGTTCTATTTTGTTGACCTAAATAAATCCTTCCTAACTCCACGCATCAAAAATTGCTTGCACTTATAATTACAATTTTAATACTCTTCAAACTGACCACTAAATTTTTTGCAACATTCTTACATAAAGCATAAAACAATAAATCAACACATATTTTACTTAACTCCACGAGGTCACTGACCTCCACGCACCATCAGCGCCTAAACTTCCCCCTTTTTCGCATGTACAGAGCCACAAGAAACTAACAAATTACTAATGAGTCCCAAGTAAACATATAAAATTATACCTCCAACATTACTACCACTAATTACAAATTAGAACTGATATTCATTTCTCCCCTTTCTCTTCCAATTCTAGCGTACACACACCCTGTTATATCCATCCCTGAAACTCATGTTCATCCAAAAACAATTCATTAAATATTTCCTTCACACCAAAGTCATTCCTTCCCTTTTCTAAACCCCTAGCAGTTTTAAACTTCCCTCGTTTCCACAGATGCGGTTCTACCGTACCAATTCCAATCAGTCACACTGGAATCACACTCCTTCATATACCAACTTGTACAAACTTCATTACATAAACTATCCCCATCCACACTATTCACTTCAGCCCTCTCTAAATTTTCTGTTAGTTCTTCCACACATTTCGCCGATTCATTACCCACAGCATGCACAACTTTACTGTTTCTGCCCCTCCAAAATATCGACACTTGCAGCTTCAACAAAATTACACACCAATTCCCTGTTAAGCACATTATCTTCCTAAAATAATGCAACGATAAGCCATCATCACCATTAATACTCATCTCAGCAAACTTATCTGTTGATACACCATTTAAATCACTACATAAATTCACATCAGCACCTTACTTTCCTCCGTCGACAAATTAACTTTACGTGAATCGTACACAAATTTATCCTCCGCCGCTACATTAAACAAATTGCTGCTACCTTGTCGTACAATTTTGGGACTTCCAGACTTCCTACATTCTGCTGTGATCAGACAAAAATCAGCACACACTGCCATTTCTGCACACTTTTCATCCAGATTAACCACCGATCTTACTTTACATATATTCTCACATTCACACTCTGACAAACGTTTTAGATCCACACATGCATCAATAAGTTTCATTTCACCTTAATTTGTGACTAGAAACGCATAAATTCCTTCCTCCGAAGTATCAATACCAGTAGCTTTTACATCATTATATAAATACCCATTACTCTGCTCCTTTAAACACAAATCAATTACCTCCGACGATACATTTTTAACTGCAGCTGCTGATGGGACCAACGCTAAGCCTCACTTAGTAATATCGACGCCGTCCGCCGAAAGACAATCACGCTCTCTTGCAGCTTGCGAGACCAAAGCTACGCCACCTTCACTAATATCGACGCTTTTCGCCGACTCACAAATACTAGTAACTACAACACCTTCCTTACTACAATTGCTACTATTTGCTAATACCTCTTTAGAATTCTCCACACGCTCTGCTTTCACAAAATTCATCTCCTCTTTAACTTTTTGAACCACTGAATATTTCCATTTATCCCCATTCACACACTCATTCATTACACATTCTTAGCTTCATCAATTGCTTTTTCAAAATTACCCACAATCTTTTCAACTTCCTCTTTCACAGCGGAGCCTATTTCAGTTCGCATTGTACCCATATCAGTCCTAATTGTACTCATTGTCTCCCATTCTCTGGATCTTTTGCATTAGCTGAGACATCATATCTCCCCCACATTCATTCCCCTTACCTGAATTCCTACTACTTACACCTTTGCGCTCTGATTTCGAACTAAGCGGCTCACTTCTGTTTGTAGAATTACACATACTAGGTGACTGTTTTATATTCGCGAGATCTATAAGTGGAGCTTGAACTTCAGAGTCAAACACTATCTCACTATTTGCGCAGGCGTTTATCTGATCTGAGATGGTTCCCTCTGCCATGGTGATGCCGTCAGTCGTAGTGGAAGTCGACACTGAAGACTGCCCTGGAGTACTCGAATGAGCTGCCGTCATACTGCTGTTGATCTGCTCAGCCACTGGAGAGAGAGCCTGCCGTAATTGCTGCAGGTTACAGTGCTTTCCAACCGTCTCCGATACCACTCTCTGTTAAACGCGCTAAGCGCTACGATTCCCTGCACTCAACTTATTTAGACTCTGAGATCCCACGAAAATTGCCTTTAACGTGATAGATAAGAACCTCTATCGATAGCGTGTGTTAGTTGTGAAAATTACGGCGTAATTTCACTATTTCGAGAAATCTACTTGCGGAAAGAAAAACCATCTCAAATTGTGTTTTGTGAGAGGTTCACACTACAGAATTCTCTACTGGTTTTGCAAAGGTATTTAAACTTCGCATAGTACTCTGAATAGCAGAGAGAAAAGGAGTTACAACATTGCAGGACCGAAATCCCGAACAAGCCCCCAATTGCGGGCTTTCAAAATTAAAATGATGTGGTGTGGTGGCCCTCAACTACGTACCCTCAAAGCTGAAATATTAAAGGTTTTGGCTGGTTTCGTGGCCTAGGGGCTGGGATATGTAGTTGCCGCATTACAAGGCAAATACTGTTGCATCTACAGTATACAATATGAATATATACATGAATCAGATGGTCGAAGGTTCCTTATCACTCGGCAATTGCGAATGTGAAATAGAAATTTATGAATGAAATATGGCAATTAAATAAAATCTGTTGGTACTACCTTAACGACTTGAAATGATGAGTACGATAGCAGAAGTACTTTTGAGAATGTGGTATGTTTCTGCAGAACACTTATTGGTGTCGATGGTCCAGAAATTAAATTAAATATAAGTTAAATAACAGGGAAACAATAGATTCCTACTTGATGTAATTAGTTATGAACAACAACATAGTTCACGAGATATTCACTTCCAAACACGTAGTACTTCACTGCAGAAGCCACAGAAATATCACAAGTCGGCACTATGAAATGTTTCTATCTCTCACAACCACGTGCAAACTGCTCCACTCCAAGTATCTCCCGCGACCGCGCGTCTATCGCGCCATCGCGTCCAGCACTTCTGTGTCCTGTCCTGCCCGCATCTCGTGGTCGTGCGGTAGCGTTCTCGCTTCCCACGCCCGGGTTCCCGGGTTCGATTCCCGGCGGGGTCAGGGGTTTTCTCTGCCTCGTGATGGCTGGGTGTTGTGTGCTGTCCTTAGGTTAGTTAGGTTTAAGTAGTTCTAAGTTCTAGGGGACTTATGACCACAGCAGTTGAGTCCCATAGTGCTCAGAGCCATTTGAACCATTTGTCCTGTCCTGTGCGACTGACCCTCACGCCGCACTGTTCAGAACTCCCCTGTCCTCTTTCGAAAACCGTCCTCCTCCCCCACTTCCATACAGTCCCTCCACGTGTCCTTTTGTAACGATCGCTGTGATTGGCTGGAGGGCTCCCACCCTATCTCCAAGCCAACACACACACACACACACACACAAACATATTAAAACACATTCGAAATACTGGATTTACATTTATATAACTTGAAATAAAATAAATATTCCTAAGACTGGGCCATAAACACGCTCTAACACACATTATTAGATACATATACAAATTAAGTAAACATATATCAAAGGAACAGCAAGCAAAGGTAGGCCAGTAGCCTCATGTCTCTGTGCATCCTAAAACACAATAAACATTTAACCAATTTCTTCATGAAAAGGATATATCGGATATAAACAGAGAAATAAATTAATAAATACATTTATAAGCATGCTGTTAACGTATTTTCGTGTAACTGTGGATTACTTATGGCCTAACGTCATCGGTAGTAATCGGCCACTTTGACCTAAAACAACTCATGTACTATTGAAGTTACATGCCTGTAATTTATACCAACTTAGGTTTACACTGATACCTTTCTAAGGACACGTCGATCGACGAAATCGGATGAACCGCTTGGATTTTGGAAATTCATTTCTGGATGTTACTTGTATAATTTACTGTCAGATACTATAAACTAATAAAGATATTGAAAATCCGGTTACACCATCAGAATCGTCGTGCAAGTAATAGTAATGTACATGTTTCTTTTTGAGGTATCGGGATTTATCTGGGTACTATTAATTTCTATACAAACTGTGAAATGTCTGCCATGATGATTGCACAATGTCCGCAATCTTTGGCACTCTCGGCATACAAGTCTCTTTCATCGACACAGTTTCACCATGGAATTCCGAACCACGCGCTCGGTCTGGACCCCTCTTGCTTCGGCCAACGTCCGGCACCACGTGATCGACCAGCGAGAATGGCCCGTGCCCACCGAGCGGCCCGAACGGCGACAGCAACTCCAAACTCAGAATATTTTGAGGGCGCAACAATTCACCCGTTAACTCACAAGCTGTAAGGGGTAAAAACTATAGAGCAAGACTGAGATTGAAATAGATCCCTCAAATAACTGAGGACGTGCTATTCTGAGAAGAAGAGTTGGGCGTACCAGTCAATCAATGAAAAGCTTGAGGATTCAAAAAAAAAAAAAAAAAAAAAAAAAAAAAAAAAAAGAGGAATACTACAGTTGGGTAAAAATTTGAGTGATCATATTTTAGTTTTAGAGCTCAAAAATCATGTATAGTGAGCGAATCATAATCTATATGAACAAATATGAGAATGAAAGCGTCCAGACATGTGCAAATATCAGTAGGATATGGTTATCGACTTTAAGACGGCATATATGGAGTAACAAGAAACGTGATTCAACTAGGCAACACGTTCCTACTGGTTGGCGGTCCAGTCTTCATGATTCTTTTCCCATAGCACTCGCACTGTGGCAACATGGCTTCAGATCTGTCAAACATCGCCACTTATACGGCGTTATACCTCAGTCTAGGCTCTGAGCACTATGGGACTCAAGTGCTGAGGTCATTAGCCCCCTAGAACTTAGAACTAGTTAAACCTAAGTAACCTAAGGACATCACAAACATCCATGCCCGAGGCAGGATTCGAACCTGCGACCGTAGCTATACCTCAATCCTCCGACATAGAAGTTCCATGACGATGCGCGGGTACCCAACGTTTTGTCGCCAACTCTTGGTTTCAATTTTTTTCCATAGATGGTGACGACAATAGTATTGAAACTGCAGACCAGCTTCCCCCTTTCCTACATGCTCGTTCTCAAGGGCTGGACATTATAGTCAGCCACTTTTCAGAATGGAATTCCCTATTTGCGGCCATTATCAACGCTAGAGTGCATCTCTAATCGTCTTTGCACCCTTTATATTCCTTATCGTGCCACGAACCTGCAATGCTACCAGGCGGCACACAACCTCGTGGCTGGCAGTAGTCGTGATGTTTTGGCTCGTCAGTGTATATTGTAGGCTGCAGCATATGCGAGAAGACCATCAGTTTACTCATTCCTAGCCACAAAGGAAAAAATTTCTGAGAATGTACATTTGGAGAACAGTGTTTGATGGTATAGAAACATGGACTGTGGGAAAATCGTGACTGAAGAGAATCGTAGCAACCGAGATGTGATGCAACACATAAACGTTAAAAATTAGGTGGATTGATAAAAAAGTAGGGAGTGGAATCGCTGAGGAAAGGCGTACATGGAATACACCGACAAGAAGGAGTGCGATGGTAGTATCCGTTAAGATACACGACGCTGCCAGCCACAAATTCCTCTCCCGTGTTAACCTCTTTAGAGTAGCACTTGCAACGTACATCCTCAGTTATTTGATAGATGTACTTTAATGTCTGTCTTACAGTACAGTTTTCGCCCTCTACAGCTCGCTCTTGTACCATGGAAGTTATTCCCTGATTGTCTTAACACGTTGTTCTATCATACTGTCCCTTCTTCTTGTCAAAGTTTTCCATATATTCTTTTCCTCCCTGATTCGACCGAGAACCTCCTCGTTAACTTCCTAATCACTGTACTTTATTTGCAATACTCACCTGTAGCATCACATCTCAAATGATTCTATTCCAGTTTTCCCATAATTCATGTTTTACTGCCATACACTGGCTGTGCTCCAAATTCCCAGATATTTTTGCTGGAATTAAGCCCTATGTTTGATACTAGTAGCTTTCTCTTGGCCAGGAATGCCCCTTTTGCCAGTGAGAGTCTGCTTTTTATGTCCGTTATGGGGTATTTTGCTGCTTTAGTGAGCCTCAGTTCTGATATTAAGTTGCTCGTTGTTCTGATTTCTGCTACGTTTTATTGCTTTTATATTTCTTCGAATTACTCTCAGTTCACTAAACTATTCACTCCACTCCCACTCAGTGAGGATATCAGTGTTATCCGTGAAATTTATCATTGATATTCTTTCACCCTGAACAGTAGGGGCGGAAGACTACACCCCTGTCTTATGCCCTTTTTAGTCCGAGAGCTTGGTTCTTGCTCCCCACTCTTACTGTTCCCTCTTCGTTCTTCCACGTATTATGTATTATCCATTTTCCCTATGACCTAGCCCTATTTAACTCAGAATTTCAAACATCTTGGACCATTTTACATTGTCGAACTCTTTCTCCAAGTCGACAGATCTTACGAACATGCCTTGAATTTTCTTCAGGCTTTCTTCGATTATCTACCACGACGTCAGAACTGCCTCTCTCGTGCTTATACCTTTTCTAAAGCTAGGCTGATCGTCATATAACACAACCTGAATTTTCTTCTCCATTCTTCCATAAATTAATCTTGTCAGCAACTTGGATGCATGAGCTTAAGCTGGCTGTGTGATTATTCTCGCACATGTCGGCTCAAGTAATCTACGGAATTGTGTGGATGATATCTTTCCGAAAGGATACTGGTGTGTCGCTAGTGTCATACATACTACACACCTACTAGACTAAGCGCTTGTTGTCAGTTCCCCCAATGATTTTAGAAGTTCTGATGGACTGTTACCTACCCCTCATGCTTTAACCTTCTTATGTCGGCAAGAAATATTTTAAATTGTAATTCTAACTTCCTCAGTCCGTGGGTCCACACGGTTTTATTTCGTAAAGCTTATGAGCAGTTTATCTTTACTAAGGACCTCTAGTACGATTTTTTGGAAGTTTATTTGTTTCAGTCCATTCCGCTAGATTGCACCACAATCGGCTTGTAGTGCCCACTGTGATGTTTTGAAGATAAAGGTCGGCGAAATGGCTACACACGGCGAGCTCTGAGGGTAATTCAAAATAATACCTTATTCTATATGCTAAATTTACTTTATTTTTTGCTTTAGATATGTAAAAATAGTCACAAATGTGGTGGATATATGTTTCTCCCAAACTGTATTGTGAATACAGTGGACATCGAAAATCGATGTACACGTATGTGTACTTCAGGTCTCAACCTCAAAGTTTGTGTTTACCTTATTCATTGTGTTATAGTATTGTGTGAGGAAATCCTTATAATTAACCAGTTGTGGCAAAATGTTATATAATCTTTAGGATCTCGTTTGTTTCAACAATTAATTTATGGCCTTATTTTCAATAATCAACGATCAAGAAATACTTCGGATGTTCGAGGAGGGTAACTTCAGTTCACTTTCGGACGATGAGAGTCAACAATTTTCGGAAGAGAAGGCTGTCCCTGAATCTGCTGTCATTACTGAACACGCAGAAATCGAAACAGAAGACCCTACACCTGATAGGTCGCATGACGGTGGACATAAACGTAAGGTACAGTGGACTTCCTAAAAAATGGAAAAGAGGGAACCAGGTGAAGATAATTTCGTACATCTGATGCATGGTGTGTTAAGGGATCCTGCTGAATACTTTTTTCAATATTGTGATAACTTTTGGAATGTGCAGAATTTAAACACAAATGTGAACGACATTCTTTCCTTTCTTAGGACTGAAATTCTAATGAGTACACTCAAGCTACCACAAGTCAAGGTGTACTTGAGTAGGCTACTTGATCTGCCTTTCATCAGTGATACTATGACTCGGGACAGGTATTTCAAGTTACGAAGTGATTTACATTTCGTAAATAGTCTACACAACCATGGTAGGAGAGACAAACTTTGGAGAGTGAGGGCTGCGATTAATTTTTTCAGGAATACGTGTCTCGCCTTGCGACGATCTAATTATCTCCCAATTGATGAGCAGTTGATTCCATTCTCTGGCAGATGTGGAAAGAGAACTTATGTGCCATCTAAGCGTAAATATCTAAGGTTGCAGAACTTTATTTTGGCGTATTCGGAAGGTGTAGTTCTTGTCTTCATATTATATACTGCCAAAGAAACAGTGCCTGACACTGAATTAAAAGGAACAGGTTTAGGCGCAAGTGTAATTAAGTTTTTGGCTGTGACAGTTCCAAAAAATGGACAGCTTGTAATATAGAGTGACAGGTTTTTTACAGGCATTAAGGCAATTGAGCTTCTCTTAGGCAACAATATATGCCAAACAGGAACTGTAATGAAAAACAGAGTTTCTGACGTGGCTTAAAAATTCAAAACTGATTGTGTTCTAAAGAGAGGTGAACGGGATGGATGTGTGAGGTAAGACAAAAAAGGTGTGTGCAGTTAAATGAAAATATAAAAAGTCTGTTATTTTGGTATCATCTCGTTTTGGGAGTGAGCCGCAAGTTACTTGTGAGCAATGATTAAAGTCTCAGAAAAGAAGTATTGATCTACCGCAACCAGCAACTGTGAGGAGTTAGGATTGTAACATGGGTGGATTGACCTATGTGACAGATTCATTGGCCTGCTATAGATCAAATACCAGAAAAACAAAATGGGCAATTCTTATCTTTCATAGATGCCTCCACTGAACTGTTTCCATCTGTCTGCTGTCTCCTGTGCATTTAACAGTGGAAATCCCACTGCACTCTTAATTATACTATATTCACTTTGACTATTCTATATGCTGAGTCCGTCTTTCCAATGATCATCTCCTTCTCGACTTGTTCACATTTTTCATACAGCCGTTTCGCCTTAGCTCCCCTGCACTCCCTATTTAATCCATCCCAAAGTGACTTCCGTTTCTCTACTCCTGAATCGCCCTGAACTTCCTTGTAGATCCATCTTTAGTCAACCAACTAAAGTTTTTCTTCTCTTATCCACAGTTTCTTCGCAGCTACCTTTTTTGTAACTATATTTTTCTTTCCCACTTCCGTGATTGTCCTTTTTAGAAATATCCATTTATGTTCAACTGAACTGCCTACTGAGCTATTATTACAGTAGTATTTATAGCCTCAGAGACCTTCATGCGTATCTCTTCATTCCTTAGTATTCCCCGTATCACACTTCTTTGCTCACTGATTCTTCCTGACAAGCCTCTTAAACTTCAGCCTCTTCTTCATGTCTACTAAATTGTGATCTGAGTCTACGTATGTCCCTAGTTCCGACGATACCTTACGGTTACTGTTAGTATAGTTGCTCTTCCAAACACCAGTCCATATGAGGAAACCAGTTGTGTCGGTACCTGAAGTTACTCGTACATTAGGTACGGGGGCTGTGGACGGCTCTATTTAAAAATAATAGGGCCGATCCGCGCACATCTGCTTTTTTGCCCCTTAGCTAATTCGCTGCATGTAATAAGCTGTAGCTTTGATCCTGCAGTAAAATAGTCTGTGTATTGGCAAGAATTGCAAGTTAATAAAATACACATAAATATAAAAAACTCCGCCTAAGCCGGTCCCAAGCCCGGTTGTAAAAGGAGGAGGGGGAGGAGTAACACCTCGTAAAAAAACCTTGGTTCACCTGGCCCGGGTGATAGTACCTTGTGAGGGTCCCTTGCCAGGGATACGGCGAAGACCTCAACGGTAGTGAAGACGGAGATGAAGATCATCGGTACGGCGGAACTGGCGGAAGAGGCAAGCATTATCAACAAGATAAAGCATATTGAAAAGCCCAGACACGTCTGTGTGGCAACCACCGGTACTCTGGCCAGCGTCTGTTCACCATGTGAGGTGCGGCTGAACACCAAGCTCCAGGAACTAACAATCCCTGGTTCTAACTACCCAGCATTAGCTGGAACTTAATTACAAGCAGTATGATTCGTACAAGTAAAATTAATATTACCCCAGGTGGCCAATCCACTCGCCCTGTGGCGACAACCAAGCTATCGGATTCTGGGGAGCTTGGGCTCGTACGACAGAGAAAGTCGGAGTTCTCTAGTAAACGTCCACGAAAGTCCCATACATTTATTGTCACTTTTAACATTCAGACACTAATTCAGACAGGCAAACTTCATAATCTTACAACAGAACTCAACAAACAGAAAATTCAAATCCTTGCTCTCCAAGAGACCAGATTCACTGACTCAGAAACAATAGACTACAACAATTACCGTATCTTTAAAAGTAAAACAGACAAGAAAATTGGCAAAGGAGCTGCAATATTTGGCATGGCTTTTATTGTAAATAAGGACACCCTTGACTCTGTTATAGACATAAATCAAATCAGTAACAGACTAATGACCATGCGAATCAAGCACACCAACAAAATATATACATTTATTAATGTTCATGCACCTACCAACATTGCCAACAAAAAAGAACCGGAGAAGACAGAAAAATTTTGGGAAAAACTCGAAACCGAAATGTCCAAAATTCCAGAGGAGGATGTAAAAATTCTTCTAGGGGATTTCAACGCGCAAATTGGCAAAGAGAGGAAATATAAAAAAACAGTCGGTAATTACCCTGCACACAAATTCACAAACAAGAACGGCATGAGACTCATCGAGTTATGTCAGCAAAACAACCTAAAAATCGTGACAACATCACTTCGAAAAGACCCCAAGAAACAAAAAACATGGAGATCACCAAACCTTCAGCTTGGTGAATTTCAAATAGACCATGTTGCGATCTCCTATGACTTCCAGAAAGAAATACACGACGTTCAAGTCCGCAGAGGGGCAAATATAGATTCTGACCACTACCTTACCAGAGTTAAAATTAAATTCACTCCAAAAAGGAAACGCCAAAGGAAATCACCACTAATTCCCAAATTTGACTTGAAAAATATCAAGGAATCAGAAATTACAGAAGCATGGGATAAACAACCAACAAACAACTGGAAAGATTTCCGAACGAAAATTATACAGAAAGCAAGAGATTTGATTCCGTTAAAGAAAATATCCAAGCATCCATGGTGGAATTCGAATTGTGATAACGCATTAGAAGAGAGACAACAAGCCTTTTTAAATTACAATTGTGACAAATCAGAAACCACACAACAAACATTTTTCAAAGTGAGAAAACAAACAGCTAAAATACTTAGACAAACTAAAAGAAAATACCTTAATGAACAGCTAAACACAATTGAAGAAAACTTTAAGAACCACAACACTCAAGATTTTTATAAAATATTCGCAAATCAAATCAAAGGATACACTCCACAAAATCTCTGCTTCCGGAAACAGAATGGAAAATTGGCACTAACTAACAAAGAAAATTGCCAAGAACTAGCTAAATATTTCTCACAACTCCTAAATTGCCCACAACCAAGTACAAGATTCCCCAGATGACAACCAGAACACACGAATGAGACCTCACTACCACCATCTCAAGAAGAAATTTATAGTCACATTAGAAAACTCAAAAATAATAAATCATCGGGAGAAGATGGAATTGTAGCTGAACTACTGAAAAACCTTGGTCCAAATTCGTTAAAAGAGATCACTAGCATCATCCAAGAAATTTGGCAGACAGAAAATATCCCAGAGGAGTGGAAGTGTGCACTAATTCACCCACTGCACAAAAAGGGAGAGAGATCAGACGTAAACAACTACAGAGGCATTTCACTTTTACCAGTTACCTACAAAATTCTATCTGCATGTCTCCTAAAGAGGGCACAAGAACAACTAGAACATACAATTTCAGATTACCAAGCAGGCTTTCGTCCTAATAGATCATGCCCGGAACAGATATTCAACCTTAAAACTATTTTAAAGATTAAAGCAATCAGGTCAAAACCAATAATCTGCACATTCGTTGATTTCAAAAAGGCATACGATTCCATAGACAGACAGTCTCTATGTCACATTCTCGAAGAACGAGGCCTAGACACTAAAACCCGAAAACTAATTGAACAAACACTAACAGAAACCAAATCAAAAATTAAATTCAGAGGGGAAATTTCGGAACCATTCTCAATTAAAACAGGAGTAAGACAAGGAGATGGGATCTCACCACTATTATTCAATATAGTTTTGGACAAAGTTATGAAAGAGTGGGAAGTAACACTAAGGAAACAAAGCTTGTGGAAGCCAATTGAACTAGGAAGAGGTAAAGGAAAATTGAACATCCCTTATTTAGCGTTTGCAGATGACTTGGCAATTATAACTGACAGTGAAGAAACAGCAGTAAAACAAATTGAGACACTTAAAGAATGTGCTGAGAAGGTTGGCCTGCAAATATCCTTTGAGAAGACAGAATTCATCTGCTCAAAATTAGATATTTCGAAACTAAAAACAAAGTATGGTGAAATAACTAGAGTCAAGCACTTTAAGTATCTCGGTGAAGTTATTGAACCAACAGGACTTGAGAAAATAGCACAAAAAAACCGATTACAGAAAATCAAGAAAGCATTCGGACTTATTCAAAATATATATAACAAGAAATGTCTATCAAAAGGCACTAAAATCAGACACTACAACACAGTCATCAAACCAACAGTCACATATGCAAGTGAAACACTCTCCCTGAATAGAAAATTAGATTTACACGAAATTAAGAAAGTAGAGAGAAAAATTATTAGAAAAATCCTAGGACCACGATACACACAAGATGGATACAGGCTGCAGACTACCGAGACAACCGAAAAAATATCAAACATCGAGGCAGATATGAGGAAGAGGCGGATGAAGTTTTATGGACATATAGACAGATTACCTGGAAACAGGTTAACTAAACGTCTATTGGACTATATGACATCACTTAAGGCAACAATACCCTGGGTAACTGAAGTTAAGAAGGATTTGAAAAAGGCAAAAATTGACATAACAAACACATCAGACCGGGATACATTCAGAAGAAAAATCGACAAGTGGAAGTTTACTCTAGAGACGGAATCTAAACCTTTCCGACCAAAGTGGACCGAAGAAAGGAAGAAGGCCTTTGGGGAGGCAATGAAGAAATACTGGGAAAATAAGAAGAACATTAAGAAATGTTAATCACCTGCTTATCGTTCTCCCATGGGGACATTCGCTAATAATAATAATAAATATAAAATAAAAGTTATATGAATAATTTAATGAAAACGGTTTCACTCTACTGACTGTAATATGTCTACGGCAGAGAATAATGTTGAATAATGTTTATTCACCACAGAACACTTCAAATAAACGGGAAGTGATCCTACGACATTCAGTTAAAGCACAGAGAAAAAAAATACCTATTTCAAATGCAGTAAAGGTACATTGATAGCCGTAGGGGAATGGAAGCAAAATCACCGAAACAGATAGTCATCAAAGACTTCAGAACTACGTCCATTTTGTGACCGCAATACAGGAAACATTCACCAGCTCATAATAGTCCATAGTTCAACGAGGTGATTCACAAATTAACACAAGCGAACAAATACTCATACTCTGTCTATGCACAGTTCCGTGCTGCAAGCGGAACAAGAGTACTACTGTGGACCACATTCAGACCTCTCGAGTCATAGAATCGCTTCAGAAATATGGTAGCGGCCGTTCGCCGCTCAGAAACGACCACCTACATGGCTGAAGAGCGCACATTACTCTAGACAGGGCTACCTTCTTCCAGCACTCGACACGAAGTGCCCACAATCGCTCCCTTGAGCTCTTCCCTCTGATTATTCAAGTCTCCACTTGACTCCAGAAGTGTTTCGCCACTGTCGAACTCTCATTGGCTGCAGGCCCTCCCCACCAAAAATACATCGTTCTCAGTTTCTACACTCATGATTTGACTCACCTTGACCATTTTGCCGCACTGAACTAATATATTACAACACTGTCTAAATAATAGAAATGTTATAAACATTCTATAACATTCAGATCGTTTACAATAAATATAACTAACAAATGGTCCGTAATTCAATAAGCCAGTATTCTTGCACAAGTGTGCACTTATTAAATAACTATAGATAATCGATAACTATTATTTAAATAATTTTTATGCTTTCTTCACAGAAGCGCCTTTCGGTTCTCTTTTATATTGTTTCGTCCCCTAACACATGCGAATGACCGCTTTTAACTTAGTACAGTTTTTAGTAGCACTTACAGTTAACATTACAATGTAGTTACCGGTACAGTAGCAAACTGTTCATGAAATAAAAACACACGTGTAACAAAATATGAGGTACTAATTCAACGTTCATTTGCTGCGTAAATGTGAAGAATTTGACGCTCTGAAAACCTTGGCATAGCAAAAAAGGTGTAAAAAACGGCAGAAGTCATTAAATAAAACATATATAGAGACGTAGCTTTCAGGGATGTGCAATGCCATCACCTGAGATACCGTTTGTTGAAATCGTATGAATTGATTATATGTTCTTAATTCAGAGGTTCATTGTCATGTTTATACATTGTGAAATATTAACCTCTGCAGTTTTAAAGATATCTAGATATTGTTGTGTCTTTGGATGTGCCTCATTTTTGGAGATGGCAGACGCATTCAGATTTGCGCTGATATCTGAGTTATTGTCGAATCTCAAAGAGCTGTGACTCAGCCATCTTTAAGATTCTCTGACACTCCGCCATTTCCTGGAGTGTCTCCGGCACGAAGGACATGCGAGTAACAGCCGTCCATATTCCCAGCTTCGGGACTTTCCTCAGCGCGTGTAGCTCGGCTGGTGCGACCTGGCGACCAGCCCTGCCGCATCGTTCTGTTGGCCCTGGGGTCGCCGACAGCTCCGCAGTCAAATTCACCTCACCTTGTAATAATTCTAGGCGCCCGACTAGACCGCCTACATCCGTGTAGAGTTACCTATATATGCCTTACAATCCAATATTTGATTTCGGAATTTCTGCCTCACCGTGATGTAAACTAATGAAATCTTGCCATATATCTCAGAATTTTCCGATTATACTGCCGTTCTTTTGTGGTTCTTGAATAGATTATTCGCTATTACTAGCTCAAATTTATTGCAGAACTAAATTACTTTTCCCCTCTGTCATTCCTAGTACCACGCCCGTCTTTTCCAGTAACCCATTCTCCTACTCCTTCCCCATCAACCTCATTCCAATCCCTCATCTTTATTAGATTTTCATCTCCCTTTAAGTACTGAATTAATTCCCAGTGATCATTAGATTTACATCTACCTTTACGTACTGACTTACTTTCCATGTATTCACGTACTTTTTCTGTTTCTACATCTTGGTCTTACGACATAATCTGTACCATCGTTGTCGGTTTTCCATCGATTCTGATGAGAACAACTCTATCACTGAACTGCACGTTAACTAATTGTCAGCCCTGCCTTCCTATCCATAACGAATCTTACTCCCGTTATGCAATTTTCTGCTGCTGTTGATATAATGCTGAACTCATATGACCAGAAATATTTATATTATTTAAATTTCATTTCGCTGATCGCCACCATAAGTAGATTGAGCCTTATCATTTCGCTTTTCAGATTTTCTCACTTCCCTCTCACATTAAAACTTCTGATATTCGACGCCTCGACTCGGAGTACGTTATCCTTCCGCTGTTTATTCAGACTTTTTCTCAAGGTAACCACCCACCCCCACCCTCTTTTGCTGTCTCCTCTTGGAGATCCGAATGCAGGACTATTCCGAAATCTTTTGCCACTGGAGAGACCATCAGGAGAGTTTTCAACTACATGCCACATCTCCTACGTATACTCAGTATATATATTTAATGCAGTGATTTCCACTGCCTTCCGCTTCCTCTTGTTGCTGATCATTGCTGATTCTTCCGCATTTCGGGTCAGTTTCCCAACCCAAGAGCAAGAGAGTGACCTGAACCTCCCTCTGCTCCTGCACCCTCTTTCACAAGGAGCTGACTGAATGAGGCTGCCTTTTTATGCCAGAATTCTTCGGCTTCTGTTGCTAGTGATATTCAATAAAAATGTAAGTGATGGAGGGATTCCAACTCGGACCGAGGAAGTTGAAAGACGTTAACTCTAGATGTAGAGTGGAATACTTCCTGTAAGCAATGGAGTATATAGCTTGAAAGTGGTATTTTGAGATGAAAAGTTTGGAACAGGAGAGCAATTCGTAACGGTTCCCATGAAAATAGTCAAAATACTGATGACTTTAAAAAAATACCTCTATCATTCTAATTCTGCCGACCATGACTCCAAGTACCTCATGGGGAAGAGATGGATCTGTGGTGAATTCACTGAATTTATATCGTGATGTCTTAAATCGCTCCTTAATCAAGGTTTCGCAATTCGTTGTGTTATTCTACCATTGTACCATTCACCACCTGTGTGTCGGTTTCGGAAACTGTAAGATATTATCAGATGCACTTAGGATGTCCACCATGATAGGAGCCACAAATTTACGGGGAGATGTGTTAGGTATCCTAAGTAGTCGTGCCTACGTTTCTCCTCTAACTTGTGAAACACATTAATTAAGAAAACTGACCTGTATTTTTTTTTGTGTCTCTGTCATATGAGACTTCTGGATCTCCAAAGCCCTTCACATTCTAAGGGCTTCCAGCAGTAGAGTCGTCAGGAACAAAACGATCTGTTGCATAATACCATGTACCCCTTGATACTCGAAACATTATGGGTTTTGGGTCTTTCTGTTGAAGTTTGATACTGCCAAGGTTTCATCCTCTTCAGTATAGGTGAATCATACGTGAAGTGGGGAGAAGCCTTTGCTTCAAAACTTCTGTTCGCTGCATCCATCCCCTAGTTATATTGGTATGATCTCACCATACCACCGAGAGAACTGTTGGTACTTTGATCCGCTGTCCCATACACCATGTTCTATTTGGCCTTTTAAATAATGGTGCCAACTGTTATCTGAAAATTACAGCTCACTTCGTGTCTCTAAACCTTTTTAGTCAGATTGCGCTGTCCTCAAAGGCTACAGTCATCTGATACTGCCTTCACATTATCCTAGCCCTTCTGCGTTAACCCTATAACTGATATGAAAATTCCGGGATGACCCTCCAACCAGCTCGGGATTTTGATGTTATAACGCGCCAGTTGGAGGGAACTTGGCATGATATCCCTCAGGAGAACATCGAGCAATTACGAGGGCCGTTCAGAAAGTAACCTCCGGTTGATTTAAAAAAATACACCAAGTTAAATAAAAATATTTTAATATATACATCTTACAACTACATCTTTGCACTATTTTTCTACATAGTCTCCATAGCGATTGAGGCACTTATCGTATCTCCTCACAAGCTTTGAAATTCCTTCTGCATAAAAATCACCCGCTTGTGCCTGGAGCCAGCCTGTGACCGCATCTTTGAGCTCTTCGTCGTCATCAAACCGCTGTGACCCGAGCCATTTCTTCAAATGCATGAAGAGGTGATAATCACTTGGCGCTAGGTCTGGGCTGTAAGGTGGATGGTTGATAACGTCCCACTTGAAGGACTCAAGAAGGGCCGTTGTTCTGCGAGCAGAGTGAGGACGGGCGTTATCGTGCAAAAAAACGATACCGGAAGTCAGCATACCACGGCGTTTGTTCTGTATAGCCCGTCGTAACTTTTTTATTGTTTCACAGTACACGTCTTGATTAATGGTCGTACCACGTTCCATGAATTCAACCAACAACACCCCTTTGGCATCCCAAAACACCGTTGCCATCAGTTTTCTGGCAGAAAAATCTTGCGAGGCTTTTCTTGGTTTGGTAGGCGAATTTGAATGTGCCCACATCTTTGATTGTTCTTTTGTCTCAGGGTTCACGTACTTAATCTAGGTTTCGTCACAGGTCACGATTCTGTTTAACAATGGTTCTCCTTCGTCCTCATAACGTGACAGAAAGTCTAATTCAGAGGCCATTCTTTGAGTTTTGTGGTGGTCGGTAAGAATTTTGGGCACCCATCGTGCACAGAACTTACTGTAACCCAATCTTGCTGTCACTATCTCGTACAAGAGAGTCTTAGAAATCTGTGGAAAACCAGTAGACAACTCCGACATTGAGAAACGTCGATTCTCACGAACTTTTGCATCAACTGTCTGAACGAGTTCGTCAGTCACCAATGATGGTCTACCACTCCTCTCTTCATCATGAACGTTTTCTCGTCCACTTTTGAATAAACGTACCCATTCACGGAAAACTCCTTCACTCATAACTCTTAGTCCGTACACGGCAAAAAGCTCACGATGAATAGCTGCTGCAGAATATCCTTTGGCTGTAAAAAACCTTATGACAGCACGCACTTCACATTTGGCGGGGTTTTCTATTGCAGCACACATTTCAAACTGCCACAAAAACTAAACTAGCGCAGGTACGACGTTCACTCGACCTCGGCTTGATGCCGACTGACCTGTTGACTGCGTGAACGCACAGATGGCGTCGCTACTCCCCCCACAACCCGCACTGTGACCAATCGGAGGTTACTTTCTGAACCGCCCTCGTATATCAATCAATGCGAAGTCGAATAAATGCTTTCATAAGGGCCAGAGGTGAACCAACGTGATGCTGACTTGCTCAGTTTCTGCAGCTCCTTCTCTTCAATAAATCATTCGATTTTTATGAAATTGTCTGTATACTTATAGCAAATATACCGGGTTTCGTCCTATTCGCTTAATTACTTCGTGGATCACCTTTTCTTCTTAGAGTGTACATCAGTGCCCACATACAGTCCAGGCTCTTTGTTCACGCATTCACGCACTAGTAACTAACAATGCACTTTAGAGGGGTAAATGTAAATTTATGCTAAAACAGGAATGATGAACTATACGTACAACCCGTTAGAAGTTCTCCTGCCGTCAGTTCAATTGGCACGGTGAAGCGAGAGAGCTTTTGTTGTTTACAACGAAATTTTGCGGACAAAGGCTGCAGCATCAAAGGAACATCGGTTTCTCCTTTTTTCCCTTTTTTGCACGAGGCAGATAGGTTATAACCGTTTGCGCCAGATTTTTTCGAGGAAAATTTCCTCGCTGCGTGGTTTTCTGTATTTTAAACGGCGCACGAGTAAGAGCTGAATATTCATATTTCAACTTTTTTAAACACCCTAACATAAACCTGAAGTCTTCCTTTATGTCAAAAAGGGCTAATCTCAGTCTTTTCCCACGCAAAGGAAACTTACATCTCGTTCCCATAATACATTACCTTTCAAACAGAGCTGCTTTCAAAGACACTACTCTCTTTTAAGTGAATGATATATTAAGACGACATGTGTCTCCGTCCGTAAAATAATTAATGTTAGAAACTCGTTCTTATAATTAAAAGCAGTTACGATAGCGATTTGTAGAGGTAACCTAATATTTGTAATATGAAGGACAGGCATTGTTTCCACATTCAAAGCTATGTTCTGTGTTTAGACGACGTGCAACATACGCTGAACAACGGTCGAAGGCCACTCTGCCTTCATGTGTCTATCATTTTCATCTACATATAAACTCCAAAAGCTACCCTACAGTGCCTGGCGGGCGGTACTCCTAGCACCATCATTATTTTCAATCAGATCCGTTGATAAAATATTTGTTGATGAAATTTTACTTTCGAGTTCATACAGTGATTGTTCTATTGCTTCCTTACGTTCATTGGTTAATTTAGCTTTTATTTTGTCAAACAGACTTTGGCATCAGTTAAAGTGCGTAATGAAACTTTGCCATTTAACCATGGTAGATCTTTACCGCCCCTCACAATTTTGCGATGCACATATGTGGTTTGGCTTATGATGAGCATTGCTTTTGAATTTCATAGACTATTGCTCAATACGTTCATCCTCAGAGCCGAATTTTTAGTATTGACGAGCTCAGACAACGTGACTCTTGCTAACCAAAAGCATTTTCCTACTTTTGTTAAAAATTCCTTGTAACACCTGTAGTCACTTATGCTATAACAACCTTATAATCTCTGGTTCCTCTCTCTGGATCAACTGATTTAATAAGCGTGGGACTGCCAGCTATTAGAACGTGTAAGGCGTTCACCTCGAGGGCTCGTTCTCAGAGTAATTGTTGGATGTAATTTTAGGACATGACATTCGGAATAACACCACTCGAATCCTGAATCTGGCAAGTTTAAATAGCAAAACTCTTCCCGCTCCATAGCAAGAAAATTGGTGTCACAGACTGCTAATAATTTAGCTGTCCTAGTTGTATACTGTTCTCGATTATCCATTTGTTTATTTTAGGATAATTTTTTCCATATTTGTTGGTATGTTTCCACAAGTATGAGCTGTTTATTAACATATCTTCTGTTGTTTAAAACTGAATTATGTAAAAATTGTTGTTAATTTATTCATCTGTTATGTCCAGTAAGTAATAAATACCACCTCCATTTCTTAGAAGGTTGATGACCGAGATTCTGTAAGTGAATGGTGTGGCAGGTTTATGAGATACTGTAAGGAGGAACTGTTGTGAAGTGGCATTTGGACTATGATTTACGAAGAAGTACACTGCATGACGCGTTCAGAGCATCACTTTTTCTAAACGCCGTAATTATTTCCCATTGTGACGTATAAGTATGAAATTTGTCTCAAAGGTGATTAAAACCTTCCTCTATAACGAGACCAAAGCTTGTTGCCCTTTGACATCACTCTCGGAGTTGCTGGCTCTTCAAACAGATGTTCAACCATGCGGAAAACGGGCCGGAGCACAGAAGCTCATGTGAGGTGCAATGTAGGTTAATGATGTCACACTTGCACCAAATTTCGCCATAACTCTACCAACACCAGCGCGGACTTGTCCCACCATGTGAGGTCGTCACATCCTCTCTTATACATATTTCACGATTTGTTTTGATGCCTCTGTGACGGCAGTCACAACCGCGATTCCCATTGTTCAAATGACGCAGTTATTTCATGTGTGGTCGAGGAAACATTTCAGACACAAGTCGGAATTGACCCGAAAATTCCGCATGGGATGGCAAAAAGGGAGTCAACAAACAACCCACTCCCTTGACACTTTGATTCACATACTTTTTTTGCAGTCGAAATCAACAATTCACAGTGCTCTGAGTTACAACATGACGTTCTTGACAATCTTCGACACTACTGACAGTCCACGGACGATTCAACCGTCTCAGAGACACCGTGGTCCAGCAACTGGTGTACAGTGTGGAATCATAAGGAACCATTCTAAACCTTTCGATGAAATTTGGATGCGATCCGAAGCATCAAGTGGTGGTTAAGCTTTATCAGACCTCCTGTTTTGTGTCCTCCTGTGGTGTGATCAAAGACAGATGCCACATTAACACACACGTCAATAAGGCAGCATCGTGTTGCTCTCAGATGCCCAGTTTGTCAAAACCTCCAGTGCCACCTACACACGTTTTCGAGCACTTTCAAAAGGTACCTGTACAGAGATAACATTTGAGAGTGTCCCAGGCTTCTGCAGGTAGACAGACACTTGACTCTTCTCCATAGTAGCAGGCAGCCATAAAGTTTTCTCTATGCAGGTACGGTTTTAAAGTGTTCCACAAACGTTGCCAGGTGGCACTGACAAAGGGTCGCGAGCACATTCACTGTGGTTGCTTCCCTCACGATTTCCTTTCAGAAGAGTTGAAGCGTTCGTTGGGTGCTGCCAGTATCACAGATGGTCTACAACGTCGTCCTGTTGTTCACGGTACTGCGAAATGTGGTTTTCGACCGCCAAATTTGTAGGAATCAATGCCTGAAGAGAAAGGGTCTTTTCATTGATCCACTTTATGATAGCCTCTGAGGCGTTTTGGTGCCGATTATGAGTGTCGGTGCATCTGAAACTTTTTCCTCAGTCACACGTAAGAAAACCAAGTTATTACGACGCTGGGCTTTATGGTTCTAACCTCGGTCGTGGAGGCATGAGAAGAAGGTGTAAAATGTGGGTAAGACGGGCAGCGATGGCTGCCCCATTGTGTAACACGACCATGAAGGCGTTGGGCACAGTTTCAGTGATATCATTAACTCACTTCACACATCACATTGAAGTCTCAGTACTGGCATTCATTTTTATCCGCATGTGACGACACTTTGCTGCTCGAAGCGTCGCCAAGGCCGAACGCGAAGTCACAGTCCGTGCTTTTTCACCGAGGAAGATCGTAGCCATGTTTTCAGGCAAATTTCAAACATATGTCGCAATGCAAAATACCTACGGTGATTCGAAAAAGCAATCCCTTAACTGTCTCAAGCAGTGCACTTTGACCGTATTGTCTACAGGACGCTTAGTTGGTCTTGCAATATTTTAGGATTCTTATATAAAATTTTACTCTTAATTTTCTTCATACACCGTTGAACTAAGTGTCCAGCGTTAAGTTCCCAGAGAGGTTTCCTGCATAATGTAATTGTGCCATTAGCACACGCTACCATTTCGGGCACTTCGTTGACAAAATTAGCTACACACTTCCCTACGGCTAGACAATAGGAGGTATGAGGATGAAGTCACGCGGTGGTTGCTAGCGGCGCCTTGCAGAGCTACTACGGTCGATCTCTCCTACTACAACTTCGCGACAGAGCATATGGCTTAGGCCATCCACCTGTGGCCGAGTTCTTCTCAATTGCCCACCAGCTAATTCAGATACGAAAAGTCTTCTCTTAACTCGTACGCCGGCCGAAGTGGCCGTGCGGTTAAAGGCGCTGCAGTCTGGAACCGCAAGACCGCTACGGTCGCAGGTTCGAATCCTGCCTCGGGCATGGATGTTTGTGATGTCCTTAGGTTAGTTAGGTTTAACTAGTTCTAAGTTCTAGGGGACTAATGACCTCAGCAGTTGAGTCCCATACTGCTCAGAGCCATTTGAACCATTTTTGAACTCGTACGTCTTCACCTATTCTAGCAGGATTACTCTCAATTTGGCCCGGGCGAGCCTTCGGTGCTCCACGTATATCTAATACTCCTAAGTTGTGTATTCAACTTATTTTTCATCTTCATTCAGATACTAATCCCATCCTGACCAAGCTCCCTTCTTCCCCTGTACAGGAGGTAAGTACAGTGACAGACGTATCGTTGTATAATGGGAATGCATTACACTTGCTTCGTCTACTTTATACTGAACTATTGTTTTAAAATATATACAATGGAAGCCTATGTAAAGAAGGAAGCGTGAAGAGTTGAAGGGTAGTCAGAGGCATTTGCCGCTGAAAATCCACTAGCAAGAAGAGAAGAGCCAAAGGAAATCTGGAAACGTTTAGTGGTGGAATGCCGATGTAGAATGTACAGAAGGAAGAGTGAAAAGTTCTACAGTTTACATAGGCAACTGCGGTTGAAAATCTGCGAGTAAGAAAAGAAGCGTCAAAGGGAATTTAGAAACGCTTAATGGTGGATGTCGTCTGCGTTAAATAAGAGATGTTTAATAGCTCATTGACATTGCATTAAACGGTTGGACGAGGTGTAAAGAAATCGTTACCAACATGATTTAAAACCAAGAGAAAAGAAGTGTAGAGACTGGCATATGAATGAGGTGTGAAATGTGACACACCAAAATCACAACAGTAATTGTAGTTGCTACGTATTTTATTATAATGAAAAGCATTATAAAATCACAATCACAATAATACAGGAGACTGCCTTACAAGGCCTGATCACTTGGACAAATAACAAATAAATTTATTTAACCGGAACAAGACCCATAAAACTTGAGAGGTGAATATGACCAGTTAAATATACATAGGTAAAGCTATACTTAAATAGTAGCCGGCCGCGGTGGTCTAGCGGTTCTGGCGCTGCAGTCCGGAACCGCGGGACTGCTACGGTCGCAGGTTCGAATCCTGCCTCGGGCATGGGTGTGTGTGATGTCCTTAGGTTAGTTAGGTTTAAGTAGTTCTAAGTTCTAGGGGACTTATGTCCTAAGATGTTGAGTCCCATAGTGCTCAGAGCCATTTGAACCATTTTTTGAACTTAAATAGTGCAAATGCCCATACAATTCCCATCAGAACTCATTACTTCCAATCAGCTGAGTAACAGATTAAGGGTAAGAACACAGATATTTCAAGTTTTGGCTATCCAACTTTCCTAAACAAAACTATATACAAATGACTAAAACTGTTAAGGAGGTGTTTCAAGTTTACTTACTCAGTTGATTAATCAGCAATATTCTTAGAATGATTACAACTAGAACATGCCCATATGACAATACCCCTAAAATGAGGTTGCTTCAATATTGCGTATGAATTTGCGATAGAAGCGAGCAGACCAAGGATTCAAATCAATACGAGAGATCCACAAGACAGGAAATGACATAAAAATGTACTCAACTTTGCACTGCAACTGAACTTCAGATGCTATAATTCTCCACCGGAAAGATGGAATCGTGCAACCGTGACAACATAACCCAAGATATAAGGAGAGGACAGGGCCTTAAATATCTCCCTGCCCCGGTGATGCTCTGCTCCCAGTATGCTCGCGTCGACCACTTCCAATTATCTGTAATACAACACACATCAACGGCAGACAATACTATGAGACATTAACTACACAATCTTATCTAGAGAACAGGTGATCAATACATCTGAACAGAAACAAATTAGCCCCCGTGAGACCAGTGCCAGCCCTTAAACTTTGATTAATAAGTTTGCTCAAAATCATGCCCTAAAGTTAAGATGACAAGAATTACCTCTGCGCACATTTACACGTTAAACTACCGAATGAACTACAAGGTAGAATAGAGGACGTTCCTCGGCGTGTCTTGAAACGCCAGAGGGTGCCTGTAGCCACATTTCCTAAACTGCCGTCAAGATAGACACGACACCGAGGTAAGTGATCAACAACTAAAGCAATTCCAAAGGATTTTTAGTGCACTGGCATATGTAATGAAGCCGCACAAAACCCACCGAAGCAACTCGGCGACTCCAATTCAATCGGCCGGCGTAGCTTATAATAGACTCGAAGGAGCTTGTCCTTCCGTCTTCCAGGACAATCAAATCACCATTGGTGGTGGATCTGCCCTCACGATTCAACACGCCGTAGCCGCTGGCCCTGCTCCTTCGTTGTCCGACTTGCCCTCTTGGCGTCCTACCTACGTACCTAGTCCCACATGACTCTCGCTCGCCGGCGATGCCGACAGACTCCCAGCACAACTGACGCGCTCCGTTAAATCCGCGCCGCCAAGACAAGCAAGCATCGAAGTCTACTCAAAGATCAAAATGACGCTCGATGGAAACTGGCGCCAGAAACGCACGAGCTCAAGGTGTGTCGTCGGAATGGCACGGGGAGGGACATTAAAAGTCTTCCTTTTCGAAGGGATAAAATCCTGGCTTGTTATGACGTCTACGATCATAAATGTGACCGTGTCCGTCAATTTCACAGCCCGGTAAACCTATCGATAAATAGCATAGCTTTCTACATTTTATCATTAGGCATTCATGGGGTTCAGAAGAAACGTCATTTTATAAACATCAAGACTCTACGGTTAAGCTTCGTATTAAGTTTCCCGTACGTAAGCACTTGTATTAAATAAATTGGAAGGAGAAATGGGAACACGAACCATCAGTGCAAGGCTTTTGGAAAATGGGGAGCTACGGTAACGAAAATGCCGGAAGCAGTCAACTACACGGTGTATATCCCGATGTAGAAGCCTTATTGTAGCTACTTCGCAATCCATTCTTACTCTAGAAGCAATTGATAGTGTCATAGATGTGCAACAGGCCTGTGGGGTATTTCCACAGTCAACACCAAAATCGGGCTACTATCCCTTCAATCAGCAACCGAAAGGAATTTCCTGTAGAAACAGGTAATCATTTTGTTAAGTGTGTAAAAGCGACTGAAAGTATAAGACCTAAATGTTGCTACTCAAGACAGATGGTCGGTGCTGGTGATATATGCACTTTCTGAAATACTTAAAGAAAATGGAAATTACAAAAATCCTTCACAAATGTTAGTATTCAATAGATTCAACACAATGTGCTCTACGTTTTAAGCCATATGCTTTGATCATACTGACGTATCGGGTGGCACTAGATAGGCTGGAGGCCGAATTTGATTTATCCCCAACAAAATCCACAAGTGGGAAACTAATAGAAATTATCACCACGTGTGGGTACTTGTCCGGGAATGGTAATTTGCTGGGTTAACAATTCTGCATGTACAGAAACAGTCGTTTGTTACAAATGAAAACAACCGAAAACTTTGCAGTTGCTAAAACACACAATTTGTCAGTTGAAGCACTGATGAATAGTAAATAAATGTTAAGCCCAAAGCTCACTGCATTAGGAAATACAATTCTTCAAATGCATGGGAACAAGGTGATAATTTAAAACAAAAAAGCAAAGGTCGCCGCACGTCGGCAAGTGCAAAATAAAATCTCCTTCCTTTCCTTTTATAACCGGAACAATTTAAATTGCTTACCGGGAGCAGCAAGACATTAATTTCCATACAGAATTGCTCGTTAAAATACAGTCACAGGTCTAGAACTCCGATTGATCAAAGAAATAGCTACACTTAGCAAATGCACAAACAGCTTAAGGCCCAGTGGTAAATATCTACAACGGCGAACCCTTTGAAGTAATTAAATTCTACACATATATTTCATTAAGGAACAAGACACCTCTCTCAAAAAACCAGATAATGGCAACACTGACCAATCTTAAGTGAACAAAACGCTCGCTACTTAAAAACCTTTAATAATATTTAAGACAGATACAGGATAACGGAATCAACGACTAGCAGCCATGAAAAAGTGTTTTATAATGAGGGAAGCAGTTTTGGGATTTACAAAAAATTCGGTTAACCCTCTATTGCCCAAATTATTATTTCCTGTAGAAAAAAATATTTATATGCACAGAATGTTAGAGAATAATGTATTTAACACATATCAGGTGAATTTTTGTTTTTGAAAAAAATTATTTTTTAAAAATAGTTCTGTGACTCTGAGGTCATAGTGGGCAGTTACATTGTTTGTGTATAAAGCAGCCATATTGTAACACTCAAGTCACACTGGTCAAGAAAGAAATAACGATCCTAATGCGAAATATAACGATAAAATTTGACGTGACTTCAGAGTCACGGTGGGCAGTAGAGGGTTAAGAATACATGAAGTCTATTAGTATTTATTTTAACGCATGTTAACCTTATGTGTAAACATCCCACCACAGGCTGGAAGGCTATCAGGCTTACATACACAGTTAAGCGGGATTTACAAGGAATCGCTGTAGTAAACAATACGTGAAATTAGTTACAAATATAGAGGTCCCAGGATAAAATATACAACTGACGAACAAAATCTCCACGTAAGGCAAATACGAGGGTTGGAACGTAAATAATGGCAACTATTTATTCACAACCGATACAAAAGAGTTACATGTTTGCACCGGTTACTGTCCTTCAAATTAGTCACTAGCGCTGTGGAAAACCCGTTGCCAGTGACATAGAAGGCGTAGTATGGTTCTGTTCATGGTGCGAATGGAGCGGTCTAAAGTTATGGTGATCCTCGTGTACGACTGTGATGATGTTATCCTAAAGCAATACGTTCCTCCACGGCAGACCGTCAATGCTCAGTATTACTGTTCATTTTTGGAGCTTTGCGAAAGAAGCGATGTCACTTTCTGAGCCGCGCGGGATTAGCCGAGCGGTCTCAGGCGCTGCAGTCATGGCTTGTGCGGCTCGTCCCGGTAGAGGTTCGAGTCTTCCCTCGAGCATGGGTGTGTGTGTTTGTTCTTAGGATAATTTAGGTTAAGTAGTGTGTAAGCTTAGGGACTGATGATCTTAGCAGTTAAGTCCAATAAGATTTCACACACACACACACACACACACTTTCTGCGCAACCCACCCATCATTTTGCACGAGAATGCACGAGCGCATACAGCGCAAGCTGTGGCCTGGAAAGTACTGTACCATCCACCATACTCCAAGGACTTAAGTCCGGTGACTTTGATTTGATTCCGAAGATGGAGGAACCACTTTGTGGCATTCACGTCAGAACTGTTCCAGATATTCGACAGGCAGTGTGAAGAGTTGCCACTATTTAAGTTCCAACCCTCGTATTTAATCTCAGGGGGTTACAGGCAAGCAAACAACGGCATTAACCGACAAAATATACAGAAACAATTAGCTAGGAGTGGTGGGAAAATTCGGCAAACAAACAAATCGTAATATAATTATCATGCTGTGGGCTAATTTGGCAAAGAGCTAGTAACACACAGGCAAGCAAACAACGGCATTAACCGACAAAATATACAGAAACAATTAGCTAGGAGTGGTGGGAAAATTCGGCAAACAAACAAATCGTAATATAATTATCATGCTGTGGGCTAATTTGGCAAAGAGGTAGTAACACTTACTGTGGATTTAAAAGAATCAGCTACCCATCTGTCTTACCCAAATAGATACGATTTCCACAGATGTACTAGGAATTTACGTTATCAGAAAGGCTATGACGAAAGCCAGAAAACCAACTAAAACGTACAGCGATGCCCCTTTCCGGGCATACACTTGAGTTCAATAAACAATGTATTAAAGAATAACTAAACTGCACAGTGACACGCACACGAAAGCGGAATTAAACTGTATTCAAATAAAATACAAAACACCAACAAGTAAATCAAAAGTGGTAAGCACTGAATAAGTTATATGACAGACGAAAAGGTTGCAAAAAATTTTAATATTAAAGACGGGCTTTCGTACACAATCAACCAAGCCACCCTGCCCGGTGACGTGGTAAGTAGGTATCAAAATTCGAATTACAATCTCAGTTCGCCACAAATCGCGAATACGTGTCCAAAAAACCTGCTGAACACAGCCTGGTAGAAAAATACAAAAGAGAGCTTTTGTTCAGATCAGAATATCGGACAAAAGTCCACAAATAGCAACTAGATCCTGAAGTAACCAGGAAGCAGTGGGTCCGATACAGAACACCGCTCACCATAAGAGCCACAATCATCGTCATTTTTTATGGCACACATATGCAGTACATTTATAACATGTAATAAACATCATTGCACAAAACAAAAATAAATTGGGGAAATATTAATACCTAGATTTCTCATCTATTCCACTGCTGCAGTATTGACATTCATAAAATCCTACGAGTCGTAGCGTCGTAGGACGCACTCCTATATGTCAACTCGGAAACCGATGACATCCAGAGAGGATTCTATTTAACCTCACCCACAGTTACCTGTCAAGCTCGACACCGACAGCATCAGTCATATTTGTCGTACTTTTCCGTTCCTGTTGATGATGAAGAACACAAACATAAGTTTGGAGGGAGTGGTCCTATGAATCACATGCACAGCCGTTTTCAATGCATAATTAAGCCACCTACAGGATTCATCCTACTTCATCTGTGACTTCCTGTGGTGGGTGATCAAAGTGAGGTTGTCGGTAGTAGAACTTGACGGCCGGCAAAGCAAAACTGTTAAATTTACAGGACACAAAAGCTGGAACCTTGTCACTAACCAGAACTTTCGAAGTCCGAAACATACAGAAAGTAAGAGCAAAATGATTAGGTTAGTAGTAGTACGTGCCCTTCTCGGCAATAGCCAAAGAAACCTGGAGAAGCCGGCCGGGGTGCCCGAGCGGTTCTAGGCGCTACAGTCTGGAACCGCGCGATCGCTACGGTCGCAGGTTCGAATCCTGCCTCAGGCATGGGTGCGTGTGACGTCCTTAGGTTAAGTTAGGTTTAAGTAGTTCTAAGTTCTAGGGGGCTGAAGGCCTCAGAAGTTAAGTCCCATAGTGCTCAGAATCATTTTGAGCCAAACCTGGAGAAGGCGCGTACCACCAATAATATTTACCAGTAGCTTTGTTTATTATGGGGTTCGTGGCTTCGGCAATCGATGAACACGTGCCCATAGGGTTCTCCGCCCTCTCAGAACTAAGTTTCCTACCAAAGTGCTGGGGTTATGCTTTGCTCTCAAGCATTCCTCGCACTGGCCTACTAGCTAAATGAAGTGTTCTTTAATGCTCAGATTGGTCTTATACTCGTATACCCCGAAGTGCCCTCCACACGAGGGATGGAAGTACTTAAACACCAGAGGTATCAGCTGCTGGAGCAGGCACATCCTATCCTTCCATCGTAGGGGAAGCATATACCTTGGTACTTCTTAACCTTCTTTATTCTGTTCTCTTATTTTCCATTATCGAGGATCAGGGTACTGTATTTCAGTTAACCCCCCGAACAGCCCAAGAATGTTTCCAAAAACGGACCCCAAACAAGTAGTTTCTTCCTTGCCTTTCGCGACATACGCAGCCTCATATTCGTGTTAAACCATTCAGCTAAGGTCGTCAGCCGTGCAGTTATTCGTACCCCACACAGAATGAACGTTAACACGGAAGACAGACATTTGCACTATCCAGCCGGCTATTATTCCTATCTTTCGTGGCTTAGCTAGTGCTCATGTTAATACATGGTTCTTCCTCATCAAGGAATAGCTTAACTCAAGGTAAAACCTGAATCGCTCCAACCGAAATAATACTGCTAGCACTTCTAATTTGTATACGAAGTACTTGTTCTCTGCCTGGGGCCATAACCGATAAGCTTCTCTCCCCCTCCTCTTGGAGGATGGCTGTGACACCTGAACTGGAAGCGTCTATTTGCAACGAAAAATGTTCTTAGAAACTTGGCACAGCTAGAATGGGCACACTACCAAATGTCGAAGGATGCCTATTGAGCATCACCCCACGGAAAAATTTCACTCTTGCTCTGCAGTTGACATTTTCGATGCTGGACATCAACCTGTTACTAGAAACTAAAACCCGTGACCTGTCCTACGGACACATCCTTTTCAAAAATTTATTAACAGCTTCTGATTCAGAAGCATAAAGGCATCACCGAGGGGCGTACGTCTTTGATATACTGCCCCAAAATTTCATCATGTACCCGAACGCGATAAAAATATTTACTCGCTAGGTCATTACGACAACGACTACACGAATTTTCCCCTAACTATCTCTGTCAGAATGTGCTCAATGTTCCACCCGTTCCAGGAGCTTCCGAAACAGTTCTGCTAAAGTTTCCTCAAGTTAGGGGGGAAGATAATCTGAAAAAATTAATGAATCTGTATTGTGCAAGATGGACATTTGATCTTGCAAGTGCACAGTTAATAATAACACATCTACCTCTTGTTCTTTATGGTAAATAGATTAGTTCGTGATCGCCATGCTATAGACCAAAGAGGAAGTAGCGTAATTTGTTAAATAACTTCCATACTTTTGTCTAGTCCAGCCAGTGCACTCGGACATATGTTGCTAATTGGCAGGAACAGAACCATCATCCTAAAAGTGTTCTCTTGCCAACTGAGCAAGCTACTCTCGAGTTGCAAGCAGTTGATCTAATCATGAAATTCTTCAGTCGTTGCTTTATGTTTGGGGTGTGTATTGCACTCGATTATCTAAATGATTTAGCTGAATCTTGATTCTGAACATCTGTGTGCAGTATTTCAGTGTCAGCTTGCAGACCAGCAGAGAGGCTGCCACAGACTCAAAAAGCGACCCTTACCTTGCCCAAGGTGCAAGGTATGCTAGCTCAAGAGACACGCGAATATTGTCTCACCTCTGCCCTCTACTTTCTCGCCCAAGACAAGCATTTCATAATGTCGTAGGGGTTTCATAATATAGGATATCCCAAAACACCTCTTTGATGCATGATCGTAGTTTGAAACACAAAAACGAAAAATACAGAACACAGCAAAGTTACACTAGACTACACAAGTTCAGAATTCCGCCACTCAAATGTAGGCACCCCGTGCTCCCATACAGGCGGTAGATAGCTGCTTTGGGAGTGGTAAGATAATGGGTTAACAAAGTTATGAACATTAGTTAACTGTCAAAAACAATTTTATACCTTAATTCTAGTAAAATACGCAATTTAAAAGTGGAAGCACTGATGAATAATAAATAAGACAGTTACACCTCTGGCACACTATATCAGCAAATGTAATTCCTGAAATGCATGGGTGCAAGGTGGTAATTTAAAAGAAACAAAGAAATATCGCCGAATGTTGCAGTAAGAGTTATTAACTGCAATGCAGAGTTGCTCAATAAAAGTTAATTACAGTCGAGAACTTCAACTGATCCAAGAAAAAACTACACTTAGCATATGCACAAACGGCATCAGACCCAATGATAAACGCCTACCACGGCGAAGCAATTTGAGGTCATTAAACTTTATGTACATATTTCATCAAGGAACAAGATTCTTTCCCTTAAATACCAGCTTAGGCGACACTCACTAATCTTAACTGAACAAAATTTCACTGCTCATAAATCTTTCATAACATTTAAGACGCCAAAAGATAACAGAATCAATGACCAGCGGCCATGGAAACATGTTTTACAATCTGTGAACGAGCTTTCGGATTTATACGAAATTTGGTTAAGAATACAAGATGCCCACTTGTAATTGTTTTAAGGAAAGTTAAGCTTACATGCCTCCGCAGACAGGCAGACTACAAGCTTACGAACACAGCTACTTAAGCGTGATTTAGAAGGAAAAGCTGTAGTAAATCGTAACCGAAAAAAGTTATAAATATAAAGGCTCCTAATCGGCAATATATACAGATAAATACACAGTTCCGAAGTAGGGCAACTATTTAATCTCAAGATGTTATAGGGAGACAAACAACGGCAGTAGCCGATCAAACATACAGGAAGAATTAGCCAAGGCTGGAGAGCAAAAACAAGAAACTACCAAATTACAATATAATAATCATACAGGTGGCTAATTAGGCAAACAGAAACAACAAGTAATTCGGATTGATTAGAATCAGCTGAAGTAAATCATAAAGTAACCTAGTTATAAATTTACTTATTGGGAGATATCATATGAGGATCGGTATAGGACACCAAATTTAAGGCAAACAGTTAATGTCAGGCGGTTACAGAGAAGCAAACGATGGCATTGGTCGATCAGATATACAGAAAAAATTGGCTAGGACCGGCGGGCACAAATGGCTGACAAAACATTTTCAGTATAATTATTACCTAGGTGGGTAGTTCGGCAAACAGCGGATAACAAATAACGCTGATTTACTAGAATTAGCGAGTTATTTGCCTTAGTAAAATAGGTACCTTTTCCACGGATGTACGAGGAATTGATTTTATCAAAAATAATCGACTAAAAGCCACAATCCCAACGAAAGCATACAGTGAGGGCCCTATCCGCGTTAGCCCTAGAATTCAACAAACAATGTATTTTATTATAGTTAAACTGTCCTTTAACACAAGCATACATACGTATAGTTAAACACTATTCTAATGAAATACGAAACACTAATAAGGAAACCGAGGGCTGCAAGCACTGAATAAATTATGCTCCAGGTAAGTAGCTGACAAAACAATTTTAATAGAAATGCGGGATTTCTTACACAATCAACCAAGCCACGTAGTAATTACGGATCAAAATCCATCTTACAGTTTACGCTCGCTGCAAGTCGCGAATAAGTGTTCAGTAGTTCTGCTAAACACAGCCTGGTAGAAAAATAGAAATGAGCGTATGCCCTCACATCAAAATATTGGAAGAATGTCCATAAATACCAGTCAGCTCATAGAGGTAATCAGGATGCAGTTGGTAATGCGTAAGTGAAGAACGGATTTACTGTCCGTTACACGAAAGGACACACGATAAAGTTCACAATATAGGCGCGCTACGGTTCCGCAAGCAGGCACGCCTTCTTCAACGGTATAGTGGCTGACAATCTCCAACAATCTTATGCCCAACAGAGGGCTCGCATGTCCTAGGTCAAACTGGGTCTCCAGCTTTCCACTCTGCTACCAGCAAGCCTCCTCTGTTTTTTTCTTTTTCTTTTTTTGTTTGTTTGTTTTGGTTTTAGGGCGCAAAACTGCTATGGTCATTAGCGACCGGTCCGTGACTTAGGAAACAGTAAAAACCGAGAATGGAAACCAGCAGCAATGGGAAAGAAACTCAAAAATATTGGAGAAACTAAAAGCAGAAGGAAGGCTTAAAAAACCACTACAGAAAGGGGTTAGTTGTCCCCAAAAAATGCTTCAAATGACTGACGTCATTTCACTGGCACTAATAAACTCGAGAACGCGATCGGCCGAGCGCGTGTCATCTGCTAAAATGGACGATATATCAGGTGACAGCTGTAGACGGGCGCGTAACGGAGTAAAATAGGGGCACTCAATTAAAAGGTGTCTTACTCTCCACAGCTGAGAGCAGTGGGGACAGAGTGGGGGAGGATCGCCGCTTAAAAGATGTCGATGGCTAAAAAGACAGTGCCCTATCCGAAGTCTAGATAAAATTACCTCCTCCCGACGACGCGTTCGGGAGGAAGGGGTCCAAGCACAGGGAAGAGCTTTCACGTCCCGCAATTTATTATGGGGAAGTGTCGACCAATGTGCGTACCATAAAAGAACAACACGACGACATAAAACGCTCCGTAGATCGGCGAAGGGAATCGATCGAATAGCTGGCCGAAGAAGAGAGACTGCAGCCTTGGCCGCTATATCGGCCGCCTCTTTTCCACAGATACCAACGTGTCCTGGGAGCCAGAGGAACGCCACCGAGACGCCCCCCAGGTGGAGCAAGCGCAGACAGTCCTGAATCCGGTGAACCAGAGGGTGGACAGGGTAGAGAGCTTGGAGACTGAGTAGAGAGCTGAGAGAATCTGAACAGATAACATACTGTATCCGCTGATGGCGGCGGATGTATTGGACAGCCTGGAGAACAGCGTAAAGCTCCGTAGTATACACCGAACACTGGTCGGGAAGCCGAAATCGATTTGGGGTGTCGCCAACAATATAGGTACTCCCTACACCTTAACGATGTTTTCGAGCCATCAGTGTAAATAAATGTGGCTTCCTTCATTTGTGCACATAGAGCAGCAAATCCCAACGATAAACAAGTGAAGGGGTACCATCCTTGGCAAATTGACAAACGTCACGGAACAGGCAGATCCGGGGACGGAGCCAAGGCGGTGCTGTCCCCAAGTTGTCAAGAAGGTTTTAGGAAAGCGGAAGGAAAGAGAATGGAGCAGTTGACGGAAGCGGACTCCCGGTGGTTCAAAAATGGTTCAAATGGCTCTGAGCACTATGGGACTCAACTGCTGAGGTCATTAGTCCCCTAGAACTTAGAACTAGTTAAACCTAACTAACCTAAGGACATCACAAACATCCATGCCAGAGGCAGGATTCGAACCTGCGACCGTAGCGGTCTTGCGGTTCCAGACTGCAGCGCCTTTAACCGCACGGCCACTTCGGCCGGCTCTCCCGGTGGTAGTAGAGAGGAAGGGCGGCCTGCATACCCTACATCCAAGGAGGCGTCGAAAAAAATGTCATGGGCTGTATTAGCAGGCATGGAAGAAAGATGGCTAGCATAACGACTCAGAAGGACTGCTCGCCGATTGGACAGCGGAGGTTCTGCAGTCTCAGCATAAAGGCTTTCCACAGAGCTGGTGTAAAAAGCGCCAGACACAAAAAGTAATCCACGGTGGTGGATAGAGTCGAGACGCCGAAGAATAGACGGCCGAGCAGAGGAGTAGACTATGATTCCATAGTCCAATTTCCAGCGCACTAAGGCGCGATAGAGGCGGAGAAGGATCACTAGGTCCGCTCCCCAGGAGGTACCATTCAGGACACGGAGGGTGTTGAGGGATCGCACACAGCGAGCCGAAAGATAGGAAACGTGGGAGGACCAGCACAGTTTTCTATCAAACATAAGACCCAAGAATTTAGCCACGTCCGAAAACGGAAGGTTGACAGGTCCTAGATGTAAGGAGGGTGGAAGAAACGCCTTACATCGCCAAAAATTAACACAACCGGTCTTACTGGGAGAAAAACGGAAGCCGGTTTCGATGCTCCAAGAGTGGAGGCGATCGAGACATCCTTGAAGACGTCACTCAAGAAGGCTGGTCCGTTGAGAGCTGTAGTAGATCGCAAAATCGTCCACAGAGAGGGAGCCCGAGACATCAGGAAGGAGACAATCCATAATTGGATTTATGGCAATGGCAAACAGTACAACACTTAGCACGGAGCCCTGGGGTACCCCGTTTTCTTGGGAGAAAGTACGGGAGAGAGTAGTGTTCACCCGCACTCTAAATGTGCGCTCTGCCATAAATTCGCGAAGAAAAAGGGGTAACCGACCACGAAAGCCCCAAGAGAACAGTGTGCGGAGGATGCCTGTCCTCCAACAGGTATCGTATGCTCTCTCCAGATCAAAAAATATTGCTACTGTTTGGCGTTTCCGGAGAAAATTGTTCATGATATAAGTGGAGAGAGCAACAAGATGGTCAACTGCAGAACGATGCTTTCGGAAACCGCATTGGGCAGGTGTTAAGAGACTGCGGGACTCTAGCCACCAAGCTAAACGGCAATTCACCATACACTCCAAAACCTTACATACACTACTCGTGAGAGAAATGGGCGATAGCTAGAGGGGAGATGTTTGTCCTTTCCAGGTTTCGGAACAGGAACGACGATAGCTTCCGGCCATCGTCTGGGAAAAGTGCTGTCGGTCCAAATTCGATTATAAAGGCGAAGGAGGTAACGCAGACTATTGGTTCATAAGTGCAGCAACATTTGGATGTGGATACCATCCGGTCCTGGGGCGGAGAAGCCAGAAGATGAGAGTTCCCGCATGTAGAAAACAGTATTATAGCTTTCGCAATTTTGAGAGAAGAAAGCAAGAGGTTGCACTTGGTTCAAATGGCTCTGAGCACTATGGGACTCAACTGCTGAGGTTATTAGTCCCCTGGAACTTAGAACTAGTTAAACCTAACTAACCTAAGGACAGCACAAACATCCATGCCCGAGGCAGGATTCGAACCTGCGACCGTAGCGGTCCTGCGGTTCCAGACTGCAGCGCCTTTAACCGCACGGCCACTTCGGCCGGCCGAGGTTGCACTTCCGCTGCACGTTTCTTCGGGAGAAACGCTGGCGGGTAATTTGAAGAGCTTGAAATCTCAGCAAAGTGTTGACCCTATGAGTTAGAAATTGCGACGGGGTCCACTAACGTATCATGCGCGACAGTGAGCCCAGAGACCGGGGAGAAACTAGGCGCGCCAAATAACCGTCGAATCCGACTCCAAACTTCCGAGGAGGGAGTGAAGTTGTTAAATGAGCTAGTAAAGAATTTCCAGCTTGCCTTCTTGCTATCGCGGATGACGCGACGGCATCGCGCACGGAACTGCTTATAGCGGATACAGTTGACCAAAGTAGGATGGTGGCGAAAAACGCGAAGAGCACGTCGACGCTCACGTATTGCGTCACGGCATGCCTCGTTCCACCAAGGAACTGGGGGGCGCAGGGGCAATGCGGAGGTGCGTGGTATTGAACGTTCCGCAGCTGTAAGAATAACTTCTGTAATATGTGTGACCTCATCGTCGACGGTAGAAAAGTGACGGTCATTGAATGTCGCTAGAGACGAAAAAAGTGTCCAATCGGCTTGGGTAAACTTCCAGCGTCGCGGGCGCATATATGGCAGTTGAGGCTGCAGTCTAAGCACACATGGAAAGTGGTCACTCGAGTGTGCATCATCAAGGGCGAACCATTCGAAGCGCCGAGCTAGCGGGACAGTACCGACCGAAAGGTCCAAATGAGAGAAATTTGCCGTGAAGGCAGACGAAAGTGTAGGGACCCGAGTGTTGAGGCAAACTAGATCCGCTTGGTGGAAGACGTCTAGCAATAGTGAGCCACGTGGACAAGGATGTGGAGATCCCCAAAGCGGGTGGTGGGCATTGAAGTCCCCAACCAGCAAATAGGGGGGTGGAAGCTGACCAAGAAGATGAAGGAGATCAGCTCGTGCCATTGGTGTGTACGATGGAATGTATACAGTACAAAGAGAAAAGTTATATCCAGAAAGGGAAATATGGACAGCGACAGCTTGGAAGGAAGTGTTCAAGGGGATTGGGTGATAATGGAGAATATCATGGAGAAGAATCATGAGTCCTCCACGTGCTGGAGTGCCTTCAACAGAGGGGCGATCAAATCGGACAGCCTGAAAATAGGGGAGAACAAAGCGGTCATGGGGATGCAGCTTTGTTTCCTCAAGACAGAAGATGACCGGCGAGTAGGATCGTAAGAGGATCGACAATTCATCCCGATTGGCTCGAATGCCGCGGATATTCCAGTGGATAATGGACATAGGGTGAACAGAAAATGGAGGAATGTGACCAAGGCTGCCGTCAGCGACTGCTCAGAGCTTGCGACAGACAGCATGGAATGGCGGTCAGCCGAAGGCAGAAGATCCTGATCCATAGGTTGTTCAGGAGCAGCTCCTGCCACCAGCGATCGGCCGGTTGATCGGCCACCAGCAGTGCGCCACGGCGACACAGAAGACGACCGAGGGCGATTACCGCCAGGTGGTGCTGTAGATGAGACACGCCTTGGCGGAGAAGGAGATGAACTGGGTTTCTTACTAGCCTTCTTTGAAACATGATGTTTAGATGAAGGAGGAACCGATGGGTTGAAGTTGGGGTACTTAAAAAATTTTCACGAGCATTGTCTTTTTTCGAAGTCTTGGCGTCTGACTTTTGGGCTCGAGATTTAGCAGAACCCGATGAAGGGTGAGCCATAGAGTGGGCAGGCGAAAGTGGGGAGGCTGAACGGGCGATCTTTGCGCTGGCCGATCTGACGACCGTGGCACTAAAGGTAAGGTCACAAGTCTGCGTGGCCGCACCCTTTGTTGGCCGAGGAGAGGAAAGGACAGTGCTGCATTTTCCTGTCTGAGGCACGGTGGGCTGTCGACTGGCGAATAATTTTCGAGCAGCAAAGGTCGACACCGTTTCCTTCACTCTGATTTCATGAATGAGCTTTTCGTCTTTAAAAATTGGGCAATCTCGAGAGGAAACAGCGTGGTCACCCATACAGTTGATGCAACGAGGGGATGGAGGTGGTAAAGCACCCTCATGGGCATCCTTGCCACACGTAACACATTTGGCCGGATTGGAACAGGACTGGCTGGTGTGATTGAACCGCTGACACCGATAGCAACGCGTAGGGCTTGGGATGTAAGGGCGAACGGAAATTATCTCATAGCCTGCTTTGATTTTCGATGGGAGTTGAACTCTGTCAAATGTCAAGAAGACGGTACGCGTTGGAATGATGTTCGTGTCAACCCTTTTCATGACTCTATGAACTGCCATTACGCCCTGGTCAGACAGGCAGTGTTGAATTTCCTCGTCGGACAATCCGTCGAGGGAGCGAGTATAAACGACCCCACGTGATGAATTTAAAGTACGGTGCGGTTCCACCTGTACAGGGAAGGTGTGTAGCAGTGAAGTACGCAGCAATTTTTGTGCCTGGAGGGCACTGACTGTTTCTAACAACATGGTCCCATTTCGTAATCTGGAACAAGACTTTACAGGACCTGCGATTGCGTCGACACCTTTCTGAATAATGAAAGGGTTGACCGTGGAGAAGTCGTGACCTTCGTCTGACCGAGAAACAACAAGGAACTGTGGCAACGGTGGAAGGACTGTCTGTGGCTGAGACTCATGAGGGCACTCCCACCTCAGGTGATTGTTCACACCTCAGGTCACACCTCCTGACAAACGGACGGAGGGACCAATCGGCACTTTCGGAAGGTATCAGCTCGGATAATCACCCCTCCCTGGGCCTGGCCATTACCTGGGGGTACGTACGTGTCCTACCTGTCTACCCGGGGCGGGGAATTACGCGTTACCCCGTCACCGGCTTGGCATGGAAATGCGTGGGTCGGCCTTCAGACGCACACAGTGAGGAAAATAGAGAAAGGGAAAGGAAAGAAGAGAGGTCTCAAATGCCGTAGCAGAGAAAAGGGCAAAGAGAAGAGGTAAGGAAAAGAGAAGGACAGAGGAAGGACGAAGAGTTGCAAGTGGAGAAAGCAAAGAATTTGTTACAGTTTCGAGCGTCCGTCTCCAGACGTAAGCGCAAACCATACTCCCAGAGGGGGAGAAAGGGAAGGAAAGAGCCAGAGGTGAGAGGGGGGGGCGAAGATGGGGGATGGGAAAGGATGTTGAAAGGGAAGGTATGCAGCCCAGAAAGGAAGGAAGGCCACATTAGCTCGGGGTCCCGTGCTCGCTACGCACGTATCCACAAAAGAGTTGTGGACCCCCTGGGGGGTCAACTCTGGTTGCCACGTACGCATCTATTTCCTCACTTGCTACCGCTCACGCACTCCTTTGCCGGCCGAGTAATCCAGTTACCCAGCAATAGGGCAGAGACATACACAGTGCAGCTAGTATCGTTAACTCAGTGTCAAGGATGTCGTGCATGCACGGCACAGTTATAATGTTACATTTTAACAACTGCACTTGACTTTAGCTTCCAACACGTGAACACGTGGTGAATATAACGGTCAAGTGGTACTATAGTGAATACAAGGCAGCTTGTTAAGATATCAGGACATTACAGCTCACAATAAAAGATGCGGGTTATTGAGGAAATGGGATTGCATGATCAACTAAAGCACTGTCTATACCTCGACTTTTTAAGGCAAAACGAACACATCTTGTTGAGTCGCTATCTTAATGAATGGTTTCATCCCAAGTTCACACAACTAGGCAAAAGGAAGCAAAAATGTAAGTAAAATGACAGATAAAAATGAGATCACGGAACGTCTACCTAACATTGCAGCTAAAAAGAAAAGATTAATCATCCTCTAAAATCAACGCAAGTATCGTCAATACCTTTACCGGTCTACCAGTGAATTGCTAAAACTAGAAACCAATACGATAGTCGCTTCGCCAGCGGACGAATAGCACGACATTCATACTCTGACCGTCATACCAGTGAAAGTTGGTCCGGGGGAACACTCCATTAGCCAGGTGGACGATTATCAACTACTTTCCAGGGATGCACTGACCTGATTCTCGGCCTGTCACCGTTCGACATATTCTCTGGATCTGCGACTTCCTCCTACCAAGTTAAGTTGGCAATGCAACCCTCGCCTCTATGAACTCTCCAGTTGCTGAGGCCACTTCAGAATGTCCTTCGCACGCATTTATCCACACATAGAGCAAACTGAACAAAACGGTCTGTGCACAGGTAAATAAATGAAAACAAAATTTTCTTACTCCTTCTTCCAGAGGCTATGAGTAGTTGTGACAAAGCGAAAGGAGAAGTGGGTTGAAAAGTGTTCGCATGTTAAGTTGCCAAATGCTCTATTTCCTCATGAAGCGGATTCAGCTAATCTGTTCTAGCCTTATGTAACACTTTAGTTTGGAAACGAAAGCAGTGCTGTTAAATTGTTCGAAAGGCATTGGACGGATTTATTGTGACTAAAAATTCTAAATACTTGTGCGCACTCTAGAATATTCGGACAAATAAATAGATGTGGTCGTGTTGTCTTTAGTTGTTTGCGATTATGTTTTTTTTTTAATTTCTCTCCAAAGATCAGTGAAAAGTTTACGATATTTACATACAGAAAGTATGTTAGTGGGCTGCTTTCAAAAGGAAGAGTTTGACAGACACATATTGGCCTCCAAAAGCAGATACTTCTAGCTGACAGTGATCTACTACACCAAGGACAGGACCAGAGATCACACAGCGTCAAACCACAGCCAAAGACGACAGGAATGAACGAAACTACAATAAAGAAGCCCCTGCTGACGGATGAACATCAATAAAAAACCGCGATGTACGGAACGCTGTATTTGTCAATTCTGTCGCACCCTTTTCAGTTAGACAACGGTACAGCTAAATTATTTTAAAATATACAGAACAAGAAGCACTTTATCAAAATTACATTCTTTCTTAACAAGATATTATGCAATTTAAATCACAAATCCTGTTGATAGCGGCATATACTAAAGCCATTTACAGTCTTGTATCTAGGACACAGCCGCCACCAGTAACCATGACCTGCCGACAAAGTAATCCTCCACTGTGTGTGCGCTTTTGAGTCGACCTCCTCCCGCATGGCGATAGGTGAGCCTACGACATTGGCCCCTGTTACTTCACTTAGCCAGCTCCAGACGACCTTACTTAAACCAGTGACCGATTTAAGTATGTCACTGCCGAAAGAGGACAGTGTTACAATGCCTACTCTCGTCAGTCACCACCACGAGGATTAATAACGCTTTACTGACAAAACAGGAGGAGTTGCTCCATGCTGTGGTAGACGATGCCGTACTTGTGGCGCAGCAAGTAACCCGCTGGCTCCTGAGCACCCCGCAACCTCCTTATGATCCGAGCACGAAGGGACAACCGCACAGCTACGTGCCGAAGGGCTTCACCAGCCACCTGCCTCTGCTCTCCAGGCTGAACCCTGAGCAACACCTTCGACTGCCACACCTCTGTGGCACCGGGCTACAACGTAAGAAATCTGTGCTGCCTATAGCCAGCTTCGGAGCTGTAACTAGAGCTGGCAACTTAGCTCACGGTTTGAAAGGAACGCTCAGTAATCGCCCTGCCTCGTGGGTGCGTATCTGCTGTCATGCTCAAAATTAACCGCATGACCTGAACTGCATTTAGCCTGAATTGTATGCAACCCACAGAAATTAATTGTATTGCATGTCCTCTAATTTCTTCTCGGTGCAGTCATTTGACTATACAAGGTAATAATCCCAACTGATCACTAGAGAAGTTAGTCCGCCCCTGGTAGCTGAGTGGTGACCAACACAATGTCAATCTTAAGTACCCGGGTTCGATTCCCGGCTGGATCGGAGATTTTCTCCGCTGAAGGACTTGGTGTTCTGTTGTCCTAATCATCATCATTTCATCCCCATCGACGTGCAAGTCACCGAGGTGGCGTCAAATCGAAAGACGTGCACCCGGCGGACGGTCTACCCGACGGGAGGTCCTAGTCACATGATTAGAGAAGTTTGCTCCGTATGATAAACAGTCCAGATGCAAATTAATTCCACGATAAAGAAAGTATCAGTAAATTCATTATCAGAGAAGAGAGAGCCATTGACGTTTTTAAAATTAAATTCATTACAATAGATGACATTTCTAAAAGCAGCTTACAATTTGATGAAAATTATGTACTGGACCAGGAGCCGGGACTCCTCAGCAACTATTCTCTCCATTAACTAACCACATAAGATCTTAAATATGGTTATATGCACATATAGCTATGTCAGCAAATGCTTGAACTTGAAACTACGTGGAGTAAGATTTTGAGTCAGACTGGGATACGAAACCAGCACCTAATCGATTCTAAACTTTAGGCAGACGAAGCTACAAAATAGCATGTTACACCTATGGGTGGTACCTGAGTACCTCTATGCAAAATGTGTAGTTAGACATAGTGCACGGGCAGTAAAAAAGTAATCACGTGCAATAACTCGGTCATGGAGACAGAATAATCCTTTACAACAAGAATGTAATGAGAACAACTTTGCTTCAAATGTGTTACTAACAACTTACGTATATTATTAAAAAGTTTCTCTACTTTCCCAAATGTAGTGTATTTTAATTACACTTGTTTCTGCTTAAATTAATGCAATTCTTGCAAACATTTTTCCGTTTCCATAACTACATGTCCACTACATACTAAAGAATAGCACTTGCCACAATTGGTTCTCCATTGGACTTAATTGCTGTGTCAATGGGCTTTAATCTCCCCCTAAAAATAATTTCTTCCCATTTGCTCTGGTGTCTTTGCGCATATCATTCAGCTTCTGCATTCTTTATTTCACGTGAGGCTTTATAATTTCTTGTTCTAGATCGAACAAAGTTTTCTCCTGTCGTGAGTAACAGCCTTCCACTCAGGATTTCTTGTCTTGCATGAATACCGTTTATCATACGTTCATTGTGTCAGCAAAACCTTTCGTTTTAATTGTAGTGTAGGATAATATCGGATTTGAACTCTTCCTTCTCTGTGCGGCAACTGTCATCATGATGTTGAGAACTCAAAAGTATTGCTGCGTTCCTCTTTTTATGCATATATATGATACTAGGGTTAGATTTTAATTGAGTTAAGCATGTGCGAAAATTGTGTATGAATGGCATTGTTTCAAGTTCAGATGTGATTTTGAGCTCGATTTTTTAACAGTACCACTAAAAGTTAGCCTTCTTTAAGAGCTCCTGTACAAGTGGAACATTCGTGGAAAAGTTGTCCAGCGTATCTTTTCCATACATCCTTTTCCTGCGTACACCAACCTGAGATCATACGGAGGCTCTACGTCGCAAAGGGCTCAAATTTGTATTCTGTATCTAGCTGGTTTGGATTCAATTTTGGTCTTAAACGGGCATTTCCACGAAAAGCTTCCAATTTCTCTAAACTGTCAAATGACTACTTGGGTAATAGTGTACACGGCATTCATGTTCAATAGTTGTTAATAGTTCTCTGAACGCATAAAATTTACCCATTTGTCTCCCTTCCTCTTCAATAGTCATGTCGCTGAATCTGATGTAAGAAAGAGGTTCAGAAAATCTATTTCTCGGAGATGAAGCTGGGAATATTTTCCTTTGAGGAGTATTTTCCTTTGGTGAATGGGTTTCATGGGCCATAAAATACCAAAGTAATTCGCCTTTAGCTCTTAGTGCTCCCATAGTTGCAAGGAGCCCTTCGAAATAGAACATAAATTTTACTTACCTGGATGTATTTACTTTTGTTAGAAGGACGAGTCGCATTCCATGAATTGTTAAATGTCTGTTCTTTTTAGTTTGAGTATGTTACAACTTTGTTCACCATTCAGGGTCTAATGAACAACATGAAAGTTTCAATAACCGAAGACACACTCCAGGAAGCGATTGTGAGACCGTTAGATTTAAACAATGTATCCGATACCGGACACCTGCTTGGTTGTTTGTACATGGATCACCAATGAATTCCATTTTTGGTGTCATGTGTAGATCTCCATGACATATGAGTCCTAGCCATCACTTCTTCAAAAAAATAGTTCAAATGGCTCTGAGCACTATGGGACTCAACTGCTGTGGTCAACAGTCCCCTAGAACTTAGAACTACGTAAACCTAACTATGTCCTGGTTCTGATTCTGCATCCATTATTTGCATTACTTACCCTATATCTCGTCAATGGCACTTCATATTTAATCTATATCTTTAACCCTTCCGATATGTTCGTTTCACAACACAACTTTCTGTAGAAACAGATCAGAAGGAAACAATTAACAGAAAAACGTACTTGATTACATACAACAATGCATTGAACTTTAAGTGATGCAGTTTACATCTGTACCAACATAAATCTCTAAAATGTGTGTAGATACGCATGGGCTTCCGTTTCCCACGGAATCCCAAATGGAGTACCAACGGATCCCAAAACACATTTTTGTTGTTATTTATTGTACAAATTTATTTGTTTGAAAGACGCAACAAGAACAATGGTATGTTTGGTTGAGACGCCTTAGTAATGTCAGACAGTCCGAGAAATATAAACTGTTTCAAGCAGGGAACAAATAATAGTTATATTACAGTCCTGCAGTACCCTGCCTGGTAGGCTGAAGGTCGGCTAAGCACAATCAGATGTTAGATAACGAATTTTTCACTAGTAGCCGGAAGAATGAATGAAGTGACGAGAGAAAAAGTCTCGCCTTACCAAGACTAGAATCCAGCACCCTTCGGCACTGTTTTCTAGCCACGAACAAATGTAAAATATCTGTGTGTTTCACACGTAGCAAAACGTGCGTATGTTTGAGCTGGAGTGAGAGACAATCTGGCATATATCATCACAGTTGACTACACACGAAGAGACGTTAATTATTGAATGTTTTTCACCAGTAGCAACCAATGGCATGTTTGAACCGGAAATTATATGATGAAAAGTTCTTTGTCTGACTATGAGTCAAAATCAGCACTAAGCGTTGTTCTTGACAATGCATGAACACATGTCAGAAATCATAACCATTTTTCACTCGTGGTCTGCTAAGCACACGCTACATCTTGAAATGAAACGACCAAAATTTTTCGGTCGAACCAGGACTGAAACGCATACATACGCCTGTCTTGGAGACCATGACGTTTCTGAATCTTGGCGACAAAACCATTGACCGTATTGTCCCAAAGCGGTCAGATCTGAGTTTTCATCCAACTGCAGCACCAATAATTTCAATATCTCAAGCAGAACTGCAGTAATAAGTAAGGACCCTGGGATCTTACATTACGATTGGTTCATTATGAACTAACACTTTTGGCACGAGAAAGTTTACTCGTGACAGAGATTCTGTTTGTCACAACATCCACTCCTCTCATGGCTTAGCTTGCAACAGCTCATCTCCAATAGATAGAAAAGGGACTTCAAGCACAGGGTGAAAAGTATTTAAACCGACAAACTTTAAGAGGTTGTAGGGGACATCGAAACAAATATGTTTCCCTAATGTCATTTTTTCCTATGAGGAGTATTTAAACCGGTAGAGGAAGATTTCTCTGGCGGAAAATTAATTAAACCAACAAACACTTTTCCATTTTTTTATGACCAAGAGACAACATATTAACAAAATTCAATTTCAATTACAGTAGATTTTCAAAAATGCCTCAATTGACACGTAAACAAAGGTTACATCGTCGGATCATGTTCTGTCAGACACAAAAAAACACAGAGTATCCTGAATTGTTCCCTCTGCTGCTACTATCCGGGCAACCAGATCCTCTTCTGATGCAACAGGGGTTAAGTAAACACGGTTGCGCATCTCTCCCACACAAAAAAGTCCAGAGGAGACATATCTGGGGATCGAGCAGGCCATGGTACAGGACCTCCTCTGCCAATTCATGTCTCTGGGAACCGTCGGTCCAGGAATCGACGCACACGACGACTGAAATGTGCCGGCGCCCCATCACGTTGGAACCACATGCGTTGTCTTGTAGGGAGCGGGACGTCTTCCAGCAACTCTGTCAATGCTCTGGCGAGAAAATTGTAATAGTGCCTGCCATTTAATGGCCTAGGTAGCAGATACGGCCCAATTAAACAGTCCCAAACGACACCGACCCACACATTAACGATGAACCACCCTTGATTAGCGCTAGTAACTGTGGCATGTGGGTTATCCTCACTCCAAACATGCGAATTGTGCATGTTGAAGACTCCATCACGCCCGAACCCTGCTTCATCGGTAAACAACATAGAGGATGGAAATGTAGGATACATTTCACACTGTTTTAGGTACCACTGCGAAAACTGTGCTCTGGGTGGATAATCAACTTGATCCACGTTGTGGACACGCTATAAGTGAAATGGACGTAACAATTATTCTCGATGGACTATTCTTACATTCGTCTGATTCGTCGCCATGTTATGTGCAGTTGCAGGAGTGCCGATTGAAGGATCCCACTCCACATGCTGCAAGACAGCTTCCTCAAATTGTAGGGTTCTTACCGAGCGACAGCGTCCCTGGCCAGGTACTCTGCTAAATGACCCGGTCGCACGCAGACGTTGGTACACAGCAGCAAAGGTCGTATGATGCAGGATACGGCGATTAGGATACTGTTGTTGATAAACCCGCTGTGCAGCTCGTCCGTTATGGTGCGCTACGTAGTACGCACCAACCATATCAGTGTACTTACTCCAGGTGTATCGCTTCATTAGTAAACAGAGACAATGCACTACTGCACTGTTGGACAGCAGTTGCCTGAAGAGCGTAATACGCCCTGTAACAACTGAAGATCGTAATACGGCCTCTAACAGCTCAAGAGCTGAATACGGCCTCAAACAACTAAAGAGCGTAATACGGCCCCCACCGGTTTAAATAATCCTCATAGGAAAAAATGACATTAGGGGAAAATATTTATTTTTATGTTCCCTACAACCTCCCAGGGTTTGTCGGTTTAAATACTTTTCACCCTGTATAATGTAGGTTTCAAAAATGCGTTATTCGACTGGCGAACTAGAGATGAAGTGGATCTCTTGATGCTTGTTAAAGGTGGTCGTCGGTAGTGTAAATGGAACCCGTACCTGAAGTATGAAAAACGTGTGGTGTCATGTGAACAGTTACTATAGCTCTGCGATGCTGTGAGACCAGAATTCTGTGATCTATAAAGTGAAATATTTGCTTCTCATCATGTGAATTGAAAAGTCAAAGTCACACATGGAATATTTTATCAGCTATCTAGTTTGAACCCCCCTCCCCCCCGCCCATGAACCATGGACCTTGCGTTGGTGGGGAGGCTAGCGTGCCCCAACGATACAGATAGCCGTACCGTAGGTGCAACCACAACGGAGGGGGTATCATTTGAGAGGCCAGACAAACGTGTGGTTCCTGAAGAGGGGCAGCAGCCTTTTCAGTAGTTGCAGGAGGAACAGTCTGGTTGATTGACTGATCTGCCCCTGTAACACTAACCAAAACGGTCTTGCTGTTGTGTTACTGCGAACGACTGAAAGCAAGGGGAAACTACAGCCGTAGTTTTTCGCGAGGACATGCAGCTTTACTGTATGATTAAATGATGATGACGTCCTCTTGGGTAAAATATTCCGGGCGGCGACTACTCAAGAGGACGTCGTTATCAGGAGAAAGAAAACTGCCGATTTACGGACCGGAGAGTGGAATGTCAAATCCCTTAATCGGGCAGGCAGGATAGAAAATTTAAAAAGGAAAATGGATAGGTTAAAGTTAGATATAGTGGAAATTAGTAAAGTTCGGTGGCAGGAGGACCAAGATTTTGGTCAGGTGAATACAGGGTTATAAATACAAAATCAAATAAGAGTAATGCAGGAGTAGGTTTAATAATGAATAAAAAAATAGGAGTGCGGGTAAACTACTACAAACAGCATAGTAAACGCATTATTGTGGCCAAGATAGACACGAAGCCCACGCCTACTACAGTAGTACAAGTATATATGCCAACTAGCTCTGCAGATGATGAAGAAATTAATGAAATGTATGATGAAATAAAAGAAATTATTCAGATTGTGAAGGGAGAAGAAAATTTAATAATCATGGGTGACTGGAATTCGACAGTAGGAAAAGGAAGAGAAGGAAACGTAGTAGGTGAATATGGATTGAGGCTAAGAAATGAAAGAGGAAGCCGCCTGGTACAATTTTGCGCAGAGCATAACTTAATCATAGCTAACACTTGGTTCAAAAATCATAAAAGAAGGTTGTATACACGGAAGAACCCTGGAGATACTAAAAGGTTTCAGATAGATTATATAATGGTAAGACAGAGATTTAGGAACCAGATTTTAAATTGTAAGACATTTCCAGGGGCAGATGTGGACTCTGACCACAATCTATTTGTTATGAACTGTAGACTAAAACTGAAGAAACTGCAGAAAGGTGGGAATTTAAACAGATGGGACCTGGATAAACTGAAAGAACAAGAGGTTGTAGAGAGTTTCAGGGACAATTGACAAGAATGGGGGAAAGAAATACAGTAGAAGAAGAATGGGTAGCTTTGAGCGATGAAGTAGTGAAGGCAGCAGAGGATCAAGTAGAAAGCCTTGGGTAACAGAAGAGATACTGAATTTAATTGATGAAAAAAGAAAATACAAAAAGCAGTAAGTGAAGAAGACGAAAAGGGGTACAAACGTCTCAAAAATGAGATCGACAGGAACTGCATAATGGCTAAGCAGGGATGGCTAGAGGTCAAATGTAAGGATGTAGTTGTTTATCTCACGAGGGGTAAGATAGATATTGCCTAAAGGAACATTAAGGGACCTATGGAGAAAAGAGAACCACTTGCATGAATATGGTTCAGATGGCTCTGAGCACTATGGGACTTAACATCTATGGTCATCAGTCCCCTAGAACTTACAACTACTTGAACCTAACTAACCTAAGGACACCACACACATCCATGCCCGAGGCAGGATTCGAACCTGCGACCGTAGCGGTCACGCGGTTCCAGCCTGAAGCGCCTCGAACCGCACGGCCACTCTTGCATGTATATCAAGAGCTCAGATGGAAACCCAGTTATAAGCAAAGAAGGGAAAGCAGAAAGTTGGAAGGAGTATATAGAGGGTCTATACAGGTGCGATGTTCTTGAGGACAACATTATGGAAATGGAAGTGGAGGTAGATGAAGATGAAATGGGAGATATGGTACTGCGTGAAGAGTTTGACAGAGCATTGAAAGATCTAAGTCGAAACAAGGCCCCAGGAGTAGAAAAACATTCCATTAGAACTACTGACAGCCTTGGGAGAGCCAGTCCTGACACTCTACCATCTGGTGAGCAAGATGTATGAGACAGGCGAAATTCCCTCAGACTTCAAGAATAATATACTAATTCCAATCCCAAAGAAAGTTGATGTTGACAGATGTGAAAACTACGGAACTATCAGTTTAATAAGTCACGGATGCAGAAGACTAACGCGAATTCTTTACAGACGAATGGAAAACCTGGTAGAAGCCGAACTCGGGGAAGATCAGTTTGGATTCCGTAGAAATGTTGGAACACGTGAGGCAATACTGACCCGACGACTTATCTTAGAAGAAAGATTAAGGAAAGACAAACCTACATTTCTGGCATGACTTAGAGAAAGCTTTTGACAATGTTGAATGGAATACACTCTTTCAAATTCTGAAGGTTGCAGGGGTAAAATACAGGGAGCGAAAGGCTATTTACTATTTGTACAGAAAGCAGATGGCAGTTATAAGAATCGAGGGGCATGAAAGGGAATCAGTGGTTGGGAAGGGAGTGAGACAGGGTTGTAGCCTCTCCTCGATGCTATTCAATCTGTTATATTGAGCAAGCAGTAAAGGAAACAAAAGAAAAGTTCGGAGTATGTATTAAAATCCATGGAGAAGAAATAAAAACTTTGAAGTTCGCCGATGACATTGTAATTCTGTCAGAAACAGCTAAGGAATTGGAAGAGCAGTTGAACGGAATGGACAGTACCTTGAAAGGAGGGTATAAGATGAACATCAACAAAAGCAAAACGAGGATAATGGAATGTAGTCGAATTAAGTCGGGTGATGCTGAGGAAATTAGATTAGGAAATGAGACACTTAAAGTAGTAAAGGAGTTTTGCTATTTGTGGAGCAAAATAACTGATGATGGTCGAAGTTGAGAGGATATAAAATGTAGACTCGCAATGGCAAGGAAAGCGTTTCTGAAGAAGAGAAATTTGTTAACACTGAGTATAGATTTAAGTGTCAGGAAGTCATTTCTAAATGTATTTGTATGGAGTGTAGCCTTGTATGGAAGTGAAACATGGACGTTAAGTAGTTTAGACAAGAAGATAATAGAAGCTTTCGAAATGCGGTGCTACAGAAGACTGCTTAAGGTTAGATCGGTAGATCACATAACTAATGAGGAGGTATTGAATAGAATTGGGGAGAAGAGGATTTTAGAAGAAGGAATCGGTTGTCAGGACATGTTCTGAGGCATCTAGGGATCACCGATTTAGCACTGGAGGGCCGTGTGGAGGGTAAAAATCGTAGAGGGAGACCGAAGGATGAATACACTAAGCAGATTCAGAAGGATGTAGGCTGCAGTAGGTACTGGGAGATGAAGAATCTTGGACAGAATAGAGTAGCATGTAGAGCTGCATCAAACCAGTTTCACGACTGAAGACCACAACAACAACGACAACATAGTTTGAACAGGCTTGGCCCAATCCATATGGGTAACACAACACAACGTTTACCAGCAAGCTAATAAATAAAACTAAAAGTCACCATAGATGCTATATTGATTTATATGATTATCATCACTGAATGAGTAATACAAATAATTTCAAATGGGCACAAGGATGCAGAAACATTCAATACACCGTTTCACCGACAGATTGGAGGTAGAACGATACTGTACTCAATCTGACAGGAGGCCAATAAGTATGTTTATTAACAATGTAATAGAGAGAGAACTGCTAGGTATCGACAGAGACCTCAGGCAGAAACATATTAGCACGCAGTACACATTAACAGTATGACCATGGACTTGTACACATGTTGATACCATGTAAATCAACCACTTCCGGTGTCTGAATAAGAACCTGCGTATTAGTTCGCATCTCCCTGCTCTGCTCAAATACGCCAGTCAATTTTAGATTATCGATTCTTTTTGATTGGTCAAATAATCAGCTTTTATATAGTAGCACAAATGTTGCAAAAACCTGCCAATTTTTAATAATTGTTTAATCATGTTAAAAAAGCTTGGAACACCTTTTTTCTAGTATCTGTAATACGCAATTCTTATGCGTGTATATTTTCTTGAGCAATAGTGCACACTAAGTGTCATGGTTATTTCCAATGCAACAGTGTAACACTGTTTTAGGGTAAACGCTCGACACAGGCGATGTTACGTGAACAAGATGATTGGACAGGTAACCAAGTGGCCAGTTGCTGGAACGCGCGACTCTTGGCACACTGGTGAGGTGAGAATGAAAGACGATGGGACACGGCTGAGCTTTACCTGGGATCCCACAGCTAATTTCCAGCAGCTGATGCACCACCCGGAAGGACAGCCACCCTCAGCGGTGTGTGACAGACGCTGTGGCTGACCACACAAAACCAGCTCTGGACATCATGGCTGCACAATGGGGACTGGTTACAACGGTAGCTGACCAGCAGTCAATCGCCTACACCTCTAGAACAACAGATAACTATCCACTAATTCTTATTTGAACATCAGAACTGAGGGCTGCTGACAAGGCCATTACGCTCTTCATATCACATTATCCGCTGCCATAGCACTATATACCAGAGAGGTTTGAGTTTATCTGTGCACCAGAAACCTTGTGTAAGGTCTTTACTATCCAATAACGATGCTCAACGTTTCGTTGCCCGCACAAGAAGTCACCACATCAATCGGCAATACTATAATATGTAACACTAACCTCAGAGTTTTACATTTGTTTACACAGTATGACCTACAAGTAACACAAGCGTGATAGCATCCAAGTAGCAGATATTAGCAATTTTATTACATATTTCTTGTGAATTGTGATGATCATAGTTCAGCAACTCAGCACAGTAACTATTGTGGTGTGAAATAATCGTGAATGTTGGCCCACTAATGAAATCGGACACTAAAGTTTCCCCAGATCCTACATTCGTGAACAATGAAATGACGGACAATGACAGGAGTGAAGGGAGGGGCGTTTAGTTTTTTGTTTATTGGCAACGTGTTCGATTACAATATTTGTAATACTACACGTGTGTATTGTGCGATTGTGTGTGTATGTAAATGGATTGTACTGCAAGGTATGTGTTTGACGATGATGATGATGATGATGATGATGATAGAAGGGAGAGGATGAAACCCAATGCCAGGAGACAGCCTCCTCTTCACCAGTAGCACTAAGGGGGCTATCAAGCATATCATGCCCATCCGATGGACGGATCACCATCAACAGTGCCACATGCCTTCATTTCACGAGACACTGTAGAGGGATTTGGTATCTAAAGCCGAACGTTTTAGCAAGGTCCAGTGATCAGGTACTTTACGGTACCTCCTCTCCTCCCTCTGGTGGCCAAATACTGGCAGTGAAAATTTTTTTCCAACAGCAGAACCAAAATAGGCTTCCTCTCGTACTCAGCGCCACAGTACAAGCGTGCATTTGTGGCTTCAGGCACAGAGGCGAGTTAGAGATACGTCTAATCTAGTTGTTTGCTTCAAATAGGCAATGGGTATGAACAAAAGTATTACCAAGTCTTGTCACCAAAGGAGAGATCTTAGACGAATCAAAGGAAACCTTAATTCGAACTTATGAATCATAACGTACTTCCACAAAATGAACTACAAAACCCTGTGAACATAAACCTTTCTGCAATAAAGACGTTTCTCATGTCGACGTTAAGATCAAACATCTACATACATACTCCGCAATCCACTATACGGTGCGTGGCGGAGGGTACCTCGTACCACAACTACCATCTCTCCCTGTTCCACTCCCAAACAGAACGAGGGAAAAATGACTGCCTATATGCCTCTGTACGAGCCCTAATCTCTCTTATCTTTGTGGTCTTTCCGCGAATGTCGGCACTAGTACAGTGTATATCCACCTTTCGCAGCAATGCAGGCTGCTATTCTCCCATGGAGACGATCGTAGAGATGCTGGATGTAGTCCTGTGGAACGGCTTGCCATGCCATTTCCACCTGGCGCCTCAGTTGGACCAGCGTTCGTGCTGGACGTGCAGACCGCGTGAGACGACGCTTCATCCAGTCCCAAACATGCTCAATGGGGGACAGATCCGGAGATCTTGCTGGCCAGGGTAGTTGACTTACACCTTCTAGAGCACGTTGGGTGGCACGGGATACATGCGGACGTGCATTGTCCTGTTGGAACAGCAAGTTCCCTTGCCGGTCTAGGAATGGTAGAACGATGGGTTCGATGACGGTTTGGATGTACCGTGCACTATTCAGTGTCCCCTCGACGATCACCAGTGGTGTACGGCCAGTGAAGGAGATCGCTCCCCACACCATGATGCCGGGTGTTGGCCCTGTGTGCCTCGGTCGTATGCAGTCCTGATTGTGGCGCTCACCTGCACGGCGCCAAACACGCATACGACCATCATTGGCACCAAGGCAGAAGCGACTCTCATCGCTGAAGACGACACGTCTCCATTCGTCCCTCCATTCACGCCTGTCGCGACACCACTGGAGGCGGGCTGCACGATGTTGGGGCGTGAGCGGAAGACGGCCTAACGGTGTGCGGGACCGTAACCCAGCTTCATGGAGACGGCTGCGAATGGTCCTCGCCGATACCCCAGGAGCAACAGTGTCCCTAATTTGCTGGGAAGTGGCGGTGCGGTCCCCCACGGCACTGCGTAGGATCCTACGGTCTTGGCGTGCATCCGTGCGTCGCTGTGGTCCGGTCCCAGGTCGACGGGCACGTGCACCTTCCGCCGATCACTGGCGACAACATCGATGTACTGTGGAGACCTCACGCCCCACGTGTTGAGCAATTCGGCGGTACGTCCACCCAGCCTCCCGCATGCCCACTATACGCCCTCGCTCAAAGTCCGTCAACTGCACATACGGTTCACGTCCACGCTGTCGCGGCATGCTACCAGTGTTAAACACTGCGATGGAGCTCCGTATGCCACGGCAAACTGGCTGACACTGACGGCGGCGGTGCACAAATGCTGCGCAGCTAGCGCCATTCGACGGCCAACACCGCGGTTCCTGGTGTGTCCATTGTGCCGTGCGTGTGATCATTGCTTGTACAGCCCTCTCGCAGTGTCCGGAGCAAGTATGGTGGGTCTGACACACCGGTGTCAATGTGTTCTTTTTTCCATTTCCAGGAGTGTATGTCCTCCCTCAATCCGACCTAATAGGGATCCCAAACGCTCGAGCAGTACTCAAGAATAGGTCTTATTAGTGTTTTATAAGCGGTCTCATTTACAGATGAACCACATCTTCCCAAAATTCTACCAATGAACCGAAGACGACTATCCGCCTTCCCTACAACTGCCATTACATGCTTGTCCCACCTCATATCGCTCTGCAATGTTACGCCCAAATATTTAATTGACGTGACTGTGTCAAGCGCTACACTACTAATGGAGTATTCCAACATTACAGGATTCTTTTTCCTATTCATCTGCATTAATTTATATTTATCTATATTTAGAGCTAGCTGCCATAATTTACACCAATCACAAATCCTGTCCAAGTCATCTTGTATCTTCCTAGAGTCACTCAGCGGCGACACCTTCCCGTACACCACAGCATCATCAGCAAACAGCCGCACATTGCTATCCACCCTATCCAAAAGATCAATTATGTAGATAGAAAACAACAGCGGACCTACCACACTTCCCTGGGGCACTCCAGATGATACCCTCACCTCCGATGAACCTGAGTGTTGAACAGTATCAGCTTGTTCCTATTTAGTTGAGTAATCTTAAGGCATGCTATTAGTGATGTTGCAATTTGTAGAGTTCTGAGACATCATAAAATTTTATTATGTGTTTGTTTTATGTGAACACAATTGTAATTTATGCTGTAAATATCAGTTTCATAATTTGTGCAGTTAAGATGTCACGTCAACAACATGATCTTATAAATTTGTACTCAAATTTTTCTCACACTATGACAAGTGATATTGTAGAAAAATTTTCAAGTGTTTTAAAAATCAGTACTGTTTTTATATACGTACATGCTGAAAGTCCAAGCACACACGTCAGGATCAACATCAAAAACTAAGGAAGGATGATGTTAATAAACAATTTGTCTCACTAATCCATTACTTTATTAATAAATCATTACTCAGATGAGGACACGTAAACCATTTAAATTAGCAACGCTGCACGAAGGTATCTATGAAATTGAATCTTGCACCAGTGATTGCCGATATAAGCAGTATTCTTTATCTCAGTACAGAAATGCGTCAGGTATGATGCGCATAGGTTGGGAAGGGGTCATTGTTGTTTGGTAGATGCTAAGACACCATGGTGTTTCCAAGTGGGCGGCAAGGCGAGAGATAGTATACAGAAAGTAAGTAGCTTAAAAACTACTCTCAGAAAAGAAAATCTCCTACAGCAACGAAAAATACAATACTTTCAGCCTGGGAGACAGCAGTTCTGGACTGAAGAAAGTCACAGGAGTTCATGTTTAAATTTTATAAAGAGGACTACGCTTAGCTCTTAATATCGTAATGGTGGTGGAGACTTGCGGATGCATAGGTGCAAGTGTTTTCACTGGGCGAAACGTGAAAACATATACAAAGCGGCAAACAAATTCGGTCTACTGCCTCACTCTATGAGAGAAATGATCAGTACTGGTTAAATTTAGATACTGAAATTCTGGAGACTGCAGAAGCGGCTAGATTTTATGGAGGAGGAAAGTCTTCCACTTAAGCCGTGAGGTTGTACACATTCCATCTTAGTGCTGCAGAGGGACATTTTAGAGGTCATCATAGACAACAGGAACCAGTTTAGATTCTCACTCACTACTGCAGGCATCTTGAGCAGCTGAGTATCATTATAGTGGTAAGCACGAGCCGCTTTTGCGTATGTCGTGAGAAGGGGTCTGCGAAGTTAGTTATTTGAAGTCAAAATCTCGTTCTTCTGCATTACCCCATAGCCTGGTAGCTGCACTTGATAGACGTTTAGGGGAGAGAACTGACGGTTGTTCTCATTTTCTCGTCTTTTCCTTGGGATAACAAATTATTCACCAATCATTGGCGATGTTGATAGATGTTTTGTATCGCTCTATCTCAAACGCACGCATCCGTGCCAAGGTCTTCCGTATATGTTTCTGCATCCTTAAGCCATTTACAATAATACTTATTGCTCATGCAGTAATTAGAGTAATGCAAAAGCTTCTGTCAATAGATCGGATTGTTATTGGGAGTTTTAGAATCATTTAGTAGCTTGACGAAAACCGTAACTGATGTGTTGTAGTACTCATACTTCATATGAATTGAGCCATCGCTATTTAATTCAGATAGGTGATATGCGTTGAGAGATTGTGCTCTTTGTTTCAATGATCTGATGGGGAGCAATCAGTTAACAGTATAGGGCTACGGGATCCAGTTTCATAGCATCTCAAGGGTAAGTTAAATGCTTAATCGACACATTACATAAGAATTTTGTAATCCTGCCAGGAAACTGCCGATTTTCTGATGCAAAATCGTTCACAGTTTTAGTAATTTAACGCTATTTAGCAAAAAATACCAGAAAAATAGGCTGCGTGCTAACAGCATTATAGTAACAAACTCCCGGTAACTGAAGTAGTATAATTTACTATAATTGGAGAAATGACTTCAGTATCAAATGTGCAATTTGTTGTCAATTTTTGTAATAACCTAGAATTGATTTGTGTACTAGCTGGAACTAAGGGAAACGTTTTGGAGGCACACTGGCCGACACAGGCGCCGAACGGAGGGCCCGAACGGTCGGGCGCCCTGCTGCATTTTTCAGAGAAGGCCAGCAACGGGAAGCTGTCATTGCCGCTGCCAGCCTTGATGATCCCCTGGGACTACCATAGTGCTGCCATGCAGACAGAACAGGTAGGAAGTCGTGTAGCGACCGCCCACGTAAACGGTTTATGAGGTAGCAAGAATTTTTAGAGAGGAGCGCTATTTTGCACCGAACGTAGACAGCCAGTTCTTGGAACAGACGATGGAGAACAGTACCTTAGAGGTGGAAAGAGCTAAACCTCTGAAAAGCGCGAGACGTCGCAAAATGCGTAGCTCTTACAAAGACCAATCTTTAGGGAAGTAAAAAATATGAACATTGGTTCATCTAAACTTTTTCCAGACAGACGAGAAGAGTAACAGTGGTGGAAGGGAGCATCCTTATTTGGCGGGGAGAGAGAGAGCGATAGCGGGAAACGACTTTTCTGAAGAGAATAAGCGTATAGACATCATTGGGACGCGAGCTCTCTGAGGATAACTGTGACCGATCGACGCCTAGAAGATTTAGAGCCCAGCGGGTCAGATTAACCTTTTCTGAAAAACGTGCCAATGCGAGGTTTTCTTATCGGGTGCAGTCACACAGAGATCTCTGTCTTGTAACTTCCAATCGTAACTTCTACTTCACAACTTTAACTGCCGATCCGCCATCTTTGTCAGAATCAGCCAGCAACTGATCGTATGCCTTTAAAGGGCTCAGAAAATATTTGGTCCTCCTACAAGTAGTTGCAGGCGAGGGGCATTGGCATTGTCACTAGCAGGCGAGGGCCGCTGACTGCCGTCACAGTGCTTCAATCACTGACAGTTAACATTACGATAAGGTTAATTTATAATATTACCATCTCAGAGCCTCAGTCCCGAGATTTGCCTTGTGAATTCATGAACAGCCTGCCTCCAAAATCTGCAACCGGTTTGTCTTATTACCTCCAGTAGTCCTATGTATTAGCTTCAGTAATTCTATTTTATAAAGGTTCAGTTTTTGTTGATTGTGGTCTAAAATCTGATATGAAAAAAGTAACCAGGATAAGTGTAACCCCGCCGCCTCCCCGACGACTCACACTCAATACTAACAGCACTAAGCCTAATTCACTGTGCTAATTTTTGCTCCTCAAACAGCAAAAAGAAAAAAAGTTGTTTATAGTCAGTCGTTGTCCTGAGTCTCACTGCTGAAGTTTTGGGGACTGATTCATTTGTGGTAGTGTTCCTGCAGACTTTTCTTTTCTTCTATGTGTAGGGTAGAAATTTTTTAGTATGCGAGAAGTACACTCCTGGAAATTGAAATAAGAACACCGTGAATTCATTGTCCCAGGAAGGGGAAACTTTATTGACACATTCCTGGGGTCAGATACATCACATGATCACACTGACAGAACCACAGGCACATAGACACAGGCAACAGAGCACGCAGAATGTCGGCAGTAGTACAGTGTATATCCACCTTTCGCAGCAATGCAGGCTGCTATTCT